>NC_089839.1:205551198-205872695 GCF_035609145.1 Eleutherodactylus coqui | reverse complement strand
CAACCAATCACAGGGCTAAAGTGTTTAAACGCCAAGTTCTGTGATTGACTGAGCAGTCGGTGACATCCCACATACACGCTGACTGCAACCTGTAAATACAGTGTCATAAGGGAGACTGACACTGGATATGCGGGGACCCTGGAGAGGTCAGTGTAGCATATTTTACTAGTTTCTGATGTGAAGAGCATCAAGTCAACTAAAAAAACAATTCACTTACAGTATGCTGGTATAATTGAGCATCTGGACGGTGGTATTATGTGCCCCAGTATAGCAATGTTATCTTGTCACAGTATGGTGGTAATATAGATCTGGGGGAAGAGGGGGCAAGCTGAACTTTTCCACCTGGGCCCATTACTCTGTAGCTATGCCCCTGGCTACTTGATCAAAATCCAGTTTGCTATTGTGTGTTAGGGTGCAGATAGTGATGCAACCCCAGTGACAGTCATTAAATGCAATGTCTACCATCTTCATGGCTCACAACCAAAGTCACAGTGTAGCCTCATATTGCTTCAGTGGGGCGAGTCCAGCTCTCTTCTCTAATACCCCCCCCCCCGTACTTGTGGCCCCAAGATCAGTGTTCAGGGCCCAGGCTTGAATGGTGTCTACACTGCAGGCTTTCAGCATGGCTCCTCCATAAGCAGCACAATGTCTTTTGGTTGTAGACATTCTGATATTTACTGTTACAATGTTGCCGCTGCTCACACTGGATGACATTAGCGCTGCTTCATTAGCAATGACGGTGCTAAGCATGAGCCATGGCCCCAGCCTCCATCACAACGTGCTGATTAAATAGGCACTTGAGTTACTTAGAGGGATTTCATCGCTGGCCATCGCTGCTTCTACTACCGTCACCTTCTTCAGCAAACAGATTGTTTGTGACTGTGAAGACACATTGTATCGCCCTTACGAGCGCGTCCATATGTTTAGTGCGCAGAGGAGACATCTGCTCTGCAGCAACGACAGCAGAGAAACACGGAAAAAATATGTTCCCTCATCTGTAACAGACGCGGCTCTCGATCTCGAAGGAGATGGCAGAATTTCTATAGATTCCTTCCTCTCAAAGTACCGTTGCAGTCTGCTACATGAGAAGTTTAGAAACTAAACTTTGTTTCGATTCCTCACTAATTTCAAGATGTCTGCTTGCTGTTAGTGAATGCAAGCATTTAGAGACTGTAAACCTATTCTAATATTCAGATGAGGGTTTGTTACAATGTATCAGTGTAGAGGGCAGCAGCACAAATCTCTCTTGTCCTGAGTTTGTTACAATGTATCAGACTAGGTAACGTGTCTATCTGGAGCCCAGGATGCTTATATCACAGAGGAATTGCATTTAGGCCATGTTCAGACGGGGCAGATTTGCTGTGTAATGTTCACAGCAGACATTCGGCAGCAGGTTTTGGTGGGGAATTCACTCCTCATTGAGAAGAGGTGGGTTCCACAGTGTATCTGGTGCTAAAGTTGAATTCTGCATCGCCTGTCAATTTCCGCATAGGTTTTGTGTGGATTTTTTCTTCAGTATGTGGAAAAGCTCACCCACTTTGCTGTTACTGTAAATGCTGCGGATTTTCTGTACGGAGGGTCCACGTGGAAAATCTGCCCCTTATTGTTCTAGAACCTACCTGACCAGCACAGTCCTGGTATACAGATGTACAAGAATTGATATATTGACACCGGAGCAGTTTGCAGCCTCTGCCCCTTTAAGTCGTGCTCTCCATTAGCATTTTTCATTTTTTGTTCGTCGTTCTCACGGTCTATTTATTGACAAAAGCATTTGTTTGTGAATTCTGTTCCGAGTCATTAAACAGAGGCCCAGCCCAGTTATACTTGCCATCCATCATGACCCTAAGTGTGGAGAGGGAGGGCGCTGATCAGTCACATCCACACCGCACTGAGAGAAGAGCAATTACCGTAAATACAGTATGGGCATATCTTAGTCCTCTGCAAAGTATCGAAATACTAAAGTTCCAGCCTGCTGGCCGAAGCGCTCTTCTGCCTATGGCCCCATGACAATGCTTCTTGTTCAGCATCATCATAGGGACGCAGAACTACGGAAGGCCCCAACATTAGAGAGGCTAACACACAGTGAGTGGCTGAGGAATTAGCAGGGAGCAGTTGGATGAGAAAATGCCTGCAGGATCACAGGTGTAGTCTAAGGGGCTAACCACACTGTCGGCCCCTCCGTGGGGATCCTGACCTGAACTCAGAGCAACATAGGAAAGTATAATGCGCAGAGTTTGGGTCAGTAGACTCATGGATGGGCCAAAACACGTTTCCGTATTCTGAACGTAAACCGGAGGCAAAATATGACAGCGTGGTTAGTCCCTAACCCCAGAGACATAACTCTGCTGACAAGCTGTAGCCACAAAACAATTCTGAGGACTTCTTCAGGTGGATATATTTGCTCGCGTTTTTGCGCACACAAAATATATACGCTCATTTCGCATGAACCCATTGATGTCAATAAGTTTTTTCACATTAAATTCTTTTGAGCACATTTTGGTCACATGTAGAAAAATTGGTGCGCAGAAATGGAGCAGAACCTGAGGGTCCCATTTAAGTTTATGGGGGCGCGCAAATGTGCACGCAATACACAAAAACATGCACAAAATTGCGGAGGAAAGAACACATCTGGACCTTTTAAATCACAGCGAGAGGGATATGCTCGTCTGAAGCTGCCCTTAAAGGGGTTATTCAGGACTTCAATATTGATGACCTTTCCTCAGGATAGGTTATTAATATCGGATTGGTGGGAGTCTGGCACTCTGGACCCTCACTGATCATATGGCTGAAGTAGCCATGGCTCTTGGGAGAGAACTGATGTTGCTTCACTATATACCAGGTACAGCGCCACACATTGTACAGCAGCTGCGCCTGGTATAGCACCTCAAAATCCCATTCATTGAATGAATCTGAGCTCTCAGGCCATGTGACCAATGAACGTGGCATCACTGGCCTGAGAAGAGGCCTCTTCAATCAGTTGATCGTAGGGATCACTAGTGGCGGATCCCGATATTAATGCCCTATTCTAAGGACAGGTCATCAATATCTTAGTCCCAGTAAATCGCTTTACAAATTTTTACAAAATTACTTCATTTTTCACTTTTTGATACAGTGGAGGAAATGACAGAGGTAAATACCCACATGGAGTGAAGCTTTCCCTTATGTGAACGTTTTACTTTCCGGGATGCAATCAGAGTTAGGCGCAGACCAATATAAGACTAAATGCTCCTTTACAGATATTAAGTGGGTGCAACGAGTCTCCTCAATTACATGTAGGACCTGGAAACACGTGGACCATGTTCACCTGGAGGCTTTGATCATACACCGTGCTGTATGAGCAGACGGGAGTACAGACAGGATGAGACCGTAGGACATGTGTGGAGAAAGGAAGGAGACTGCTGCATTGCTTTGCCACGTACCATCTGCAGAGCAACCACCAAGACCATCTTCTCCAACACTGCCGCGCCAGAGTCCTGGCCGAGCTCTGTCTGCTCTTGAGGCAGAAGCCACCCACCATCCAGGTTCCTGCTGCAGCACGTGGACCTTCTGCGGGGCTTGGCTGAAATAAGGATCTTGCAGAGCCATTAACCGCAGGATTCCAGGACCTGTCCCAGCACGTCGCCGCTCGTCCTCATCATAGATCAGCGGCCTCATTAGTCTGACACCAAAATCCTTTTCAACATAAAAAAAACAAACCACATTTGCTAATGACGTGGTACCTGCCGGAGGGCATTGACCTTCATCTGTACTATAATCTGCAGCTCGTTGGCTGGTTCTTTACACCCGTCACAGGTCTAAGTCTAAACCAGGGCAGAACTCCTCACAATCTTCTCATGCATAGGGAGACACAGGGTTAACCAAAACCACAAGCAGAGATGAGACTATGTAGGTGCCCTATGTTACAACCACTTCACAGTCCTCTATGAGGAACCATCGTGAGAAGCATCAACTTGGTGGTCCAGTTCTTGTGAAATACAGAAAATATTTGGGACAAGGATCCTCCAGTGAGTGCTACCCACCTCCAACTACTGTGACGTCCCTTTAGTTCAGGCTACATGGTTTTACAACCCACAGTCACCACAACATAAATCCAAATCGCTTGGTCGCATGCAAATTTGCCATCGTAGACTGCACCCTGCTTCCGATTTGGTTATTTTTTTGACAGCACGTCGCATAAATTTTTTTAGACATGTAAGCAAAGTTGCTGTTTCGCCCACAGTACAATACTGAATGGGCCCGGAGCAGAGAACAAACCGTATAGCTGAGGGGGGCCATGGATTTGTATCAGGTATACTCAGGCTTGACACATGCCACAGGTGGCGCCGGCGTATTTCTGACTTGGCTAAGAAGCCAAGATGTACAGATTGCTTCTGCTGTTCATGCTTGGGGAAGGGTCAGATATGAAGACTCCTCCCATTCTGAAGATTCTCCCAGTGAATGGTGCATTATGGGAAATATAAAGTCCAACAGATGAAATAGAGCGCTGAAGAGCTGTAGCACCAGAACATAAAATTGTTCCGATTATTTGCAGTAATTGTTCTGATTGTTGTTTTGGAAGTTGACGAAGAGATTAACATCGCGGCAGATTTACCAATCACATCTAATAGTCGGACAGTGTAAATGTAAGATTCACCAAATTTATGTCAGCGGGTCATGCTGGATGTTAAAGGGTACCAGTCGTGTCTCAGCGGCACCATAAACTAAGGTATGATGCGGTTAGAGGACATGGCAGGGTGCAATGTGATATCTATATTCTCACCCGCTCTCCGGGGGTGTCCCCCTCTGAAGTTGGCATGCAGGACAAAAGCCTGGCTCTTTTCAGAGTCCTGTGCGCATGTTCTCCCATAGACTTGTATAGGAGAGTGCATGCACAGGACCCTGACAAGACTGATTTCCATGCCATACATCGACTTCACAGGGGGACAGCACTAGATTGTGGGAGTGGGTGAATATAAAAAATACCTCCCCCTGCACCATCACTGACCCTTACATTCTGCCTGCAGCCGCCATATACATGCGGTAAACAGATTGGATGATGAAAAGTTTTAAATAGTTTTTTTACTGTCTCTTCATTTTCAATCTTGGTTCCCTGTCATTCTATGGGATTTATTTACTTTTTCTACATAAGGTAAACCCCTTCCTAACCTTGTCTTGCTTTAAAGGGCTTATACCAGAATCACAAGTTATTCCCTATACACAGCATAGGTAATAACCCCACTGATCCTGATCCCCTTAAGGCTGCAGTGAGGAGGACAGGGGACACGGGACCCCTGCTCTCGGAATCTCACAGTTAGACCTCCACTGATCAGCAAGTTATCCCCTCTGCGATGGGTAGGGAATAACTTGTGATCCTGGTGCAACCACCTTGAGTCTATGAATCTAAATAAATGTTTCTATTCACTGACAGTAATTAAGGGTCTTGAAAATCATGAGGAAGAAGTAAAAGACAATTATATTATAAAGTTGCAGAACTTTTCATCCCAATGACAGATGAGAATTATGTTCTAATATAGTATTTTTCATGATTGATGTTTGTAGGTAATACAGACACTGACTTATACCATCACCCTTAGGGCTTATTTAGACAGGCGTATATCGGTCTGGTTTTCACGCCCGGCCTAGATACGCTGTCCCTCTCTGCAAGGGAGGAGGCGGGCCGGGAGCAGTGCACTGAGCTCCCGCCCCATCTCCACTGTTTGCAATGGGAGGGGCGACATGGAAGGAACTTGTAGGCAGTGGCAAGGGGCGGAGCTCAGTGCACTGCTCCCGGCCAGGCAAACCTCCTCCCCTTGCAGAGAGGGGCAGTGTATATAGGCCGGGCATGAAAACCCGACCGATATACACCTGTCTGAATAAGCCCTTAGAAATCGGCTCTCACACCGGCCTCTTTTTACAGTGGTGTCTCGAGCGCCACATTAATTACGGTACAATGCTACCATTAATTTCAACGGCGCCTCGCAGACCTGCACTCAAACATGGAGTTTCTAACGTCGCGATTTTCGAGCGCTGCCTGTTGTATTTTTCCGCGTTTTTTTTTTAAAAAAACATAAAAATTCTTTATGACGGGGTACATTAAAAAGCGCTGTCAAACGCTTTATCATACATTCAGAAAAGCTGCTCGATATCGTGGTAAAATGCCGTGGGTTTGAGCGGCGTTTATCTGAATGCATGTCTGAGAGTGGCCTTAGTGTGATCTGTGGTGTGCATGAACTTCTCAATGTAAACTAGTGGTGAGCACAAGCCGCCCCTGTATAGTCGGCAGTGAGTACAGGCCCCCCACCCATTGTATAGTCGGTGGTGAGCACAAGCGCTCCCCCCTCACCACCGCTTCCTGTATAGTCGGTGGTAAGCACAAGCCCCCCACCTCCCCCTTGTATAGTCGGAGAGCACAAGCCCCTCGGTCACATTATATAAAACAGGCCAGTGTTTATTGTATTGTGTTCATCCACAGGAGATAATTCACCGCACGCTTCAGTTACATTCTCATTTACATCTATTTACAGACAATCAATATCTGCACACGGTGGGGAGGGTGACAGCGATGGAAGTCCTAGTCCTGTCCTCTGCTGTACCGGGCTAACCTGTGTGAGCATCACAGTGCACAGGTATAGCATGGCACACCCTAATAATGAGGCTCCACAGTTCTCAGCTGTTCCGGTCCATTATATTATCCGCCTCGTACTGGTATCGTCCAATCTACAACCAATACACAGACATCACGACAGGTGACCCCCCCCACCCTCTCTTTTAATTTATGGTCCCCGTTCCCATCCATGCTTGGATCTAGGCAGAGGAGAGTCGTGTCCTCTTAGTCCAAACCCATCTAGGCAGGCCCACCTTCTTGTTGCTAATACTGAGGACCCCCATATAGAGGTAAGGACATGGTCACCACCTTCCCATGATCACCCTCCAATGATTAGGCCCCATCCCTCTTATACACAGTCCTATAAGGGGAGGATTACGTATATGATTACTTGTGTAGATCGCCTCTTACGATTGACCCATCATTGGGTTTATATATGACATTTACTCGTAGAAAATCGCTAACTGTATTGACCGATAACAAAAAGGAAGACTTAACGGAAGTGGAGTGTGACCCCATGGCCCCTGATCGACTCTCTACAGACACAGCTGTCCAACCTGACTCTAAAGCCACCAGAATAAGGCGCAGCATTCTCCACACAGAGAAGACGTGTAGCGCGTTAGCAGATCATGGAAGCTTCGCTGCTGACCGGACTGTACAGGAAATAAGATAATGGAAGCTTGTATGACACGATAAGTCGCAGCACTGAGTGGCTCCGGGGGACGTATGAGGTCTGTGCAGTTCAGAGGCCTATATATACACATGTACAAGAACAGAAGGAAGAAGGCGGCAGCTGCGGAGGAAGCGGGGCGTCTGACGAGAATGGTCAGCAGAGTAGTTGACCTCACAGGGCAGTGGTAGTGGGGTAACGCTCTGCTCGCCATGCAGTGGTCATAGGATGAAGCAGAACGCTGTCAGATGATGAAAGGTGCGATGTGCAGCCGTGCACCGAGGCTGTGATGTTCTGCAGACCGTCTAACATGTTCCATACAGTAAAGCTGTTCACATGCAGAAGTGCCAGTAACAAATCACCCAGAGCAAAGCGAACCTCCTCTTATCCAGGCTGGAAATGTCTATGTCCCCCAATAAATAACTGTGAGGGACCCCGAGGGCGACTCCTCCGACGTCCAGATATTTATAGATATTTATATATTTAGAGTTTGGGTAACAATAAAATAGGGGCGAGTCTGAGGGCGATGTGATGTGTGGGGTTGGGTCCTACTGCAGCAAGCGCCCTCTTCATGTCTGCAGCTCCTCTGTGGGTGGGTGGTTCCGTCGATTTCTTGCTCGTTTCTGGTCCTGAAGGTCTTTGGCATCGCTGTGGGCTGAGCCTGATGGGCGCCAGTATCCTTGGCAGTATTGGTTGATGAGTCCCATCTCCGGCTGAGAGAGAAGCTGCACTAGCTCATCGTAGGCCCCTGGGGGCCCAGCAGGTTGTGATGCTAAAGCAGATGGTGCTTCGGGGTGAAGGAGAGCGGCAGTGACTGCCTCCGCGCTCAGAACATGGAGTCTGACACGCATTACTGTGTGCTTGAAGTTGTTCTCGGTGGCTGTGCAGTGGTAGATGCCAGTGTCGGACAGCTGGAGGGACCGGATGAGGAGACCCTGTTCAGTCTTCAGGAGGCGTCCCTCGGAGCGCAGCTGTGGAGAAGGAGGACATTTATTATTTCATCAGGATGTCCAGTCTACTTTAAAGGATTACTGTACAATGCAAAGCTATCTGCTTGCTGTCAGTAAATGGAAACCTCTAGCTGTGAGGATTGATGGCCTGTCCTCAAAACAGCTGGGGATCCATCTGGGACCCTGAACAGTCAGCTATTCGCTGGGCTGCCGTGTCAGCGTAAGGAGCCAGGAACACATAACTCTGGACACTTTCCATTGGCCCAACATGGTATTGCAGGTGAAGCTCCCACTGAAATGAATGGGTGACAATGCCTGCAATACCATGCTAGGCCATTGCAACTGGAGCTGCGCGTTTCTGGCACATGTCAAATCTGGTCTCTACCACAATGGCCCTGGGTAGTGAACTCCTGCCGACCACTTATTGATAACCTATCGTTAGGGCAGACCATAAATCATTGAGCTGGACAATCCTTTTAATATCTCAATATCAATAGAGTTGAAGATGGGGTGCGAAGAATGGAGGAAGGGGCTTAGAAGGTACAAATATCCTGCAATTTCCAGAATCCCTGACATTATGCAGACATCTCTTCATCTGCAGAAGATACATGCCGCCATCATTACAGAGACCTAGCTCTATCTAACCAGCGCGATGCTCTGTAGGCTTCTATGAATTATTCAATGTTTAGAGTATGAAATCAATATGTGGAAGAACCTCTCTGGCATTCTGGGTGATGATATGGCTCTGAAGAGACATCACTATTATACAATATGTTGAGCATTTTTTGGTTTTAATATCTGCATAAATGAAAATGTTCCAAATGTTAAAACTGTATCCAGTCTAGACAATGCTCTGTTAGCTAAATGCATCAGCAGCAAATGCCCAACTCTCTGACAGCTAAAAATGCATCAGTCTGTAGTCCAGGCTCTTTAGCTCACAGAGCATTGTCTACAGTGATACAATTGTATCCACTTCTCAGCAGGTCTACATATGTAACAGTTTATGGCCTCTGGATGTAATCAAAGATGTTCTCATTCAATGACAGTGAAATGAAAAGTTCTGTAACCTTCTCAAACTTTTTTTCAATTTTTCAGGATTTTCAAGATATCTGCTTGCTAAGAATAAGGCCTCATGTCCACGGGCAAAAGAAGAATTAAAATCCGCAGCGGATTTTAACTCTTCTCCTGCCCGCGGATCCGCATCCCATAGGGATGCATTGACCACCCGCGGGTAGATAAATACCCGCGGATGGTCAGTAAAAGTGATTTTTTTTAAAAAATGGAGCATGAAAAAATCTGGACCATGCTCCATTTTCGTGCGGGTCTCCCGCGGGCTTCTATTGAAGCCTATGGAAGCCGTCCGGATCCGCGGGAGACAAAAATTGGGATTTACCTACCTGTTCCGGTTCTTCTCTTCGCCGCGGTGCCATCTTCTCTCCGTCGCGGCCGGATCTTTTTTTCTTCGGGCCGGCGCATGCGCAGGGCACGTCACCGACGTCATCCTGCGCATCCGCCGAGCCGAAGAAAGAAGATGACGCCGCGGCGAAAAGGAGATCCGGAGCGGGCGGGAGGTAAGTTTATTCTTATTTATTCTCATTTTCAGCGCTCATGTCCGCGGGGCAGGAGGGACCTGCTCCGGATTCTCCATGGAGAATCCGGAGCGGGCCTGATTTTCCCTGTGGACATGAGGCCTTAACCATGATTTCCATGATGGCCTGGCGCTTAGCATCGCCCCCATTACTGGAGACCCTCCAAGGTGCAGCATCACCCCCATCATTGGGTATCTTCTGGGGTGAAGCATCACTGCTAAAACAGGAGACCTTCAAAGGCACCATATTACCCTCATCACTGGGAACCCTCTGACCCACAGTATCACCCCCATCACTGTAGTCCCCGCAACATCACTCTCATCACTGTGGACCTTCCAGGATGCAGCATCGCTCTCATCACTGGGGACCCACTTACCTCCTTCTTGCGCTCAGAATTGTCTTTCTGTAGGATCCACTTGATGGAAGCCTGTGGAGAGCGAGCCTGACATTCCAGGAAGGCAGAGCTTCCCTCCACCCCGTACTGCGTGGCATCCATCCCGTTCTTATTGGCTGTAGAAGAAATTCAAGGTGTGAATGATATTTATATATGAGATTACGGCCACTTTCACACAAGCAACAAAATCGCGTGATTTTCTTGCGATGTGATACTGCTACAAATCACATGGATGTGAAGCCCATGCTTTCCTTCCCATTAGCGATGTTTTGTACGCTGCTACATTGCGAGAGAAAAAAAAATCGCGGCATGCTCTATACAGCCGTGATTTGCAAGGTTTTGTAACCCATGTTTCCCTTTGGAGCCTTTCTTTGTGTTGCATCGCACAAAATAGTGGTTTTCGTGCGGTGCGATGCAACTTTTACAGTAGGAAGTCCTAGTGTTTGTCCAATACATTACCTAACTGGTGCTGTCCGCTCCGCCGCACTTCTCTTCCGGCAATCTCGCGTTACTTGTTTGTAGTCTTCAGTCACCGCTTCCTGCTCAGGGGGTTCAAACTTCCCACCTCCAGGAAGCGCTGGCTCTGATTGGTTCTCGAGCACTGCGGCTCAGCCAATCATAGCCAGCGCTTCCTGGAGGTGGGATTTTTGAACCCCCTGAGCAGGAAGCGTTGGCTGAAGACTACAAACAAGTGCCAGGGAACTGCTGGAGGAAAAGTGCGGCGGAACGGACAGAGTCTGTTAGGTAATGTAATTTTTTTCTTTAATGCAGCTAGGGCTTATTTTGGGGGTAGGGCTTATATTTCAAGCTCCCTCTAAACTCCCGGCAAAAGAGAGCTGCAAAATTGCGCAACTTTGTAGCGCCACGAAAAACTTGATATCGCTGCAAGAAAACGCACTGATATTACACAGAACAAAGCTGCGATTTTCTCGCACAGATATCGCTGTTGTCCATGTGAAAGAGGCCTAAGAGGAATACTGGAATACTCAAGCAGAACGAGAAACATGGGCTATATACTGCAGTCAGTTATGGAATGATAGACACGCTGAACTCCTATAATGCAGGGGCAACTAGTTCTTCCTACATCTGATGACATTTCCCACAATGCAAAGTCATCAGAGCAAGCAGAAATGGTTGGGAGATTTCAGCTATGAAGCCAACACAATAGTGAGTGCAACTCTGGAGTAAGGTTGTGTTCTGAAGAGCTCTGCAGGATCCAGGGTGTGGTCTGCTTCTCAGGTGGAGACCTTGTTGAGAGCCCAGGAACAGTGCAGGTTTCTGGGCTTTGTTTGTTATGCAGTCCCGCACCTCCTCCCTCCGATCTCGGTCGGAGGGAGGGAGGACAGAGATGGCCGCAACGACCCCCGCAGTGGCATCGGTGGCTTCTGCAGCTCCAAGATGTTCCGCAGCAGCAGCGGCAAAATATAAGAAGCCAAGAACTGCAGGTGAGCCAGAGAAAAGGACGATTCTAAGTCGTGGCAGCGGTGATACGGGCTCCAGTCGCAGGCGCAGTAACGCGGGCCAGTCCATCAGTGCGGCTGCATCTGACAGCGCAAGCAGTGAGATGGTGACGCGTAGCCAGGCCCGGAGGAAGGCAGGTAAGCCACAGAAGCTGGCAAAGCCGGAAAATTGGAGTGATAGGCCAGAGGGAGAGTCTGTGGTAGAGCTGGCCTCCCGGCTGGCAAGAAGCATGGCCGAGTATGAGACTGCAGGGAAGCAGATGGTTATGCAGATGGAAAAACTGCGGTCTGCCAGGCTGCAAAGAGACCAGGCCACCTCTAAAGGCAAAAAGGCCGAAGTCTCTAAAGTGATACAGAAGTGCAAAGAGTGCATTAAAGTGTGGAAAGATGTGAGAGAGAGGATCTTAGAGGAGAGCGGTCCCTTTAAAGAAAAGATCATGAATGATGATCGCTTTGCGAAGATGGTTGCAGGACGCAGTAACTTGCAGCAGACCGATCAGTCCAGTGATCGTGACGACAGCTCGGATGAGGACGACTACGAGGATGTACAGGAGAGTCTGGGGGAGCAGCCTGCGTGTTCGGCTGAACAAGCCCTAACCCAAGGCAGCACTACAAGCACCAGCAATCTCCAGCCAGAGCAGTTTGGGCTACCAACAACCTCTGAGGAGTCTGATCTGGAGGAAGGAAATCATAAGGTGGGGGCTTTGGTGTTGCAAAAGTCGCAACTGCTGGAATCCCCTCCTCATATGGGGGGGGGGGGGGGGGTCTTCATTTTGGTAAAGACATTCCCAAAGAGGATACAAAAATCAAGGATAAAAAAAGAAAACAAAGGAAGCCTCAGGAGAAATTTGTCTATGTGACGGGGGGCGCTGGTCCGGCTGCAAAGCCAGAAAGAGGCACCTCCGACCTGGGACACTGGGGTAAAGATGAGAAGGCTGAAGGCTATGGCGGTGATGGTGCCAGTAAGGCCAGTGATGCGGAGGGAGCAGCGGGATCAGCATCTGAGGTCTCCTGTGTGACAGGTCAGTCTGCGGGGGTCTCTCGGTCCCAGGCACCCAGTGATGCGGAGGCTTCTGGCAAAGATAAAAAGAAAGGCAAAAGCAAAATTAAAGACATCTCTGCTATAACACAGAGTGCTGGCCGTGGGGGGAACATTGCGGTAGTTGCAGCTGCACAAGCTGGGGCAGCAATGTTGCCCCCTAGGTCTGCTAAGGCCCGCTTGGACTCTGGTCCTGACCCAAAATCTGGTCCAGATGGTGAGAGTGCGTGCGAGAGAGGTACTATTGTTAATGGGAAGATTTCCAGTTCAGCCCGGGTCTCTGATACTATTAAGAGCTCAGAGACCCAGGGAGCTCTTGGCGCCCCTAATATAGGGGCACCTGCTGCACAGGCAGGTACAGTTCGTTCAGGGGGTCAGGAAGTGTCACAGGTTCCAGTCGTCCCTCCAGCGGCGACAGCACCTGGTAGGAGTTATGCCAGTGTCGCCGCTGGAGGGAGTGGGTCCTCCTTGTCTCCAGGCTCTAGGGAGGGCGTTTTGCAACAGCGCCTCTTGGAGGCTCTACGGAAGGGGGAGAGTTCAATTACAGTTGGAGGAAGAGAGGTGGACCTATCTCTCTGGAAAGAGAGACATGGCTTGGGTGCCTTCCGAGAGCAAAAGGGGGAGACCGTATGGTCCCTACCGACACCCGGGCAGGACGCAGGAATGTGGTCCGTCTTCGTTGGAGGGGCAATGATGCATGTCCTGCAAGGGGGAAGGTAATGGAGCTCCTACTGAAGATGGGCTTAAGGGCGCCCACCCACTGGTGTTTTTTTTCACTGCGAAATTCGCAGGTTTTTTTTTTCTGCAGGGGGTCTATGGGACTTGTAATGTAAAAATCGCGATCGCGCAAAATCGCGATTTACCGCGATATCGCGATTTTAGCTTTGCATGTCCCATAGCCCAAAGACCCCTGCAGAAAAAAAAAACCGCTGCGAATTTCGCAGTAAAAAAACGTTAGTGGGTGGGCACCCTTAGGGCGGTTGACATCTTTGCCCTGATCCATCCCTTCGGCACGTCTGAGTTTGACATCAGCTTCGTTCGCCCAGAGGGTCTAGAACTTTTCTGGGGGAACTACGAGCTGATGAAAAACGAGCCCGGCCGGCGAGACTTTGCCATCCAGGTGGTGTCTCGCCAGAACGATATCAAGAAAGTGACCGTTTTGACTCGTAACGAGTCACTTTCTTGCTTTGATATTATGACGTGGCTCAGTAGGTACGGAGAGGTGACGGAGATGCCCAGAAAGAAACGGGATGAGCACGGCATATGGTCCGGGGCCTGGACGTTCATGGTCAAGCTGAAGCGTTCAGGAAACTCAGTGGCACACATACCATCTGCAGCCTCCCTCGGCAGGGATCGTATCTTGGCCTTTTACCAGGGGCAGCCGAAGCTCTGCCACAGGTGCGGTGACCCCTCACACTTGAGCGCTGCTTGTAAGATCTTGAAGTGCGCTCTGTGTGGGGGTCTGGGTCATCTTGCCGCCTCCTGTATAGAGATTAGGTGTAACCTGTGTGGTGATCTCGGTCACCCATTTAGCCGCTGTCCACGCTCCTTTGCCAATGCGGTCTCAGCCCCTACAGATGGGGGTCATGATGTGGCCTCCGGGGGTGAGGGGACCAGCAGAGGTGGGGGAGCTCAGGAGCCAGGGAAAAATCGGCAAAAGACTGCTGCTCAGCAGAGGCGTCAGTAGAAGCGCAGACGGAGCAGGGAGCTGATGGGAGCGCCCACAACGGGTGGGTCGATGGTGGCCCCTGTTCCAGAAGCAAATCTCGCGGCTGAGGCTTTGAGGGACAGCGATTTAGATGAGGAGGACAGGAGGATCCAGAGGGAGGAGACCAACTCTGTAGATTCCTCCCACTATGAAAGTGTGGATGAGGAAGGCAAGAGGTGGTTAGAAAAAAGGCGTAAGCTAGGTGCCACGAGCAGGAAGCGAAGGGGGGATTCAAGATCTTCTCCCACCCCGGGCCAAGTTCTGGAAGGGGAAGCCTGCTCACCTCCAGTTGGACACTCCAATAGGTTCTGAGCCCTTCAAGACATCTCTTCCTCTTCTGAGGGGGAAGGAAAGGGCAAGGTTCCTGGGGCAAAAAAAGGGTCAACAGGAGGCGCTGAGTCTCCTTCTCGTGGAGGCATAGTTCCTACAGGGGAGGAGGCGGCTCTAGAGCCTGAAAACAAGGACGACGGGGTCAGGGGATCCCTTGCTATGGACACATCTATGTCCAAAAAAAGAAGCAAGGGACTTTCCTCTGACCCCGAGGAAGGGGGTGTGAGGAAGAAAGCCATCAAATTTAATCACTCATGATGGCGGCACCCACTCCGCTGACTCTGGCATTAATTAACGTTGCCAGCATTAAGTCAGATACGGCTAGATTTGCGGCCTTTGATTTTCTCAGCCGAGTTGAAGCTGACATTTTATTTTTGCAGGAGACCAGGCTGTCCGATTTGGCAGCCATACATAAGGCAAAAAGGGAGTGGAGGTCAGGCCCTTCCTACTGGTCTCTTGCGGCCGAGCCGTATAGCGGAGTGGCGGTGCTTTTCACCGCAGCGGTTGAATGCCGACGAGTTATTGAATTAGAAATGGGAAGGTGCCTGATCTTAGATGTCCTCATGAAGGGACAAGAATTAAGACTTGTTAACATCTATGGTCCCCAGTCAAAAAAGGACAGGAAGAGTCTCTTTATGAGGATCATGCCCTACCTCTTTACCAGCCGCCAAGTTGTCTTTGGAGGTGACTTTAATGCAGTCACAAGAGCCCGCGATAGGGGAGGCTCTGGAGACAGGCGGTTGACTTGACAGCGTCGCACTTAATAGTATAGCTAGCGAGGCTCGCCTGGTGGATGTCCACATCCGGCACACCCCAGGCCACGAGGGATTCACCTATTATAGAGGTCAGAACAGGTCCAGAATAGACAGGTTTTATTTGAAGGAGGAAGCCATCTCTTCACCAGTGTCCGTTGTTGAGGTGGAATTCTCCGACCACTGTCTAATATTGTTTTCCCTGAATGTTGCAGAGACCCCCCGGATGGGCAGAGGTTTTTGGAGACTGAATTCATCACTTCTGGAGGAAGCAGAGATAAGACAGTCCTTTGAGGATTTTCTGCAGAGCCAGGTACTATTACTGGATCTCTGTAGCAGTAAGTCAGAGTGGTGGGAGATGTTCAAGAAGAGGGCGGCGAGGTTCTTCCGAGAGCTCTCCAACCTCAGATGCCTGGACAGGTACCGCCTGTACAACGGCCTGAGGAGGAAACTCGAACATCTCGTTTCGACTGGAGGTAGCCGCGAGGAGATCTCCAGAGTGAAATCTTTGCTCAAGAAATGCCAGTACGATAGACACACATCCTTGGTTTTTGAGAGGGATTTCGGGAAGTACCGCTCGCCCGACCCTTACAGAAACTGTAGGATGTCAGTGATTAGTAAAGTGGTCACTGGACTGATCGATAGTACAGGATCCCTGAATCGATCCAGATCAGGGATTCTGGAGGTCGTCAGATCCTACTACTCGCAATTCTTGGGAAAGAGGGATCTAGATTCGGAAGTGATGTCGGCTTTCCTGGCTGAAACTGTCCCTGAGCCGGGGGTAGACACCCCTCTTGATGTTTTGACAGAGGAGATCAACATAGAGGAAGTTAAACTGGCGATTCATGGGCTCCGGCTCAAAAAGAAAAAATCGCCAGGACCGGATGGACTAACTTCTGCGTATTATAAGACCTTCAAGGACCTCTTGAGTCCCCTCTTGACTGAGGTATTCAATGAGTGTCTTTCCTCGGGCACTCTGCCTAGGTCAATGAGGAGGTCAGCTTTGATCCTTCTGTCAAAGGGTAAAGACTCGAGCCGTATTGAGAACTGGCGTCCCATAGCGCTTCTCAATACGGACAGGAAGGTTCTGGCAAAAGTGCTGTTTAATTGGTTGGTCAAGTTTGCACCCCAGCTCCTCTCGGGGACCCAGCATTGGTCTGTTCCATGCCGTAGCACCTTTAGCGCTGTTCTCGGTGTCCGGGAGGCAGTGGAGCAGGGTAGGGCTGGTCACTGGGAGGGGTACTTGCTGTCCTTGGATCAGGCCAAAGCGTTTGATCGGGTTAATTACGAGTACCTCTGGTCAGTCCTTCTGAGGTACGGCCTGCCAGTGGGGTTTGTTGATTGGCTGCGAACATTATATACAGGGGCTGAGACTTTCCCACTGGTGAACGGTTGGCTGGGCTGCCCTTTCGAGGTGGGGTCCGGTGTCCATCAGGGCTGTCCTCTAAGTCCCCTGTTGTATGTGTTTGCGATAGATCCCTTCCTCAGGAGGGTTGATCGTGGACCTATAGCAGGGGTCGGGATGGACCGGGCGGTGCCGGAGGCTACCCTGAGGGCAGTGGCATACGCCGATGATGTCACGCTCTTTGTATCCTCAAGGGAGGAGGCGGAGTTTGTGGTGTCGGAGGTGGATGGCTACTCAGAGGCATCTGGGTCCAGGGTCAACTGGGATAAGTGCGAAAGTCTCTGGTTAGGAAGGGGGGGATCCTGTGTTTGATCTCCTGGACACTCTTTCGGTGCCCCAGACTTCAGCAAAAGTTCTTGGCATCAAATTTGTCCAGGGGGATTACCCCATGCAAAATTGGGTAGACAGGCTGGATGGTGCCACTCACAAGGTTAATCAGTGGAAGGGTTGGTCTTTAACCCTTCGGGAAAGAGTTAGCCTGATCAAAACATACCTTCTCCCTTTATTCATCTACCTGGGCAGCGTATGCATTTTGCCAGAGCCTCTCTGGACCCGGGTCTACAACCTGTTCTTCCTAATGTTGTGGGGGAACAGGTTGAACCTGATTAGGAGAGATGTTACATACCGCACGAGGAGACTAGGGGGGTTATCTATGGTCAACCCCGTGGTGTTTCTTGTAGACACCTTTTTTAAGATCAACATAGGCAACCTCTGGCAAGAGAGGGCTCCTCCTTGGGTCTACTCCTGCCGGGGATGGTTTCGGCCTTTCTTCCAGGAATGGGAGACAGGAGGGCGAGTGAAGGACCTTAGCACGCAGCACGGATATCTCCCGGCTTACGCTACCTTGGTTCTGAAGGTGATACGCCGGTGGGGTCTGGGGATGTGGGAGATCAGGACTCTGACGAGCAGGCTCCTCGATGAAAGAGTCCTGTTGACCCATTTCCAGAAGCCCCTGGCGCTCAAGGACTGCCCAAGTCGGGACCTGGAGGGAGGGTTACATTTACTAAATTCAACCCGGGTCCCCTCGAAGTTTTGGGACTTGGCTTGGCGCTGCTTTCACGGGAGACTGTATGTAAGGGGTAACTTGAAGAGCAGGCCTCTGATTGACAGGGGTTGCCCCCGTCAGGAGTGCAGCGACGTGCTGGAAAGCATGGAGCATTTCCTGCTTCAGCGCCCCTTTAACACAGAGGTATACCAACGGGTAGGGGTCTCCATAGGTTGGCATCAGCTGGCACACCTCTCCTATGCGGAGTGGGCTTATGGAGCCTTCAGAGGTCTTGGTGGCAGGGACCGCTGCACTTTATTTCTAGTTAGCCTAGTGGTCAGGTTCCACATCTGGAGTGCACGGTGTCTAATCTCGACGGAGCTGAAAGTCCTCCCCGTGGATACGGTATGTAGGAACATCCTGGGTGACCTGGTGAAGGTACGTTCTTTGGAGTATGAGAGGCTGGGCACATCTAAGGCTTCTCTCCTATGGAGAGGGCTTGTATTTCGTTAGGGACAGTCTTTTCTTAATTTTCTAGGGGCAGAGTAGGGAGAGAATAGGGACAGGATAGGGAGAGAGGAGGGATAGGGCAAGGACAGTTTTCTATGAAGGGTCAGACTGAGGGGCAGACTAAGGACAGTCTAGGGCAAATTAGGGAAAGAATAGGGAGACCTTTTTAAAAAAAGAAGGGAAAGGGCATTGCCGTGTATGTGCCCGGTTTATCACCTCCAATCCCGGTGGGGGGCTGTGAGTGCACCATGAAGCCTTTTGTTTTGGTTTGGGCAAAATGAAGGGCTGCAGGTGAGCCGACCTTAGGCTTTCGGGTTGTATGAATATTGTATAATATGTATATTGGTGTATTGTTTATTATGGTTTTGTATATATTGTATGTATTCGTATTCACATTCACATTTTGGGTGGTAGGTAGGTTGGGGGGGGGGGGGGGGGGGGGGAGTTGGGGGGAGTGGGGTTCAAGCCTTGAGCCGTAGCCTGGCACGTCCGAAACATAAAACTCTGGGCACGGACTGGTGGAGTGGGCATGGCCCCCAGGCTGCGGCTGGGAAAAGTGTGGTATTGTGGTATAATGTGTATATAAAAAAAAAAAAACCCTGATGTGGCTTGGCACGTCCTGAACTTTGAACTCTGGGCACGGACTGGTGGAGCAGGCATGGCCCCCAAGCTGCACTGGGGACCCCAAAAAAACCCAAAAAATTTTAGTTTGGTTATATGCCGGTTGGCTCAGTCTTTATGTTAGTATGGTTTGGTTAGTTATTTATGTTATTGTTTAACGCTATTTAATTTCATTTGTGTGGTTTCAGGGGGTTCGGCTGGACCTGTAGTTCTAGTTTTCTGTAGTGATATGCTCTTTTAAGTATTTTTGTTATATATTGAGTATGAGTGGCTGTGAGAGTGTACAGTGGGGGGAGGGGGGAATGGGTATAAAGTGACTTTTCTTTTGTTGATGGGTCATGGACCAGGGGGGAAGGGCCTCATCTTGTTGTATACAGTTGTGTTATTGTTCATGTTTGGTTGTGTTTTATACTTTTCTAATAAAAGATCTACAGGATGTAATTCAAGATGTACACAGTGACTACACCAGCAGAATAGGGAGTGCAGCTCTAGAGTATAATACAGGATAAGTAATGTAATATATTTTAAAAAGTGACAGATGTAACCATTATTCTTCTTGAACAGAGGTGAGGCGGACTCTACGGGTATGTTCACACAGGTGAATGCACTGCAGATTTTCCATCCAGATATGTGGACAGCTAATGTGCAGTATAGTACACTAGTAGCAAAGTGGATCACGTTTTAACAAAGCTCATCCATTTGCTGTGAAAAGAAACCTGCATAAAAACAACATGAGGTGCAAGGCATTGGCTGAAATCCGCAACAAATCCATAAGTGACACATGCGGACTTGTGAGCTGACGCCACCCCTTGTGAACATATCGTTACAGTAAATAACTGTACATTGGTCTGACTGACGGGAGAATAACACTGCTCCTTTATTTGGTTTGAACAGCTGATAGGATCTCATAGTCTTGATCTTACCATTGGAGTTGTATCCTCGGCACTGCCTCATAGGATTCCCGTGTCTGACATCTTGTCGCCGGCTTCGCCTGTGAAGATCAGCAGAGAAAAATGGAGACCAGAAAAGGAGCAGGCAGGGGACAGATATGATATGGGTAAGGCTGTGATGTGGCTTTGCTGTACATGAGAGGGTTTCTCTATTAATTAAGCCCAGGCCTCACCCCTCTGCGTACCGCTTGGAGGACGCTGAATAGCGCGAACACGTTTTTCCATCCCAGGCGCAGTAAGGGTCTCTGGCCAGACAGCAGTCAGCACATGCCTCCCCGTAGACGTCACAACGATGGAGAGCTAGATGCGTCACCCCAGATACTGACGAAACGTACAGCTGTTGCTGCAATGTGAAAATAAGGAGTTAATTATCCAGATACAAGAACTCACCAAATCCGACCACCACAGCAGAATCCACACAAGATAAAACTCCATCATGGCCGATCTAGATTTGGACTGCTGGAGCAGCTCGGAGTGTAAAAGCCAGCAGCTACTACTGATTATCCAGGGAGGGAGAGAGGAGGATCATCGGCACATCATCAATCATAATAATCATCATCATCCACACAGGCATGGAATGGGAGGCGAGAAGGGGGGTGTCAGATTAATAAATTCTGACAGCTTTATAAGAACAATCAGCCCGAGGAGGAAGGATGCAGCACGCTTACTCGTTTTGATGAAATTTTCATGGATTTGATGGGGGCAGGGACCTAAGAGAAAAGACAAGGAGTTACACAACAGAACAGGACACAGACAAGACACATTATAAACATATAATGTTCAGGACAGTCATCATTATCCGCATTATGGAGGGGTGCAGGGTATCCATGTCAAAGTAAGGTGGGGGGGGGGATGAGAAATAACGTCACAATAAACTCTGTATCTCCATACAACTGTCTGCACTATGGATGTAAGTCCAAGTAGCAGAGCTACTGTCGCTTATGGGTATTGGCCAAGAGGAAGAGTGGCGTGTCTAGTATGTGGAGTCAAAAAGTATTCTATAGTGTGCACCAAATGGCGCCAAAAAGTATTCTATAGTGGGCACTAAACGACTCACTCTTACTTCATAACGGGTCTGTCTTGACAAACATGTCCCCATGGGTGTGATATCTCTATATATCATTCCTGTTTTGTTGCAAGTAAAGGATTCCTGTGGTCCACAAATAAATGGTGCAACAAATAAACGGTTTAATGTCAAACTCATCCCTGCTACACTGAAGTGTGGTGTTTCTGCTTGCAGTCTGTAGACAAGGAATACACACATCTGCAGTTACCAAACGCTCTCACCTTAAACACCTCCACCTCCTCTAGGATGAGTTCCTCCGTCTCCAGGTCATCTTTTGGAAGAACAATCACTTTCTGTACTGTGCCCTGATCTGAAAAATGGCGAAAAGATTGGAGGACATGACACAGATGTCTAAAGACATTATCTTCTGTCCTGTGTATTTCATAAACATTGCCATTTTTCTCCATGGTGCCGTGGAACTAGACTATCACGTTACATTTACGATGACACATTTATAGTCCATATTTTATCTACATTTTCCTTGCCAAAATCAGTGAAGCTACGCCATGAGGGAATGTGACGTGTTCTAAGAAAGTTATGTGATCGCCTCTCTGGGATTATAATGACGGCCATAATGGACATCATGCAACTTTCCCAGAAACAGAAATAGCCAAGAACAGGAATGAATAGATTCTGCAGTGACCTGACAGCAAAGGAGCATTTAGGACTCATCACTACAGGACTTCTTTAATGATCAGATGCTCCTTCATGTGATGTCCTCAGCTTGTGTTGCCGGCAGACACCTGAGTGGGCAATCAGCTGGACACAATCAGAAGCTGATTTCTGTCCTCACATCACTGATAACATTATACCCAATTGCGATTGAAGCCTCCTTACCTGTGCCCAAGAAGAGGACTTCATATCGTCCATCAGATGCGTCAACCTGATCTACAGCAATGGTGGTGAACTTGTAGTTGACGTTGGTGCGGACGAGCAATGGCTGGCGATGGATGGGGTATACTGGATTGTACATGACTGGGTGTGTCCTCATGAAGTTTATCACTTCGTCTGGGTAATCCTTCGTAGACTTCATGGACGGCGTGAACGTGCCCCCTGGACACTGCACTCAAGTACAGAGGAGACGTCATACAAATACATACCATATTCATGAATGAAATAATCTACACATCAAATATATGGAGTCATTTATGTGAAAATCTATAGGATTAAATCAGAGCCTATAGCAGAAGCGGCGTTACTTTGTACTGAGAAAGAAAACGTTTATACCGTTCCAGGGCGTGGATATGGGATCTTCCCCGTATACGGCATCCACTGGTAGTTGGGTCCTTCCTTATGAGCGAATGGTCCATTGAACACCATGCGTATGTCGGCCATCGAGTACACGCACACTGCCGATCCCTTAAACACGGAGCTAAATGAGAGGGAGGGAAGTTAGAGAGATGCGAAGAAACGATACAGAAAACAAAAGGAGTGAGATGTAAGACTAACCCGGAAGCGGAGAAAACAGCATAAATGACGGGGTTCTTATTGTCCTGCGTCTGCTGAATAAAGACGTCCTCTGTAAAAGACAAAATAAAGCAGAGATGCAGTGACATTGCACAAGATATCCCACCGGGCCTCTCCCTGCATCCAGATACGTACGTAGTTCATCAAAATGAGTCTCTATCCCGTCGGCCCCTGGCACTGAGCACATGAGTCGTGCTTTCAGGAACGTGCTCCATTTATTGACTAGACAACAGTGACCTCCGTCATCGTTCTAGGACAAGCAACATTTTTGTAAATCACATTGTATGGAGACAGAACATTTCAGTATTAGTCCTGCTGCCTCTAGGATTATGCATGATGATTATCATGAAATCTTGTGTAATCGCATTTATTGTATGGTCACTGTGCGCAGCCAGAGCTTCCCAGACGGTGTATCAAGGCCTCTTCCGCTAACGTTACTATAGGCGGGACCCATGGATTGTAATGTCAAGATTGAGACTAGTTCTGGCCAAGGCCTGTGTGTAGTCTGCAGTGAGACCAAAACTGATGCCAACACCCATGGATAGTTTATAGCACTACCACCTTCTTCTAGTCCAGCAGAGATGGACCCGGCATTTTCCATCTCTCTGCAGATAGTATATGCCACTACCATTTTCTATCCCAGCACAGATGGCATTTTCCTGCCTCCTTTCATCAATCAGGGAACCTGCATGTTCATTTGGGTTTTAGATCAAATAAAGGGGTTGTCCAGGCGTGGGACAATTTTTTAACTATAGATGCAAATGTGTAAAATAAAACGAAATTATTAAAGCAACGGTACTGACCAGTCCTCACCCCTGGCTATCCAGCGCTGCAGCTCCTGCGGTCGCCCCACACGCAGACAACACATTTAAACTATTTTAATAGTTCTACAACTTCAATATCTCTACTTGCTGTCATCGAGTGGGAACACTCTAGTTTACACTCAGAGGCCGAAAAAATGTTCTTCTTGCAGCAGAAGGTTTATTACAATATACCAGTCTGCACCATTCTCGGATCTATTTTACCTGCACCCATACACTGTAGCAAAAATCAATTGTAAAAAGGTTCAGCCATCAGATAGCTACTTCACTGGGGATGACAGTGATGTGAGATTCACCAGCTCGAATACCTGAAAGATGAATCAAATCTCTTCTTACCAGGCACACCCTTCCAATGCGAGAGTACAGGGTCGGGCTGTGCGGTGAATCTGTGGACTTTTCCCGAAAGAAGAAATACAGCTTATCATCATTTCGCTCCAAGCTGTCAGGGATCAGCTGAACGTGGACAAATGCAGGGTCTGCGGACAGAACGGTCGTTAACAAGTGTAAGGGGCTTTTCACACAGGTGTATTCTCTGTCTGTATTCTGTCTATTTTTTTTAATGATTGAATATAGAAAGAATACGGATAATGAATTTAATTGTGGAATTCAGATGTGCATTTCTTACACGGACAAATGATACACATTAAACAAAATTGTAGCATACCCTATTTTTGTCTGTAGTCACGGATCAAAATCGGTCATTAAAAAGTCTATGGGTGCGTAAAAAAATGCATTAGCATTTGTATTCACTGCATCTTTTGTGCACACCGTTTTTTGTGGGTTGTGACAAAATTGGCATCACTCGGGCCTTCTTGCT
Organism: Eleutherodactylus coqui; assembly: GCF_035609145.1. NCBI lineage: Eukaryota > Metazoa > Chordata > Amphibia > Anura > Eleutherodactylidae > Eleutherodactylus > Eleutherodactylus coqui. Next base: position 205,848,578 of record NC_089839.1, on the reverse strand, counting down.
TTTTTCTTGTGCGTGAAAAATGTGCAGTGAACACGGATGCAACACAAATGTAAAAAACATACATACACAACCAACACGCACATACACAAATAACACACACACTGAAAACAGCTCGTATTTCATGGACCATAATTATATATGCCTGTGTGAATGAGCCATTAGGAGGAGCGGTCATGTACCCACCATTCTCTGGATTCTTACCATTGAGCCAGCGGGAGTTATACTGGTCGGTCCTCATGGCAGCTTGCTTGCCCATTGCTCGGAATATAGCAGCATCGGTGCCCATGAAATCGATGTAGACCCCGGAGTAGAGCTCCTCATCTGTAAAAGTCAGACAGGCGGGTGAATTTTGGTAAACAGTAGAGGAAGCTGCGGTGGGTGAGAGATTCTCTGCCGGCCGGAGCAGCGTTCTTCGCACAGATGTGCACAGCGGTGACGCTTATCTAGCTGGCTCCAGGCCCAGCAGCTGCTCCTGATTAATTAGAAAGTCTCGACCTCAGATTGTAAGGAAAGCTCCTCAGGTGGAGGGCGCGGGGAGGGGTCACATGGTGGCTCCCCCTCAGGGGGGCAAACGGATTAGCAGGAATGAGATTTGGCAGTCTTGTCTTGCTTCTCCCCCAGATGGACCTCATCCTTGGAACCAGCAGCTGCTCCCTAGTACTGTCTGAGTGTTAACCCATCACTCCATGAAGAGTATGGCGTCTGATGGGGGCGATCAAACATCAGGAGGAAAGTTACGATGTGTAATGACTCAGCAGAAGCCTACAATGGCGATTTCCACAGATGCAGAACCTAGAGAATTTGCCCCAAGATGTACAAATCCTAGTGCGCGCCCCTCTCCGTGGTATCACAGGCCTGCGTTTGGAGAAGCTGAACACTTAACATTCACCGTTACCAGACTGGCCAGGCATCTGTCTGCATTAGTGACGATAAAAATGTGTCCAAATCCATAGCATTTTTGGTGCATATTTGGTCACTTTGTATTTCATGTATATTTGCGGCAGGTTTTCCTCTGTGGAAAGCCTGCAGCAAATAGGTCACGTGTGAAGACAACCAGATATTGGACCCACAGCGTTTGGAGGAGTGTGAGCCGGACACTGTTCAGGAAACTAGAAGAATTATGAATGCAGCTCTGGATGCTGCTACTTACTGATGAGTGCCGAGACGCTGTCCAGTTTGGGGTCGTAAGCACATTTTCCTTTGCCTGACTCAACGCGATCTGGGTCCAAGTAGAAGACATAATCCTGTGAGGAAAGAAGAGGTGAAAAAGTGAGGAGGAGACCCCGCAATCATCACACCCAGGACCCTTCTTCATGTCACACTATGGACATCCATTAGAAGCGCAGAGTATGATCACCTCGGATTTTAATACAGGGGACGCCTGACCCATGAAGACAAAAAAAGAAGCTCCTTGGAGGAGGTGGAAGTGGACACATTATGGAGGTGCACCGGACAATGGGACGGAGGACAAGCCGGGCCGTGACACCAAGTCCTCAAGCACAAAACAGCAATCAGATGATACATCCTCTTAGTACATGATGTGCGAAGCTTCAAAATGGCGTCCAGTCCTGAAGACAGTGAGTTTTGACTTACAGGGAATAAACAGGTCCTGTTGTGCCCTTAGTGCCTGACCCAGAGAGCTTACAATCTAACAGAGCAGACTATGGTAATCCACTAACGAAGGTTCTCCAGTCTTAATGTCAGTACACCTTAATCATTGTAGAATGAAATGTTCTACAGCTTTTTCTAATAACAGCTATTCCTCTCCATTTTCAAGATCTCTGTTTGCTGTCAGTAAATGGAAACTTTCACTGATTACATTCCACGGCTGAACCTGTCCTGACCCACAATGTACCAGGGCATCCGATCCTGTGTAAGCTGAATGCAAATCAAATGTCTTGGGCTGATGGGTTTACCTGTACAGATACATTGTAACAAACCCTCAGCTGTGTGAGCAGGACTAGATTAGGACAGTTTATCAGTCTGTAGATGTAAACACAAATATTCCCAGCTCCTGATAGGAAGCGGAGTTCTCGAAAACGGTGAGAAATGAATCACCGCACAGTGTCCTATGGATAGACTGCACACAGACACACACAGAACATGGCAGGATGACCGGTGTGTTCTGAGGGCTGTACGGTGCAGGAAAGCAGGATAACACCTTTACGAAGACCTCCTTGACGTATCCTGGACCTGTGCACGGGCATCAGGGAAAAGTATATCTGAGGATGAGCACACGAAGAGTGTCCACTACAAGAACCAGCGCAGGTGTGAATGAGCGGAGTGGTCATGCGACTAAGGGCACATTCACATCTACGACAAGCTTCCATCTGGAGCCTCCGGCACAGATCCGCTCCACTATTTCATCCGGTAAATTGCTGGTCGGAACGTCGGATGGACCCCAGTATAATCAATGGGATCCTGTCTAGCAGTTCTGGCATTTTCATTGTTCAGTGGAAGACGCTGAAGAGTATAAATCACCCAGAGCCCCGACGCACATGTGAATGGAACCTAAGGACCTGTTCAGACCTCATTATAGCCTCTGCCCAGGGGTCCCATCGTGGTCGTTATATGTCCTATTCAGGGGTGCCATTTTCGGGGTCTCAGTCGAATATTAATGAAAACCGCTGAAACAGAGACGGATAGATCTCCATTTTGGCAGGTTTCTGTTCATTTACAGTACTTTGTGCCGGAAAGAATAATGCAGTGGTCTGTGATATTCTTTATGGCACAAAATTCCGGAAATGAACAGGAACCTGCCAAAATAGTGACCTATTTGTCTCCGTTTCAGCAGTCTTCATTAATGGCTCAGACAGGTCCCGTTCAGAAGTGCTATTTCTGGGATTGTAAAAGGAACGCCCGACGGGACCCCTAGACGGAGGCCATAATGAGGTCTCAATAGGCCCCAATTCAGCCCACGGCCTGCAGCAGGAATAAGATGGAGGCTAAAAACGGATATCATTAGGACTAATCTGTCCGTGCGATGACCAAGTTCATTCACGTCCCGTGCAGGGTCTTCTACGTGCATTGCACTAATGTGGGGGGTGGGCTGCTATCACAGCATGAGTGGGTCATGTACTTCAGTCTATCTGGGGCCGTGTGTCTGTACAAGACTAACCTGTTAGGGGAAACATACAAGTTTTATGTCACACACAAAGAAGCGGCTACATGTGGTCACTGCCCCAGTATCAGGATGGGGAGGGGGCTCCACGGCCCCTGGGAGTGGCCCCACCTTGTGCTCTGCTGGTGCTGGACTGGGCGGATAATCTGCTGCTCTGCTCCCTCTTCCTCCAGGGGGCGCTGTGTGATCTGAGGCCTGAAGAGAGGAGCAGGGCAATAAGAGTTAGACCTGAAGGCTGTTCAGGTTAAGAGGCAGGAAGAGGAACACCGCCAGGAACGGGTGTGAGACACGACACGGATGGTGAACACACAGGGGCACACATGGAGTCTAGTCCTAGCCCTAGCTGTTAGTTCTTGGATGCAATTCTGCCCACAGCAGACGTGTAGCATGAACACACGGAGAAACGGAACAGACCACAAGGAGACATGCATACACTGCTGGCACATACTTGTTACTGTCATGCAGCGCGAGGTGTCATGTATGACAAGAGTAAACAGCACATGGAGACGAAAGAATCAGAAGTCACGCGATGGATGATGTACAACACAGATAATGATGCCACATCAAAAACATCAGGAAATGTAACTCACCTTTAGAGGAGAAGCCCCTGACACACGGTAACACCGTGCACCCACTTCTACGTACCCTCATCTGAATTATACGTGTTGGCTCTTCAATGTCATGCATGCAACAAAAATCTGGTTTCTTTTACGTGGGTCACTCCGAAACAAATGCCTTGTATCCTATTATGTTGGCACAATGGCAAATCAAGTTTGAACCTTCCAGCCAAGATCTGTCAAACTTTGTTGCCATGTGACAGATGTCAGCAGAGGGGCAATCTGACATGATAGTGTGTGTAAAGCAAAAAGTGTGTAATTCAATTCCTCCATTCGGAAAAAATTACACCCATTGACATTCATCAATGCTTGCTGAACATTTACGGAGCCCAAACAGCGGACGAGGTGGTGGGTAGTGCGCTTCAGCAGTGGTGACAGGAACGTGAAAGCTGAGCCACGCTCCGGCCAGCCATGCACAGCTGTGACACCACCACAAATGCAGAGTGAGTCGATCAGCTTACCTGGGCAAATCAGCGGATTGTGACTCGGGAAATGTCTAAGGCCCAATGTCCACGAGCGGATCTGGTTTGCAGAATCCGCGCAAATCAAGAATGTGGATTTGCTTTGCGGACCTTCTGGTCCAGGACCCCCCCCCCCCCCCCCCCCCCAAAAAAAAGAAACAAAAAAACAAAACGCAGCATGCTCAATTTCACTGTGGATCCCATACGGATGGGCCACGGATTCCACGGGAAAGCAGGAGTTTAAAAGAGAGAAAAACTCCACTGTGCACGTGTGGCGACACCCGGATGGGTAACTAGTAGTCCAGTAGTGTCCTCGGCCACGCACAGGGTCGGATTCCGCTGCGCGCTCCAGCATGCAAAATTTGATCTGCTCGTGGACATGAGGCCTAAGGAGATCAATATCAGCCTGAAGGTGCTAGAAAGGATGATCCGAGGATTCGCGTGGATGAACTGTTCGAGACACTCTATACTCTTTATTTTGTGGTGTGACAGCTGTGTATGGCCATCTAGAATGTGGCTGGTCTTTCATCTCATTGTCGACACTGTTGAGATGTGCTACCCACCGCCTCACTGTGCGAACATCCAGTTTTGGTCTCTGTAAACCCAAGCGTCGAAGAATATTGATGGGTAAAATTTTTGCGCATGGAGGAATTCAATTATACACTTTGCTTTATAGTCGCTTTTATGTCAGATGCCATGTTGTCACGCTGCCCCTCTGCTGCATGGCAGCAAAATTTAATGGATATTGTCGGGAAGGTCCAAACTCTATTCCCATACCGCCAACATCCACTTCTGACATTGTGTGCCAATATATAGTAAGATAGGAGGCATTAGTTTTAGAGTTACCCTTGCAATATCACTGCTCTGGAACCCTATGCAATCTATAGTGAATATGTAATGTCATGTACACAAAGACCCCGCTGATCATATACATAGCCCATGAATCATATATATATATATATATATATATATATATATGGCTCAGGGATCAACAAAACTCTACAGCGTTCTATAGTTTTACTTGCCCCTTCCCAAAGGATTAGGGGATATGCTTGATGATTAAAGTTCACTTTAATCATACACCAGCATCATCACCTGAAGTAACTGCCCTGCTTTCATCACACATGCAGCCTTCTGACATTGTGCTTCCTACATACTTGTGCTGATGGGGGTGTGTGAGCACAACCCTACAGCATCTACTGCATGCAGTGCATCGCCTGCTTTGCTTTCTACTCTCTCCCAGAGCAGCCGTAGGCATCAGATAGTGAAGCCGCTGATGGTCTGACCTAACATCAGCACAACAGAGAAGAGCCCTGGAAAGTGCTGTTCTATTACTCTTCCTCAATGTCATTTTGCACCTCAGTGGCTGCTGGACGTGACAAATGATCACTTGACCCTATTATGGAGAAAGCTACAATTTCTCATACTAGAGTTGGTCCATTGACTATAAATAAGGGCCAGTGAAAGGTCAGTTGACAGACATCACATTGTACTAACTGTAGCAGCTCCACAAATTTCATAGTTTGCAGTTCTCCTTCCATTTGTTTCCTATCATCATTCGTCCTTCCTGCACTTCTCTTCAGGATGATGTGTGTACGGCGGCCTCTGCCTTTATCATCCCCATTGTGCACACACCTCTGCCTGAATGTTAGAGGCTCATAAATCGCTAATTATCAGACTGGCACAATGGCGATTATGTAATGTTCACTTCACCCCGAGCTCAATATTACACAAGTGAGAAACGGACAAAGTTGATTCTGTATTCAAGTGTTCACTAGCTTGCCTGCAATAACACAAGCTTGCCTGGAAGTGTTGTCCTGTGAATTATTTTTATTGTCTTGTCAGATCTAATCACGATTTTGTCTAAGAATACAAAATAGTGAAGTGTGACATTGGATAACACTTCCTGGAAGTCTGGGTAGGTTCTGTCAGCAGTGTGTTCTGTAATCACTCGAGGTAGGTTAGAAAGACGCAAAGTTCCAGTTTTGCCACATTGCCTTCCCTACACAGGCTGCAATCGCTGTGGGCTTTTTCTGCATGGAAAATAGGCAGCGAATACACAGCTAATCCGCCATAGCCAAATTCACATCTAAACTGCGCGGATTTTGCCACAGATTATACTGCAGATTTGCCACGGGCTTCAACCTTTGATTCCAAAGGTTGAAATCTGCTGTGAAAATCTGCAGTATTAATTGATGAGCTGCCGATTCTGTGCAGAATCTTTTGGGCTCGGTGTGGATGAGATTTTTCTACAGCATATATGGCCTTATATTGCACAATTCTGCAAAAGCTGCACGGAATAGATCTGCAGAAGAGTAGAGTTTAGGTCGCTCTGCTGCCTCTTCCCAACACAAAGCGGTCACAATTATACAGAAGCAATAAGAAGAACCCAGCCTGCAGAGTATCGCTCCAGGCAGTGCGTACAGGCATGCAAAGTATTCTCCATTACATCTTCAGTAATTACACAGCACGTTGCTGCTGCCCATGGCGACCGATCATGGCTCTCAGTACCTGAGCTTTGCGTCCGCGGTTGATGTAGGTGCACACAGGATTATACGCTCCGGTCCCGCATGCGTACAGGTGGGTCCTGTTCCAAGGTTGAATGAGACGTATAAAATTACCGCATTCTCCCTGCGAATAACAAAGGTTGGAATAGAGAAAGGGAGGAGCAAGATGGCAAAGAGATGGAATCATACAAGATCAGGAGGAAGGAAGGAGAAAAAGAAAAAAGTGTTAATGACGTCACATCCTGATCTCCTCACCCTTGCCTTCTGTGGAGATTCTGCACTAAGTAGTCTGGGAAAGCTGGGTGGTCGAAGACCGATATCATGGAATGGTCTTTACAACAACCTGCCAGAAGAGGCTGGGATATCAGATTCTTATATTTGGCCTTGGAGCTGACAGTTCATCACCCTACCTGCTCATACTCACATTGATGTCTTTACCGGATAAGACGCACTCATCTATTCTCTGCTGCTTTGCCGGCCAGTGAATCTGCAAGAAGCACAAAATTAACCTTTTTAATGGGGAAAAGGTAGAAAATATTAATTCCACCCCCTGAAACCCTGAATTAGAAAGTCCGGCTCCACTGCAATTGCCTCAGAAAGATGAACAGTGGCCATGTTACTGTTCCAAGATGTGGCTACTTTGACCCCAGCACTGTGTATGCTGTACAGTAATCACGCTGCATATTCCACGATGCTGAACACAGATGTATAAGGGTACCTTCACACATGGCATATCAGCTGCAGGCTTTCTGCAGCGGAAAACCCACAGCAAATCTGTACCTAAAAGGTGCAGATTTTGAAGCAGATCTGCCACAGGTTCTAACCCTTGTACTTCAAGGAGTGAAAGCTACAGTAAAAATCAGTAAGCCTAAATAAGCACGCTACGGATTTAGAATCTGCAGCGTTTTTTTAAGAATGCTGTGGACCGGGTGCGGAAATTTTCTGCTCCATGTGAAGGAGATTTTTAAAATCTTGACCAGATAGCTTGTACTGTAAATGCTGAAGAATTTCTGCATTAGAATCAACTGAGAAAATCCCGCAACATTTACGGCGTGTGAAAGTGGCCTAAATCTGGCCAAGTGATGTAGAAGAGACTTTACTTGCAGCCGTAATGGTCACCCAATAGTGAATAGAGGGAGGATACATCTACATAGCTCTCGTTCATATCCCGCCATGGCACCAGGGGCTCACACACTCATCTCCAGGGAAACATCATAGAAGGCCACATTGCCCCATCAATCCGTATTTGGAGTGTGGGGAGACATAGACATCCCCTGCAGATGTGGCCCCTGGTGGGGTTCATACCCAGGACCCTTGATGCAGTCTTACTATGAGAGGCTCTCGATTGATGTCCTGTAGATCCAGAGACAGGATATAGTCTTTACAGCCCACGTACATTCGGTCATGATCTTCATCCTTCAGCAGAATCCGATAATCCGTCGTGTTCAGCAGGAAGTGCAGGAAATGCGCGGTGTTTGAAGCCTTCAGCTCTGCAAGAAGACAAACACATTAATAAAGAGACAGGCAAGTGCTGGGATTGCAGCTGTTGGGAGGACTACAAGTCTCAGCATGCTGTGTCAGCAACTGTGCAATCCTTCAACAGCTGGAAAGTCACAAATTGCTTAATCCTGCGCTACTAGAACAGTGGACTTTGGCCAAGGAAAAAAACAAAACAATGCCTGTTCAATGTGATGAACCTCTCAGATACTTCAGTGCGGACATGTAATAAACAAAACTCATTAACATTACAGCAATCCATAAGTCGGGATCAGGCGTAATTGTAGGAGACAGCACAGGGTTAAATGAGATTGTGTGGGAGGGATTAACCCGGGCCTGCAACAGAGCCGCCTGCAGGTGCACAAGAGGCTTATGGGTTAATTAAAAGTTTAAAGCCCCAACGAGTGACCCCGGAGGCCAGGACATGTCTAATTACATCAGTTAACTGGGCTCAAGAGCATTTCAGTAATAAGCTGTGGAGTGCGGCCCGACACCTCAGACACGGCTTCTTGGAAACCTCTAGGACATTACAGTAACAGATGGAAACAGGGCAGAACTTTACTAGGAAAACCCTGGTTATCCTATAGGAATGGTCAAACACAGGACCAGGCCAGATAGGACACACAAGACCTGGGTCAATGTGCACATCCTATATTATACTCCAGAGCTGCACTCACTATTCGGCTGGTGGAGTCACTGTGTACATACATTACTTATCCTGTACTGATCCTGAGTTACATCCTGTATTATACTCCAGAGCTGCACTCACTATTCTGCTGGTCTAGTCACTGTGTACATATGTTACTTATCTTGTACTGATCCTGAGCTACATCCTGTATTATCCTCCAGAGCTGCACTCACTATTCTGCTGGTGAAGTCACTGTGTACATATTACTTATCCTGTATTGCCTGTCTATTCTACAGGCTGCAGTTGAGATCTCCCAGAATTCCCTACTTGTTCGGCATCTGCACAGATCTTGCTCTGGTGATTTGCATTTAGAGAGTGCAGAATTGAGAATGCAGCTCTGGAATAGTACAAGGTTTGACATTGACCTTAAAGTAGATGCAGGAAGACACACTGGATGCCGAGCGCCTGTCTCATCAGCCTGTAGCTGCATGGGTCTCTAGACTGTCAGGGCATGCTGGGGGATGTAGTTTCACCAGTTGCCGCTCCAACAAGCATGCAGTCTAATAACCAGTTTCCTCCACCACAGAGCTGAGCCAAGAAACCATTCTCTACTGAGAACTTTATATCTAGCCCATAGCGGGGGATTTGGGAGCTTCTCACCTCTAGGACCGGGTGTGCAGAACCCCACTGGCAACTGTAACCTCAGCCCTCTCTGGGGGACGCGAGACATCCCAAACATCTTCATTAGATGTGTGAAGGGGCTGAGAGCCCACGACAGCTGCGGCGGGATGATGTCATAGAGACGTGTCGGCCATGATACCCCTCAATCCCGGTCTTAAAGTATAATTAATTTACGGTGTAACGTTACATTACAGGTGGAGCTTGGTGGAGGACGGCGAAGGCTGACACTGTGTGACATATCATAACATTCCTCAAAGTCTCCCGCTAATGGCAGCAATAACTGTGCTCATAAGGGTCGGCACTCAGCTTTCCACAGACCCCGAGTGGCCTATAAGTCAGCCTCGTTATATCCTCATTATGTGTCTGTCGCATGATATATATACACTCTGCAACCTTTCCCGACCAGTGACTGATATTACTTGCGCCTCCTATCCTATATCCGCTGCTTGCTTTTGTAATGGATTTCGCAATCCGGGCGCAGTGGCTCCGGGATCTGGGATTATTTTGTTGCGTAGTTGGAAAAGAGGGACCAGATGAGTAAATGTTTGTTCTGCTGCGAGGCTTTCATGTGTCCTTTGATGCCACGTGGGTGGAGTAAACAGTAGGTGATGAATTACAGCAGATCATGTATGTAGCGGTACATGTAGAAAGCATCACGTGTCATGGCGTCCTCACCGTACAGGCAGAGGGGGCGCGCAGTTACTGAGCACTGTGGTACCGACATACAGGAAGGCTACATGGAGATATAGCGGTAACGCTGCCTCCTAGGTGCTTACACTTGTTACACTCGGTGATCAGATCTAATATGTGGCACCAAAATCCATAGCTGGCTATAGCACATCTTCCCGTGTAAGAGCTCATTCACACGGGCATAAGCAACTGCAGTCTGTGAGAAATGCGCAGCTTTCACTGCGTGTGTGCGGCGTTTACATCCATAATCCATCCGTACTCACTGCGTTTTTCCAGCATGCAAAGAAAAAAAAAAATGGAAGGCGAAACGGATGTCGCTTTTCCCCCGAAATGCCGTGAAGACACAATCAGCAGCGTATTTGCTGCGTTTTTACGCAATCCCACAGACTAATGTGCAATTTCGGTTTGTAAAGACGGACGAAAATAGGACATGTTGCTTTCTTTATGCAGTCTGTGGAAATAATCTCCTGTCTGAATACACCAACGAAAAGCAATAGAGCTGTATGCTGTCCGTATTACATCCGTAAGACATATGGCGGTAATGCGGACAGAAAATATGGCTGTGTGAATGGGCCCTTAACGGCGATGGGTCACGCACAACCATAGAACTGTATGGGGAGACGAAGGACCACATGGATTTCTGGCCTGTGTGAAGATCAGGCAGAGTGAGCCATCCTCTGCCCACAGGAGAACTCCCTGATCGTGGGGGTCCGACGGCAGGGACCTCCACCGCTCCTCAGAAAATGAAATGCAGCCTTGGCAAATCTGGAAGTGTGGCCAATGAAGGAACTGCACGTGCTGCTCCGCTCCAGTCCCTTGGTTGGGACCGAGTGCAGGTACATCCTCCACTGCCCGGACTCTGGGACAACAAAAGGAATCATCATGCATTATATACTCCAGAGCTGAAATCTCCCAACATTTCTAGATTGAACAGACTTTTCCCTTGTGATTAGCATTCTGGGAAGTGTTACTCGAGGCTCGGTCATCGGCACACAGTCTACTATACATTACTGAGCAGTATGGCATTGGTACAGCTTATATAAAAGCTTCCCAGGGTAGTACCTCCATAATAAGACGGCACAATTTTTGACCGCTCGGATTTATGAGCTGCACGCGGGATCCTCAGCGGGAGACGAAGCATTTCATTTTAGTCTGAGCTGCTGCCAGGTAGATTACCAGCTGCACACGGGTCACTGCGTCCAGCGCCAACGTGATACGATGGGGACAGCGCAGAATGTCCATGGGACCATGTTACGCTATGACAACTCTTAGGGTATGTTCACATGGGGCGGATTTGCCGTGGAATTTTCATCCACGCAAAAAAATCCACAGCATCCATCCGAACTTCACGTGGAAATGGACATTAAATACGCAGCAATTAACTGCAGCGGTTTAGCCGTGTGGATTACAGCTCTTCAAATCAGGGAGTGAATTCTGCACCAAAAATCTACGTAAAAATCTGTATCACAATTTTCACCAAACGTGCAGATTTTGCGCTGTGAATCAGCTGCAGACATTCGCTCAGTGCGGACGTTCCCTTATAGATCAGCGTCCGCTGCCGTCACATATGGGCACTCATCGCCTTGCCTTTACTATGGAATTCGTTATTTCTTTGTTCACTTCTCCCCCAAAAGTTAAAGAAACACATGTAGAATTTCAGGCATTTTGGGAGTAGAGAAGGCGATAAGGTCTCCAGAACATGAACGGGAGGTTATTAACCCCTGCACAACTGATAGGAGCAGGGGGCAGACAAGGGGTTAATGGCGACACAGCAGGTCAAATTCCAGGAGGAGACAAACAGTCTGAAATGAGGGGGACGAGGCCGAGAAAATACGGGGGAGCCGTCAGAGCGGAGGTCATACCAAGCAGGACGCAGGAACACTGAGGGATGTCTGCAGAGAGAAGAAAGCGCCACAGCGAGAACCATAAATGTGCAACGCACTCCATATGTCAGAAACTAGCGCCATTTTTATTCTCAACATGCATACAGGGTTTAAAACCCATCACAGGGACATCTTGTGGATGCGACACATTACAGACTAGCATTTACTGAGGCAGAAACTAATGCACATGTACAACCGCCATGCAGTGGTACGGCATGACAACTGTGTAGTCTGTGCCATTTTTGCCAAATTCTAGGATGCAAAATCTATGCTGTTGCTAACTGTCCCCATATGTGCAGGGCCGCCGGCCCACGTGACCGCTCACAGCCCCATTAGCAGGACGCTCTGAAGTCCTCGGTATGTTGGGAGAAGTGACACATTACAAATTTGTGCGAGGATGGCAGAAGAGGCGCCCTGGGTGCCAGTCTGAGGGTCTGTGCCTGCTGACCCCCGGCTGTAATTACAGAGCTCCGAACAGGAGATACTAATTAGGAATCGGAGAGGAGAGAAGATTCTGGGCCTCGGATGGGGAAATAAGCAACTGGTACAGGGGGTGCAGGCATGTCTGCCATTAGTACCCCAGCAGATCATCAGTACTCAATAAGCCAGATATGTCCCCCCCATGTATTTATAAATCCAGTCTGATCATGTCCCCCCCTGTACTTCTATGTATATACATACAGTCTGACGTAGAACCATGACTGCTACGGCTGACCCTCGCCCTCCCGGATGCCCCCACAACACCACAGCCGAGGAAATGTGTCGGAGAAGTTTAACAATGTTATGCTGGCTGCAGCCGATCAAAGCCACACAGTACTACCGGCCTCATATACACTTACCAAATACTACAGACCCTCAAAATACACCCACCTTATACCACAGGTCCTGCACATATATCAACCCAGTACTAGGTACTGCATGCATATATACCCGGCCAGTACCACAGCCCCACATACAGCTGACAAGTTCTATAAGTCCCATATAGACTCAAGTACTATGGGTCCCTCACACCTGCCCGCCCTGTACTACAGGTCCCGCACATACACTACAGCCCCTAGACATACACACACCAAGTACCACAAGCCCACATACAGCAGACACGTACTATAAGTCCCATACATATCCAAGTACTACAGGTCCCACATAGACCTGCCTAATACTATACATCCTGCACAAATACCTAGCCAGTACTACCCCACACACAATGGGCAAATACTACAGACCACAGCCATACACACGCCAAGTACTATAGGACCCACATAAACCCGCCAAGTACTAGGTGCTGCACATACGTCTAATGTTCTATACCTATATAGATCTGTATACACAGACGCGTCAGCTTTCTCTTCCGAGTCCTGCCAGGGCACTAAGGAGTTAAGGTTTGTGCGCTCCATGTATCCTAAACTCTGGTCACCGGGCCTCCGTGACCTCATACACATCAAGGTCTGCGTGACCCCTGTAGAGCTGGACATATGTAAGGGACACGCCATAGCCTGGATTATAGCGCGGCCGCCTGGGCACACCTGGAGCCGGGCACACACCCCACTCCTGCCTCACCAAAGTCCCCATTGTGCACAGGAGACCACCCACACGCAGCGAGAGTGTTTCCTTAACCTCCCTGGGGGGTCACAGCCGCCGCGCACACAAGCCTCATTCATGGCAGCCCGGGCCTGGTACAAATCATACACACACATACTAACCGCAGACCTGGAGACGGGAAACGTCGCATCGCAGCCCCCCAAATCACACCGTGCTCACAGGGTACTGGTAACAGACCGCGCCAGGAGGATCTGTACAAAAACGGATTTTATCCGGATGTCCGTTATTTAGCATGGTGCACATACATTACATCCATATGCCCGCTAATCACGCCATACGTACGGGCGGCTGTCTGCCAATGCCATACTAATGATCCCAAGGAGCAGAAGTTTCACGTAAGAACCACACATGCGATCAGATTCTCTACGCCGCGGCGCCGTGCAGCAAATGATCATCCGTATAAGTATCACAAAGACCCGACCGCTTGCTGGCCGATTAATCACATCTTCAGGGGAACCGCGCCGCCCGCACCTGGCTTATGTAACAAGGTCTTGGACACGGACCAGCGTAGGAAGGGTCAGTGAGGTGGGCTTAGGTTGGCCGTGACTCGACGGCAGTCACAACATGGAGGGGAAGGAAGGGGGGTCTCACGTCTGGGGAAGCCGCCAGCGCTCAGAAGGAAACGAACAATAAATGGGGCGATTCATAAAGAGATTTGATTTTTAATAAGGAGCAGAAGGAAGCAAGAAGTTACAGCGGATCGCACTTACGTCAGCGCGGCCAAGAATAATACCGGCATCCCAGAAGTATTGTGCGCTGGCAGGTTACGTTACATGGGGGAGGGGGCAGGTGAAGGGGCTGCGCGGCTCACGCAACACACGCTCGACTCCAATACAGCTAGAAAGAAGACCAAGCGGCCGACACAAACCATACATCCAAAAGGAGGAATAACCTGTCCCAGGAGCTCACAGGCTTGTCCCACACACAATGTATCACTCCCATCATCCATGACCCCAGGAGCTCACAATCTAATCTCCCTATCACATAATGTATCACTCCCATCATCCATGACCCAAAGAGCTCACAATCTAATCTCCCTATCACATAATGTATCACTCCCATCATCCATGACCCAAAGAGCTCACAATCTAATCTCCCTATCACATTATGTATCACTCCCATCATCCATGACCCCAGGAGCTCACAATCTAATCTCCCGATCACACAATGTATCGCTCCCAGGAGCTCACAATCTAATGCTGCGGGTTGACATTACTCCTATAATGGCTGCACGTGGTCCCATTTAAACCAAGCAAAACCTAAGAGTTGGAGGCGTGGGAAGGGTTAACGCACAACACGGAGCACCGACCGCGGCTATTATACAAGTGCTGAGCGGCCGCTACGTACTTATGCAATTTGTTTCAGTTCTGCACCAGCTTCAGGATCTATGCTTGCTGTCAGCTAAAGGGCACGTTCATTTTTTACATTCTGTCCTGCTTCAGGGGCACGTCCACACCCGCGTCTGCAGATCTCATGGTGCGGGTTTCTTCTTACATGCGCTTCCTATTTTTCATGCGCACAAAATAAAAATAATGCAAGAAGGCCAAAATGGGATCTCTACCCCCCCCCCCCCCATCTCCTGCCAACATGCGTAAAACTGCGCAACCAACAGCTGATGTGCTGCATTTTTACGTGATCCTTGCATTTGGTGAAACGGACCCAAAAAAATAGGACATGCTGCCATTTATTACACACATAAAAACCGCACGTCTGAATCGCCCCACGCAGATCAGTCGGGTTTACGCCGTCCGTATTACATCTGGAAAAAATCTGGCCGTAATAAGAACGTCTGTGTGAATGTATGCCAACAGCTGAGGGTTTGTTACAATGTATCACATGAGCAGCACAGATTCTGATCTGTTATGGGACACGCTGCACCAACCCCACAACAAGACGGGACTCGCCCGGTGATTTACCCTTCAGTACCTCCGCGGCTTCGCTCCCCGTCCGACTCAGTTTGTTCGGTTTCTCCTCTAAATTCTCATGCTGCTACATTATGGATGATCTATAGAAGAATGGCGCAGAGTTGGGCGAATTACACCACGTGGGTATTTAGTCAGCGTTACGGGCCGCACTGGATTCCAGCGAGTCTCTCGCACCTGATGCAAGGGTTTTTTTTAATAACATGGAGAACAATGGCGCCTTCTGCGCGCAGCGCCTGCTTCTCGTGTGCGCTGCAGTAAGTGGAGCGCTGGGTAACAATGGATGGTGTCTTTGTCATCAGTTTTCCATCTGTTGTTACAACAATTGTGAGAAAGAACAAAACAACAAAACAAAGAAGACGCTGCGGAGCGCTCACTGGGCGGCGAGGGGAGCGGGCTCTGGGCTGAAACAATGCGACAGAAGCTCTCCGTACACGAGATCGGCGGAGGCTCAAATTATGTTCTCTGCTCCTCTCCTGTCCATGGCTGGGTGGACCAGCAGTACCCCAGACTCGCCATGGCCATGAGAGGCGCTGTTCCCTGCTCTCCTTCTTCAGTTTGTATTATAGAAGCAGGAGCTCACCGTTCTGGTATGGCAGAGCTGGACACGCATTTTTTCCGCACGGATTTTGTGTCTAAAAACTGCAGTTAAGCCACAAATTTGCATACTGATAATGCTCCCTGCACACAGGCGCAAATTCTGCGTCGCGATTTCCGTCTGTGCCCACTGCCATAGGATTGCATTAGAAAATGCAATCCTATGCACACAGCCTCGATTTGCCCACGTCAAAACAAATCGTGGCATGTTCTATTTCTGTGCAGGCCTCGCAGTAGTTATAGGCCGACTCCGCTCTGCGCCAGCAGCCGGCAAATAACAGAGATGGAAGACGCCGGGAGCGGGTCAGCCGCAGGTCTCTGCAAGGGCACAGGTCCGCATCCCGCTGCGAGAATTCTCGCAGCGGGATCCGTCCCGGCCGCCTGCAGGCGGCATTAGTCACGGGTTTCTGCTGTGGTTGTTAGTGGCTCATGCTAGACCGTTAGACCTTCTCCACATTTACTGACAGCAAGTAGAGATCCTAAAGATGGGAACATTCAGAGGCTTGAAGCCCATCCTGACCCCGTCCTGCTCACAGCTGAAGGCTTGTAACAATGTATCAGTGCAGGTAAGAGCCATCGGCATGGAGTGCAGGATAGGAGACACATTCGTGCTACTCAAAAGAGGATTCTTTACACGGATAACACTGTAACAAACCCTCAGCTGTGTGCACAAGATAAACCTGTGGGTATAAAAGGTTTCCATTCACGCACGGGAAGCAGAGATCCTGAAAAAGATGCAGAATATCTTGTGTCGCTCAGAGCGTGCCGGCTCCTTGGTGATGGCATGTTGGGTCTTGCGTTTCGTCTTCCGCGGTAGGATGGAGGCACCCGCACCGCTCCTGTGGTCACATGACATCACTGTCAGAAAGAGGCATAATAAAAAGGTTTATCTGAGCAGCGTCCGGTCCGCAGGGAGACGATCCCGGCACAGGACGCTCCTATCAAACGGACGGGCTCGCTGGACGCCATCCTCTCCGCTTACACATCATTAGCCACAGGAGCTTACACTCTATGGTCACACACAGGAGGGAAACTATGAGCTCGGGAGAAGGATTGTGGCTTTGTCACTACAGATGGTGGGATCCCACAGCATGGAAGCGAGCGCCGCAGCGTGTAAATGGTGGCCGATCAGTAACCGAAGGGAGAGGAAGGTGACACTTCACTGTGACCGGAGTGCGACATTCCCCACAACATCCGTGTCCGCCCTATAGGAAATCCCAGAGGAACTAATCCAATAAACAGCAGACTATGGCGCTGGGAGGAGAAGGCCGATGGTGTAGGGGCAGCAGGTCCAACAGTAATGGTGGGCCTCATTCAGCAAAACGGTCTCTGTTGCCCCTAGCAACCAATCACAGCCAAGCTTTCATTTTACCAGAGGATAAGAAATGAAAACTATGCTGTGATTGGTTACTACATCAGAAATAAACTGAACTGTGATTGGTTGCTACACACACACCATATAGGAAATGAAAGCTGTGCTCTGATTGGTCACAAATTAACTTTATAAAATTACACCAAAAATAGGTGAAAACAATAAAACAAATGTGTACTTCTCCTCCTCACCCCCCCGGTGATCCCATAGTGCACATGTAACTAGGGGTTAAATAAAACCCGATCCGCTTCTTTTTAATGTGCATATTATACGCAATAAAAGACCCCCAGTGCGAGCGAATCAATGTACTTACACGGATGCCATTCACACCCGGCAGAGCTGGATTCCACATGCAGGGGCCCGCAGCAGGATCGGGCCCTGACAGCAACGGCGTCCGCTCGTACCTATCATTTCTCCTCTTCATCTATACCGCGGACGGCCCGGCGGCTTGCCATTGGACATGCACACTACAGATTTTTTGCCCCCCTGCACCGTCGTTAGGCGAGGACGCAGAATCTGCGAGCTGTGTGCAATGTTAATTGTGGACGGGCCACGGGCCCGATACCACAGCCGGACTGTGTGCATCGCAGAGGCATACATGATAGCATTAGATACAGCACGCGAGCAGGCAGTATCACACATGATAGGCTCAGATACAGCGGCTCAGCAGACAGTATCACACATGATAGGCTCAGATACAGCGGCTCAGCAGACAGTATCACACATGATAGGCTCAGATACAGCGGCTCGGTCTCTGCGTATACATTAGTTTTGCCTCCATGGACGGTGATCAGTTGGTTCCTCCCTGGTACAGGAAATCCTGGATGATTGGTGGGTCGGGCGGTACCGCAGGAAGTGCGGCGTCCTCCACACCTCACTGCTGAAGTACAGGAAATAAGTGTGGCAAGCGGACATGTCCGGGACAGGAGAACACGTCCATCAGAAGAACCATGACCCACCGGAGGCCTCCTGCTATCCAGACTGAATAAACCATGTGGCTACTGCTCTCTGTTATCAGCAGAGAATGTGCTGTAAAGGACACACATAGCTTTCCTACGAGGTGCAACGAAAAGGCTTCCAGTCTTCCTTCTTAGCTGAAAGGAAAGAGTTAAAATATGCTAATGAGCCCAATTACAGGTAGACTAGTTTGCAGGGGGTGGTAGTTTTTAACTCTATCATTACCAGGTACCTTTACCAGGGGCGATTATTGCCATAATTAATCGCTGAAAAGTGCAAATTTAGCTGACAGCCGTCCTGTGTGTGTGTAGTATGTAATATCATATATATAAAAAACACACACACACACACACACACACCTGTATAATACATATAATGTACACACACACACACCTGTATAATACATATAATGTACACACACACACACACACCTGTATAATACATATAATGTACACACACACCTGTATAATACATATAATGTACACACACACACCTGTATAATACATATAATGTACACACACACACACCTGTATAATACATATAATGTACACACACATATACACACACACACACACCTGTATAATACATATAATGTACACACACACACCTGTATAATACATATAATGTACACACACACACACCTGTATAATACATATAATGTACACACACCTGTATAATACATATAATGTACACACACCTGTATAATATGAATAATGTATACACACACACACCTGTATAATACATATAATGTACACACACACACACACCTGTATAATACATATAATGTACACACACACACACACACACACACCTGTATAATATGAATAATGTATACACACACACACACACCTGTATAATACATATAATGTACACACACACACACACCTGTATAATACATATAATGTACACACACACACACACACACACACACCTGTATAATATGAATAATGTATACACACACACACACACCTGTATAATATGAATAATGTATACACACACACACTCACCTGTATAATACATATAATGTACACACACACCTGTATAATACATATAATGTACACACACACACACCTGTATAATACATATAATGTACACACACACACACACACACCTGTATAATACATATAATGTACACACACACACACACACCCCTGTATAATACATATAATGTACACACACACACACACACACACACACACACACACACACACGTCCTTCAGCAGCCACTTCGCACTCATTCACGCACAGATTAGCGCACTTGCGCTTCCGTGCACACGAACATTACCACATTCGCGCTTCCTGGCGCTCACAAACACCTCCGGCAGGTAATAATCTTCTCAGGGCAGATAATCAGCTCAGGAGAAGACACAGGAGATATGGAGCAAAAAAAAAGAAAATAAGGCCGCACGCCAACCGGACAGCACAGATAGAGGGGATGGCAGCCCAATGCCCCCACAACAAATGATCACCACTGCAGTCCACGGGGGCGGTCACCAACCACTAGTGATCACCACTGCAGTCCACGGGGGCGGATACCAACCACTAGTGATCACCACTGCAGTCCACGGGGGCGATCACCAACCACTAGTGATCACCACTGCAGCCCACGGGGGCGATCACCAACCACTAGTGATCACCACTGCAGCCCACGGGGGGCGATCACCAACCACTAGTGATCACCACTGCAGCCCACGGGGGGCGATCACCAACCACTAGTGATCACCACTGCAGCCCACGGGGGGCGGTCACCAACCACTAGTGATCACCACTGCAGCCCACGGGGGGCGGTCACCAACCACTAGTGATCACCACTGCAGCCCACGGGGGCGGACACCAACCACTAGTGATCACCACTGCAGCCCACGGGGGCGGACACCAACCACTAGTGATCACCACTGCAGTCCATGGGGGTGATCACCAACCACTAGTGATCACCACTGCAGTCCACGGGGGCGGATACCAACCACTAGTGATCACCACTGCAGTCCATGGGGGTGATCACCAACCACTAGTGATCACCACTGCAGTCCACGGGGGCGGATACCAACCACTAGTGATCACCACTGCAGTCCACGGGGGCGATCACCAACCACTAGTGATCACCACTGCAGTCCACGGGGGCGGTCACCAACCACTAGTGATCACCACTGCAGCCCACGGGGGGCGATCACCAACCACTAGTGATCACCACTGCAGCCCACGGGGGGCGATCACCAACCACTAGTGATCACCACTGCAGCCCACGGGGGGCGGTCACCAACCACTAGTGATCACCACTGCAGCCCACGGGGGCGGACACCAACCACTAGTGATCACCACTGCAGTCCATGGGGGTGATCACCAACCACTAGTGATCACCACTGCAGTCCACGGGGGCGGTCACCAACCACTAGTGATCACCACTGCAGTCCATGGGGGCGGTCACCAACCACTAGTGATCACCACTGAGGTCCACGGGGGCAGTCACCAACCACTAGTGATCACCACTGCAGCCCACGGGGCAGACACCAACCACTAGTGATCACCACTGCAGCCCACGGGGGGCGGTCACCAACCACTAGTGATCACCACTGCAGCGCACGGGGCAGACACCAACTACTAGTGATCACAACTGCAGTCCATGGGGGTGATCACCAACCACTAGTGATCACCACTGCAGTCCACGGGGGCGGACACCAACCACTAGTGATCACCACTGCAGTCCACGGGGGTGGACACCAACCACTAGTGATCACCACTGCAGTCCACGGGGGTGGACACCAACCACTAGTGATCACCACTGCAGTCCACGGGGGCAGTCACCAACCACTAGTGATCACCACTGCAGTCCACGGGGGTGGACACCAACCACTAGTGATCACCACTGCAGTCCACGGGGGCGGACACCAACCACTAGTGATCACCACTGCAGTCCACGGGGGCAGTCACCAACCACGAGTGATCACCACTGCAGTCCACGGGGGTGGACACCAACCACTAGTGATCACCACTGCAGTCCACGGGGGCGATCACCAACCACTAGTGATCACCACTGCAGTCCACGGGGGCGGACACCAACCACTAGTGATCACCACTGCAGTCCACGGGGGCGATCACCAACCACTAGTGATCACCACTGCAGTCCACGGGGGCGGACACCAACCACTAGTGATCACCACTGCAGTCCACGGGGGCGGTCACCAACCACTAGTGATCACCACTGCAGTCCACGGGGGCGGACACCAACCACTAGTGATCACCACTGCAGTCCACGGGGGCGGTCACCAACCACTAGTGATCACCACTGCAGTCCACGGGGGCGGTCACCAACCACTGCGACAGTGACCGCTGCGGGTGTGCTGCGGCCTGGACGGCTTCCATCGACTTCAATGGAAGCTGTCCCTGCAGGATCAGCAGAACAATACAGCATACCGCAACCCGCAAGCTTGGAAAAAAAATAAAGAAATCCCATGAGCATGCTTTTAGCAGCTCTGCGGGCGCCCATGCATATAGGCAAATCAAATCCGGTGTGCATGAGGCCTTAGTCTTCTTGTGGATCCCAGCAGATTAGCCCCAGTGAAGGACCATGGTGGGGCTAATCCTTGGGCTCATCCGCCAGAGCATAAGCACTGGAAACCAGAGTGTAAGCTTGGCTTTCTACATGGATATTCCTGTATTCCCTTCGAGAGGAATTACAGGACTTGTTGAGGAATCCTCTCGCCTCCCCCTCCAGGATCTGATACCTATAAGACACGGTCATAACTGGACTCAGCCACAAATTACCAGCGCTGAGGAGCAGCGTCACCGTGTCGGGGGCCGCGCTCGCCTCGCCGACACTCCGCAGCCCAACAATGTGACCTCACACAGCGGGAGAGGGGTCTGGGCCTAGACGGGAACATTGGATAAACATCATCATTTATCCACCGCCGTGTACAAGAGCCCGGGCCCAGCTGACATTTCACTTACTGGATCAGTATCCAACGGGGCTATGAATGTGATCAGGCGTCATCATGTTACACCGCGCTTACTGTAGGCGCCATACATACAGCACACACGCGACACACCATTAGCTGAATGGGACTCTTCAGGATAACGACACTTCTGGGGGTCATGATTACAACTCAGAAACTGCGATATCTGTGGGGTCACCGCTGCAACCAGGAAACAAACCCTATGGGGGCAACAGAGGAACCAGTCAACAAATCCTGGAGCCTCAGCATGACATGAACAGTATATAGAATAATGACCCCTTTATTAGAGCCACCGACCCTCTCACGATTGGAGCTTCCTTATATAGAAATTATCCCCCTGACCCCGGAGTGCAGTTTTCTGTAGATCAGTTTCAGTGTGAATCCCATCAGATGGCAAAATCCAGCGACCCGAGAGACTTCCAACGAGGCTGGGTCATCGGTGCCAAACTAGCCGGGCCGGGATTTCAATACCAACCACGTGGCATTTCCTTGTGCAATGGTGTGAATAATATACCGGAAGTGGCGTAATCGAGTAACAAAGTTCAGCGGAAGAGGATCTTGTGGACGGAAACAAGTCATCGATGAAAGGGGTCAGAGGAGGATGTCAGGAATTGTTCTAACAGGTGTGCACAGTTAGGAGCAGCCGAATACAACGCTGGTGCTGCAACTAATGTATCCAAACACACAACGTATTGTTTCTTAACACGGATGGGCTATAAGGCCTCTTTCACACGGGCTAGTAAATCATCGCTACAAGACGCATGTATGTGAGGCCCGTGGTTTCTAATGGGTTCTTTCACATGAGAGATGTTTTGTAGCCTGAAAGAGCACAAAAACTGTATTATTGAGCAGTGAAGAAACATCACCTGGTCAGATATCTGTTGAACCGTGCTGCTGGGAAGTCAGAATTAGGTGCAAGCAGCATGAATCAATGACCCCTTTCCGTTAAGCTTGTGGAGTAATGGTGTGTGGAAGGTGTTTTGGGCACACCCGACTCCTCCGATACCCGTGGATAAACGCCAGGGCGAATTACTGCATTTCTGAAGGCCAAAAGGGAAGAGGTCCAACACACTACTAGATGGGGGTCTCTAATAAAGGGATTGTTCAGTGTATACCTTATATACCTTCAGCCTCTAAGGGGATTATTCTGCATGTAGCGGTTAGTCAGAGCTGGGCGAAGAGCGGCACGGAGCGCTGGCAGTACAACACATTATTAATTCCCTCGCTTTGCATTTCTCTTTGTGTCTTTCGCCATCTTTTCAAGTTCTATAGGGGATGTTTGTGCTGCGGCCTCGGGTTATTGAAGTGGCAGATAATACATCAGAGCCTCGTCCCCTCAGAGCCGGAGTCATATGCTAATTTTATTCTAAAGAAGATTACCTACCACTTCATCACTTCTGACCCCAAGGCCTCTTGCGAGGGGGTCATTCACTAACACACACCAGTGTCCCACCTACTCTGCCGCCCGGGCACAATGTGGGTGACAGAGGCTGACAGATGGGCGACACCCACTCACTTAACCCTTCCTGACAGCTTGTCCTTTGATCTAACACAATGCTGAGGGCTTGATTGGCAGCCGTCACATCCAAGGTCCAGTGAACGGGGATTAAGGAGAATGATGGACGTCAGATAAAGCCAAATTGTGACCTCTGACCTCTTCCAGGTGCCCAGAACTAGGGGAGAGGTGCTTTAAGCACCGGACGGCAGCTATGTGTGATTTATGACACATTTTTTACCGGAGAGGCAGATCCCGTCCCGTCCGGCAATAAACAGGATGTCCTCGTCCCTCTCCTAATATAGATCTGTATTAATGCTGCAGAATAGAATCCCAGGATTCCTCGCCTATTCTATTGCCTCATCCTCCATTAACAACTAAATGGGATAACAGACTCCGACGGGAACCAGCGGTCATTAATGGCAGTGGTCTACGGTGCTAAATATTTGGCCGCCATTGGTTCGCTTGTCTGTGATATTTAGCAAATGTGTTTCTTAGTCCGCAGTCGCCTACATCACGAGGAGAGGACAATCATCCTAGAGGTGGGATCACATTTATCCCAACGTCAATAATTCCAAATACACAAGTTTCTTCCCTAGAATACTGTAGCAGCTGTCAGATTGGGGGAGGGCATCCGTCCATCTCACCATAATTATTAGTTATAATATGTACTCGTAAATCCACCAAGTCGTCCGAATTGCACTGATACCAGAGGGTTAACGGGTAACGCAGCTCTTGACGTGAACTGGTTAACAAGCGCTGGGGGGCAGCACGCTCCTCATCTCGCTGGTACCCATAGGAAATCAGTGTGCCAGGAAAACCCATTACCATCCTGTCTCTGTCAATTAGCTTCTAATTATGGTCTTGTAATGCTCTGGAGATAATTAACATGTAAATGACATTACAGTGTTTATAGTCAATAAACCCGCGCTGGGAGTGTTACCTGATGGCAGCTCGCATGGTGCCATTGGCAGAGCAGGGCAGGAAAACGCTGCAAGAAGCGGGGGCCAGCTGCACCCCACCGATGGTGACAGACCAGCCCGTGACTGCTATGTGTGTGGCCCAAAAGCAGGAAATAACCAGTAAGGCCTCAGTCAGATTGCATGTGAGCTGTCGCATTAGTTGGAAAGCGGGCAACTGTCCATGTGCCATCCGACCAGAAGGGGACTGTGCACGTTGCATGTCCTATTCTTGTCCGCAATATAGACCAGAATAGGACATGCTGCAGGTTTTTTTTCACATGGGCCATCAGTCTGTGTGAGAATGCACCCATGTAAATAGTCTCATAGGCTTTAATGGGTCAGTGCACGGTCTGTGTAATACACGGGGAACGTCCCGACATAAAATCCGACTGTCTGAATAAGGCCTAACGGCATGTATGGCACACTGGCCAGTCCTACAAGAAAGGTTATGCTTAGAATGTATTCTTTATAGGTCTCTTAAGAGTAGCTGCAACTAACTTAAAATATCAGACCAATGGCAAAAGTGTTCATCAGTGGGGGTCCGGTTGCCAAGACCCTCACTAGAACGAGGGGGCTGCAGTGCTCACCCAAGCGCTGTGCCCTCTCGGCTGTCTTCGTTGCTTTTCAACTCCTTCTGGCAGCTAAAGATGGCAGCCCAGAAGTCAATATAAAGCGCTATACACCACTAAGCGGCCATCTTCAGCTGCTGGAAAGAGCCAAAAACCGCAGCTGAGGGGCACAGCGCTTGAATTCGCCTCCTTCTAGCGATCAGCAGGGCCTTCAGCAGTAGGTTCCCCACTGATTAATACAGGGTTAGCAAAATGTAACTTCCCTATATTAGAGGCCTCTGGAGGGCGCTCTGCTGCTCCAGGGCAGATGAAATTCGGATAAATTAATTTGGATTCTTAGTAAGAATTCACAAATAAGGGCGCTGCAGCTATGCAAATCACGCTACAAATGTTCAATACGTCCCCTTGGTTTTCAACAACGCTTTCTCCGATTCCTTCAGATCTGACACGGATGCAGGCCGGTCACGGTAGACCTGGTCCACAAAAGCGCCACCTATCGTCTAGTTTTTTTTCCATAAATGGCGAGTGCATCGTCTCAAGTGGCCGTTTTCCCAATTTTGTCTCATTTGAAGCAGCAAAACGCCCTCCAGAGGCCTCTGAGTTGGGGACGTTTAATGTCGCTAACCTTGTACTTTTGACAGGCCTCCATGTTGGAGGACACGCGTGCTGCTCGGAGAGAGGTGATCACAGCCGCACGACTGAGTGCTGGCGGGACACGGGCGGCAATCAGATCTCCAGAAAACTGCTGCTCAGAGGGAAAAAGCGAGCGCTGCACCCGAATTTATGAGAAGAGCTGAAGCGCGATCATCAGCCCAAGTGAGCCGGCTGCTGCTACCGCCAGAGATAAGAGACTGAGGCTTGCCAAGTTAATCAAGTTCATTTTAGCAAGAATGCAGCTTGTCGTCCCACTGAAGACACGCGGACGAGAAATACCATTTTATAGGCTTTCCAGCCAGTAGCTCCAACCCGGGATAAGTAGCACTGGCAACTGAAATCCTGGGGTAGGAAGTACCTGAGCCCAGTGACCCCGGTCACCTGGCCCAGGCAAACAGCCGGTCACCTGGCGGATAAATCAGACTCCATGAATGGATTTCATTGAACTTTTCTCTCAACAATGGGGCCGTACTAAAGAGCATCCTTTATGCGCAATAACAATCATCAGGTCGCTACGTGGGACAGTAAAGCTACGAGGGAAAGCTTTAAAAAGCATAAAAGAAGAGTGCAGCCCATATAGGAGTTTGGCCGTATTCACACGAGCAAGTGCGATTTTGGTGAGTGAAAAACTGACTGTTCTCCAAGCAACTGCGATACATTTTTGAGATTTTTACGTGGGAGTTCTATTTGTTTGTGAATGCTTTGCAGTTCCGTTTTTTTAAGGTGGTCTCCATAGTAATATGCGTTAAAAGCGCCTCGCACGCAAATCGCATTTCATTTGATTTACGTTCTCATAGAAAATAATGGCAGGAAAAAGAACACAAAACTGGCACAAGAGGCGCTTTTTCACAGAGACACATCGCTTGTATGAATTAACCCCTGTAAATGAATGGGTTCTTTTCCCGTACAAAGTCCCAGTTGCATGCAGATTCACCGCGTTTTTATGCATGTTGCCAGGAAACAGTGGTCAAAAAAAACATGTGAAATTAATTGGGCTATGTTGCGTGTCGAAAAAAAACCCCAAACAAAATGCAGTGAATATGCGTGCGAGACAAAACGCGTATAAACTAAATACGGATTATACACCTACGGTAAAAACGCTGTGTATTTCGCGGACTGAAATATGCATATGCCCATGTGAATAAGCTGTGACATTTAGGGACAAGAGGGGCCCAATGTGCAGTGAATACAGGAGGGGCGGTAGAAATAAGCCAACTCCAAACCCACAACTTGGAAAGCTTTCCGAGGACTCAGATGCTCTTACAGACCTCGCAGCGGCGGTTTTTACACGGCACGGACTTTCTATAGGGATATTGTACATATGCATCCTATTACTGCAGCATATGTGAAGCTTTCCGCTAAGCCCACTCCTCAGGAGGCAGCAGGAGCGACACCACATGCAGAGTATTAGCAGAAGTATCCTGGAGTAGTATCGCGGCACATGTGGAAGGTTACTTCGAGGAACATGACGACATATGTGCAGCATTTCCTAAAGGGATATTACAGCATATGTATAGAATTAACTCTCAATATTCAGCCACATGCCTGGGATACCCATAGGAATATCACACCCTGCGCCATATATGCACACGTGGATTAGAGGTATCACGCCATATGTGCGCACAGAACATGTTGGGGATGTTACCTGTGGATCTAACACATGTACAGTCCCCTCCAGGAGTAACAGGCCGCCAGGGCTCATTTTATGGGGAGGGAAAGGGGGTGGGGAATAGGTAAAGCGCAGGAAGGAGAAAACCGCGGCACGATTAAGGGGGTGATGGTGAGTACAGGCAGCGGGAAGAAGGAGGCTCTGGAATCAAGTTGTCCTTCAGAGATGGAGAACTAAAAGGAATTTTGGAAAGGAACCAAGTGAACAGAAACATTTCTGGGGTGGAGCACGGTTTGTGTGTGTGCGGTGAACGTTGGCCAGAATATACATTTATACACAGCAGTATACGGGGCGTCCAGGTAGTATACATGCATAATGCAAAAGCTTCATTAACAAGCTGGTATATTACACTGCGAACCGCGACGACAAAACCAATAATGACTGTTCCAATGTGTAGATTCCAGTAATTGCCTCCAACTGGGAGATAGGACGACTTCGCAGGAATCCAAGTCTGTTACCTGAATGCTGCAGATGCAAATGTGGAAAAGCGCTGGGAAGAGACGGCGCGGGGAGAGGGAAGGAGGGGGGACGTCATTTGCCTAATACCAGGTTGGGGAGGCTGGTGAGCCGCAAGGAGGGAGAGAGAAAGCCCCGAGATTGGCAGATAATTATACCTGCTTGTACGGCGGCTGTCAGGGGACCCCCTACAGGAGAGGGAGGGGGAGAGCATACTGGAAGAGGAGGAATACAGGGGGTAACAAGGAGGGAGACAGGCAGGGGACCCCAATTCATAATAAAAGGGCCCCATTCATACAATGGGAGGTGGGAAAAAGCAGACAGAAGAAACGTGAAGCAGAGACAGTGCCAAAGGAGTAATTATAACGTATGAACGAGGAGCGAGATGAGTCACGGGGACGGACAACTGTAGAAGGCGCCGCACACGCTAGGGGGTGGGGGCGACTGCTGTTGCGTCTTGTGCGCCATTCGAGCTTGTTGGTATATTTTAGAATTATTTTACCATAAAGACGCGTCGAGTCCTTAATATGAGAAAGCTTCCCACCCGACGCGGTTCCAGCACGAGTTGCTGCTTGTCCGCTGATGTACTGAGAGAAGTGGCATAGATCGGGATATTCTGCGGTAATTAAGCGCCAATCATGATGCAAAACACTGGTAACCAGAGCGATGCACTACAATATTGGATTTCTTGGTACAGGACATAAAACCCGCGCTCTCTGTACATTCAACTGCATTTAGATGTATGGAACAGATTTGAAGACAGAAATTTCTGCAACCAATCTGCCGTATGTGAACAGCTCCTTATAACGCCGCGGCGCCAATCCGGGCGCCAGACTGCGAGGGCTAGTAGCACTTTAACTGCATTCTCCACAAAATCAGCGCCAATCTACAAACCTACCTGATTTTCTGTTACATGCATCATGCCCACAGATTAGAAAAGGCTCCTAACCTGGCACACAAGGTGTTAACGCTGAGCCGCACGCTACTTGACAGACAGGTCTCTCTCCTGATTTCATAACCTGCATTGATTGCGCTGACCCTCCCTCCTATAATCGCCCCTCTCCCCTCGTTCCTCCCGGAACAACTCCCGCAGAGTGGCTGAGAAATGATCATAACAAATGGAGGATTAACCTCCGCAGTGCTGAAGTCGTTGCGGTCTTACCTCGGAAGGAGAGCTGCACGCGGGGCGGTGGTGGAGCAATATCCTTTGCAATGGTGTAGTAAAAACTTAGTAGGATGCAGGAAAGTAGCAGCGGGTCCTGAGGTTGCATGGCGCAAAGTGGGAGCCTGGCAAGAAAACACAAAAAGAAATTAACCAAGGAAATGTGGAAGTAGCAGAGCTTCACATCATCTCAGTCACTTCATTCTTCATTATCTAGGAGCCCGTATAAAAGAAAAAAGGGCCCTTTCACCTGACGCAGATATTGACCCAATCACATTCAAAGCTATATGAGGGTCTCAAGAAATATCGGACCCCCGGGTAATGCCAGACTGAGACAACAATGCAACTTTTTTCATGGAGGTTCACAAACTTATCCGGACATAAAAACACCCTGGAAAATATCCCTCCACCCCGCTCAGAGAAGTATATTATACAGACACCGGATCTACCCTCAGCCTGACATCTACTACAAACAAGGAATTGTGTCTGCAAACATAGCAACAGCCAACATCAGTAACAGGGGGCGGGTCTGTGACTACCGCTCAGACATGATAGACTGGTTGTCAGCAGTAATAGATTATGTTAATATGGTATAAGGTGTGCGGATCTCATGTAATTATAAAAGTGATGTCATCACTAGTGGGCGGGGCTGTGACTACCTCTCACACATGATGTACAGCCTGGTTGTCAGCAGTAATAGATGAATTTAAGGCGTTCTCCTTTAAGGATAGTGATCTGTCATCTCCTCTTGTACATTGTCGCTACGAAGGCCGCGCATTGTAGGTTTATGCATTATTTATATCTCTGTTGGGGTAAAACGCTCCATAATTGGAGAAGTGGTCACCTGTCGTCTTCATCACATCAACCTTTCCAATCATCGCTCCTCGCAATGCGGCTCAAATCAGAAGCGCTGAGGAGACGGGACGAGGTTACAGCAGCTATTTAGTACTGGAGTCACAGGAGGAGTTCTCAGCGCCAATATGGCCACACCAGAGAGCGCCAAAGACAGTGGAAGGCAACGGAAATTAGCAGAGCGCTTCACAAAAGACAGCATGCAATTAAAAGCTTTAAAGCGACACATAAGTGACACGCGGCGTGTAAATTACTCCTGACGTGCCTGGTCACCACTCAGGGATTAGACAGGAGGTAATCCCATGGGGGTGCGAGGTGCAGGAACGCACAGTGCTCTGCTCAGCCAGTGCACCTCCAGGGCGCCCCCCTCTGCATCAGTCCTGTGTGGTGACATAGCGGCCCTACTCTCCTACAGTCCCCATTTTCTGGAGATGACGTTTGGTGACAATTTTACTTACACTTTTTGAAAAATTCTCTCTCATATGACGTTCAACTGTTATTGAATGACCGGAGTCGTGTACATTGGTGATAACTGCGCATTACATCACCCATGGAGGTGCTCACACAGATTTCTACAGAGCCCGAATATCATCATTCTGCACTTTTAGTTATATGCCACACTGAGTTTGGAATGAATCAGGAAGTTCAGGATGAACAAATCTACACAAGGGCTGCATGGTACAGACCAGAAAAATAATTGGCGATATACACTGAATGGGGACTTTATTATACCCCCCCCCTCATCTAAAAACGCGTTGGTCCGCCTTCTTTTGGCCTTCAGAACTGCAGCAGTTAGCACTGTCCATCCATAGGTATCAAAGGAGCTGAGGTGCACCAAGAAAACCTTCCCCACACCATTACTGAACCTCCACAGCCTGACAGGAAGGAGTCATCAATTCATGCTGCTTGTGCAAAATTCTGACCTCCCATCAGCACAGTGCAGCAGAAATCTGGATCCATCTGACTAGGAGATGTTTTTCCGCTGCTCAGTAATACAATTATTGCACCCTTTGGCCCGCTGGAGTTTCGCCTTCCTGTTTTTCTTAGACACAATGGCGCTGAAACTGGAACTGGTTTGTGGTTCTAGACATCTGTGCTGAGGAGCGGCAGGTTGCGCTCCATCTAACGTGCCCCGGAACGCACCAGAACTGTATTCGGCTGCTCTTGACTGTGCAGCACCTGTTGGAGAGAAAAATTCCCGACATCCTCCTCTGACCCCTTTTTGCAAACAAGTCCACAGGATCCCCGCTCGCTGGGTGTTTTTTTCTCGATCACACCATTCTTGCTCTACTCTCCACAGTTACACAAGAAAACCTCACGTGGTTCACAAATCCTGTGCCCGGCTAGTCTTGCACTGATGACCAGGCCTCATCGGAAGTCGTTCAGGTGACTGGAAATTTCCATCTAATTGGTGAATTCACACAGAAAATTGATCCAGGAAAACTTGTCACGTGACTTTATGCTGCACTCTAGTTGACGACTAAATTCTAGACTGGAAAGCTCAAATTGCGCAAAGGGCCAGGGGCTCTAATAAAGGGGCCAGTCAGTGTAATAAATGCAAGTTGCAATCTATGAAGCCACCTTAAATCAGTGCCCAGTGACGCCGCTGCCCGCATGGAGAGGTCGCTGGACATAGTGAAATTTCCCACTGAAGAAACGGTCTTGAAATTTTTACAATGAAGACCCCGGTGATGGAGAGGAACTCTGTCTGACTCGGACCCATTATGGTGCATGACCTCTGGAACTGTTGGGGGAAGAGTTCAGGGTCAGTGCCATATTTTTCAGACTTTTATTCCTCTTGTGAGGGGCGCCACGCTCAGTTCCTCAGCCGTTAGCACCTCCATTGTTATAAGGTGACCCCTACTCATCATTGCCATACGGGCAGCCTTTGCTTCCTGCTTGGCCATTAATGTTCTCCAGCTCATTAGTCTCAGTTCACACTTATTTAGGTTTGGGGACATTTTTTTTACCAGTGAAGTCAATGAGAAACCGACTGAAAACCAGATGAGAGGCCGCTGCATTACAGCACAAAAATGAGAAGCGCTGCTGGGATCAGCGGACGGATTTGTATCTTCTACATATGAGAGGAATAGACTGAATAACCTCTTTATTACAGTCCCGGCCATTCGTGATCCCTGTATGGAAATCAAAGTCGTGAGGGTGGTTTCCCACAAGTGAGAAAATTGTGCAATGCGAGAGTGAGTGAAAATGCAGATTTATGAAACCAATGATTTTCAATGGTTTCCTTCCCATCTGTGATGTTTTCACTCATGTGGTGTTGAGAGAATAAAATATTGCGTCATGCTCTATCTTTCTGCGATGTGCGTTTTTTTCATCTCCCATGTTTCTCTATGGGAGCCTCCTTTTTATTGCATCACAACACACAAACGTGTGTTGCGATTTTAACATTAGAAAATCCTATTGACTTTCCTGCTAAAAAAAAAAAAGCGAGGGGCAAAAACGCGTGAGTAAAATCACGAGCAGCAGCGATGTTTTAGGGAGAAGCAGCAGCGCTGCCACTCTAAAATCGTGGTTAAAAAAAAGACTCGATTTTGACACAACTCTCTCGCAGCAAAATCATGATCGCCCGTGTGGAACTATCCGGAAGTGCAGCATTAAATCACATGACTAGTTTTCCGTGGATCAGTTTCAGTGTGAATCCACATTAGATGGGAAAATCCAGCGATCAGAGCGACTTCCAACGAGGCCAGGTCATCAGTGCTGGACTAGCCGGGGCCAGGATCAGAGCGACTTCCAACGAGGCCAGGTCATCAGTGCTGGACTAGCCGGGGCCAGGATGTCACTGCCAACCGCGTGGGGTTTTCTCATGTAACAGTGCAGAGAGTAAACAGAGAATGGCGCAACTGAGGAAAGTCATCCACAGAAAAGGGACCTGTGAATGGAAATATCTCATCGCCGAAAGGCAGCAGAAGAGGATATCAGGAATCATTCTGACCAACAGGCGCTGCACAATCAGGGGCAGCAACTAACCGGTCGAAACGCACAGTTCGCCATTCCTTAGCATGAATGGGCTAGAACAGCAGATAACCAATTCCAGCGCCACTGTGTCTAAGAAAAACCGAAAATAGTCTAGGGGCAAAGGAATAAAAAAATTGCATCACTGAGCAGCGTTAAAACATCACCTTGTCAGATGGATCCCGCTCAAGATTGGGGTCTTCCCTCTGGAAACTAGAACCATGATCCCATGACAAGTTTTCCCATGGATCAGTTTTAATGTAAATCCACATTAGGGTAGGTTTACATAGTGGAAAATCCACACCAAAACCGTACCATTTGTGCGGATTTTGATTCATATGCACAACAGATCTCACCCGTTCAGTTAACCCATGACAGTCATATTTGGATTTAGTTTTTCCACTGCTGAAAAGCTGCAGAATTTCCGCTATATGTGAACGTACCCCTTGATGGGAAAATCCAGTGATCGCAGTGACTTCTAACAAGACCTGTTCATCGGTGCTAGACTAGCCAGGCCAGGATTTCACTGACAACGGTTTGGGGGTTTCTCATGTAACTGCGTCTAGAGTATACACAGAATGGTACAATCGATGAAAAAACATCCGGAAGTAGGGAATCCTGTGGACGGAAACAACTCACCACTGAAAAGGGGTCAGATGAGGATGTCAGGAATTATTCTGACCAACAGGTACTACACAGTCAGAGCAGTCGGATACAACGCTGGTGCTCCAATTAGCTTGTCCAAACGCAAAACTTGCTGTTCCTTAGTGCGGAGGGGTTATAATAGCAAATGACCAGTTCCAGCGCCGTTATAAGAGAAACAGAAATGAGACTCCAGTGGGCAAAAGTACGCAAAAATGGGATCACAGAGCAGCGGAAAGACATCGCCTGGTCAGGGGAAACTGATCTCAAATCAGAATTTGGCGCAAACTGCAGGAATTGATGACCCCTTCATGTCACCTGGTCAGAACATGTCAGCATCTCCATCTAATGTGCAGCAACTACAAGAAGCTTCCTGTCCACAGGGGCCGATATTCTTACAGAATGATTTTAATCACCTAGTGGAATCTACACCAAGACGATAGGCTACGGTTCTGAAGGCCGAAGGAGTCCAGCGCGCTACTAGAAGTATTTCTCCCTGTGTAATGGAGGCCTCACACCTGAACAGACTCGCCAGCCCCAGAGCTTTGTGTCTTGCAGACAAACTACGTCTCAGCATGTTCCTCACTGTTTAGTTTGGCTTCCCTAAAAACTGGCCACGAGGCGACTATAAAGTGACAGGAATGAGCCGATGCATAAATAAACACGGCCGGCCTTCTTCAGGTCCCTCCATCCAGTTCCCTCCATCAACTTCCTCTCTCCTACTTATCTCCAGCAACAATTCCCTACTGGGAACATAAAACACATATAAGCTTCATAGTAGGAATGTTTGTTTTACTCCGCTGATGCCGCCACTGGCGGCTTAACCCCGTGCTTGCCGGAGAAGCGGTCCCCACCAGTTGTGTGTAACAGGTCTGGCATTAAGTGGGACTAATGTGTTTTCAAGGAAATAAAGAAATAAAAGTGGCATAAAAGATTTTTTCGCATAACGCAGCGCCGCGCTGGAGTCACAAAGGAAGCTTTTTTATTATAGCTTTCGGTTAATTGATATTTTGAAAGTGGTTCTTTATAATAGGCGCGAGCGAGACGGGAGGAGGAGGACGGGAAGCGGCTGAGGAAAAATGAGGAGAGAGAAAGCACTAGCCGAGTCTGAAGGAACGTGACAGACCGTGGCCTGGCAGGAAACAGACAAGGTGCAACCAGGTGAAAATCCACAACAGCCGGAGTAGTTGTCAGAACCACTGGATATGAGGCCTCTGGGGCCTGGCTGTATGTCTTGGCTCAGAACCGGCTTCCTTGTGCTCTGTAGTCGGAGCTTCTGGTGTCGTATAGGTCAACGACAAGCTCCAGTGAGAGTGGTAGTCTTAGATCAGGAACGAAGAGCCACAACCGAAAAGCAAGTGTCAAATGACAATACCAACCCCAAGTACACACGGCGGCGACTCACAATACACAGACTGCGGCCGTTCCCCTTTCCCACTTGGTGGTCTTGTATTGTCACTATTTAGTAGTTATGGCAAGTGAACATTAAATCAACTAAGAATGAGAAGTCCGCTCCAACTTTCTTCTGTATGTAGTTTCTATTGATCACCACTCTAAATTTCTGTTTGCTGCAAAGGGAAATACACTGACATGCCAATAGTCATGGGATAGCAGTATGTAAATTGATGAAGTGGCGCTACCTCAGGTGATGCTTGGGAACACCCCCCCCCCCCCCCCACACCTGTATAAAGCTGTGAGGGGTTGTCTTGTAAGATTAACACTGGCCAGTGGCTCATGGTGAGGCGACATGAATCAGTTAGTGGTGCCAGAAGGATGGGACATATCATTTCTGAAGTTGTGCGGGCATTTAAACAGACTGTTGCCTACTTTTAGCCCTACAAGTTACGCTTATGAACTGTAAGTAGGTGACCCGCTGAGTCCGGGGATGTAAGTATTCTACATCCCTCCCATGTTATTCGCCCCGATGTCAGCGCTGGTAGTCGCCGCTCAGTGCACTGAGTGACGCTGCTAAGTAGTCTACCCATTATAAAATTAGAGCAGACGGACTACTTCACACACCACTCAATACTTTTAGTGATGACACTAGGGGAACGACAGGGGAGGTAAGTATAACACTCAGCAGATCACCTACTTTCAGCCCATAAGCTTAACTCATAGGGATGACAGATTGTCTTTAACATTCCTTGAATCAGTGTGTCACATATGTATCGGGACTACGTCACAGAAGGCATTACCATCCACAGTTGGCAGTGCAATGGCTGCCCATGGGTGCTTAATGATCATGACTAGCAACGACTGGCTAAAATAACATCCATATTCAATGCGGAAGGCCCCACACATACACGCTGCAGGTCATTATAATGTTCTTTAGCTTCAACGGGATACGGGAAAAGAAGACCCACCAGAGCGCCTCTGTTATTACTACCACACAGGGCCTCACTGGGGCTGGTGAGGTTGCTCACTGGACCCTACAGGACCAGCAGCATGTGGTGTGGTCTGATGAATCATGGTACCAATAGTTTCGAGCTGATGGTAAGGTTCAAGTGTGGCACAGATCCCATAACTCTACAGACCCCAGTTGTCAACCAGGCACTGTGCAGGCTGGTGGTGGTTCCATACTGGTGTTCTCATGGCATAGGTTAAGTCCACTAGTCCGCCTAAGCACATCATTCCTGTACCCCACTATGATGGGATATTGCAGCAAGATAATGCATGTGCCATCAAGCCCAGGTTATCCAAATTTGGTTGGAGGAGCATTCTGGAGAGATCCTATGAATGGTGCAGCCGGCACATTCTTCCAACATGAGCCCAATCAAGTATTTATAGGATGTGGTACAGAGGTCCATTCGCACCAGAGATCCTCCACCTATACATACCAAGGAGCTGTGGGGGCTTGTTATCCAGAAGGCATAGCTGAACATCCCTCCAGAAGTCTTCCATCCACTTGTGAAATCAATGTCATGTAGAGTTGCTGCACTTTGCCAGATCAGAGCGGGTGCTACACAATATTAATTCCTGTCCCATGACTTTTGACATGTCAGTTTATACTAGTTAGAATGGAACTTTGCTTACATAGAGAGGCAGAAACCTGGTCCTCACACAGCTTTATGTGTAGACAATCCTCTGTGACACTCACAGCCGCCTGCAGACTACAATTTTGGCCGGTCATCTTAAAAAGGCTTCAGTGACATTAGTAACAAGTATGGAAGGTGTCTGTTGCTGGCTGTGCTCATCTACAGGATGATTAATAGTGTGTCTACTGAAAACTAAAATTGTAAAAAGACCCAAAGACGACCAATATGTCCTCTATCACATTGTCCTAATTCGAGGACGCAGCTCCACTTCAGGTGGTATTATTACACGGTGACAATAGCACATATCAGCAGTCGTGCGAGTCCCGCAGAATCCACATCCTGTGGACAAAGTTGGTCCCTGGATTGGAGTACTATTACCTCTTACTCTCCCCTTTGTGGAGTTGCCTCCCAGATCCCCTTTTTGGCCTTCCAAGAATGGCGGCACTACTCCTGTCACTACCCAGTGCACATTGTGCATCCATAGTTTGAGGTACTTCATGCTGCAATGATTGTCCAGAGCTGCTCACATTCTGCATCGGGTATTGCAGGAAAACCAAAGAAGAGCCCCAGGAATCAATGGAGCCGGGTGACAACGCCATGAAGGAAGGAAGGCAATATTACTCCACCCCTCTGATCTGGGGACAAGGTTTGTCCCCAAATCAGAGGGTCACATTAAAAGGACTCCACATGTTGGAGCTCCAGTTCCTCTCTCTAGCCAAGTGATCACCTACTCACGCCTGTTATAGAGTTTGATGCTGTGCTGCCGCCATCTTGAAGCCAGTCGCCAGCTGCCCTCTCACCTCCATATCTTCTTGCCTTCCATATTTTGTTTCACATGCTCGATATTGTAGCTAAAATAAACAATCTTCTCAGGAGGGAAAGTGATGATGAGGAGGGGCGGCGAAGCTGGAAACCGTGAGTCAAATGGGAGGAAACTGAAGGTCAAACATTAGGATGGTAGAAGATCCGTAGCGACAAGACGGATTAGAGATGGATATGAGAGAGACCAGATATTAGTAAGGTCTGGAGACTGCATCTGAGCTGCAGACTTCGCTCCCTTGTGTTTACCATTAATGTTTTCTTTTCCAGTCTACTGTGAGGCCAAGAAAGCAAAAACTGACAAAATGAAGCGAGACGATCGGGAAAGAAGAAAGCATGGGGAGAATACTGTGCAGCAGAGAACAGGAAGATTACCAGTGTGCACGGAGCCCGGACGGTGGTATAGGGGTATTATGGAGGTGTAGGTGCTGCGGTGTTCAGTACTGCGCTGTACTCTCCCCTGAAGTGATGCCTCCATAATGCAGCATATAACGAAGGCTGAAACTTAATTTTCATGGATTAAATCATATAGAATGAGAAACACACAGAGCTACACCGTGGAGCGGCTCCAGTACAAGGCTGAAGTGCAGAGCCGTCCCAATACCCGAGTGTATAGCTGCAGAAATAAATCCTGAGGGGGACATCAGGACATTGCAGATTTTCCGGTGGGATTCTGTAAAAACTACCCCCCGCAGTTAACACTACAATGAATGTGCAGACGGCCTTCAGAATCCCATCTACATGCAGCAGAAAAAAATCTGCATGGCTTTTAGGAAAAGTCATCAAATCCACGGCATGTCAATGCAATGGCTGATATTCACCCTTTTGCAATGCATATGGTAAAATCCATGGTAATTAGCAGCAAAATCCACAAGCAATGTATGCAGCCTTTGCTGCTAAACCCATGATGGAAAGTGGTGTACCTGCGGACTCACCTTGGAGTAACACTATATCGCAGTGTATAATACATGAGAAGTGGCGGCCGTCATTAGCATGGATACAACTCAGGTATCACAGGGCTGGAATTACAACCATTATCTACAGCCTGCCTCTATCCTCATTAATTTAGTGCAGACTTGTGGATCACCTTTCAGTAAGGGTGGGGGGGGGTACATGCAACATGTGGCACTTAACCCCTTCAATCAAAGTACCATATCGCACATGTGTGATATACAATGCGGAAGATGATCAGGCCACATGCAGGGGAACATTATCTGCAAAATATACAGAACTCTCACTACATGCACAGAGCCATATATTAGATCATATACAGCATTTTGTTGTGTACACGGAGCCAGGCATCATATATAGCATATTCCCTGCATGCAGTCAGGCATCACATCATATAGAGAATATCCACAGTATCTGTAGTGTTAGACAACATATATAGCACATCTTCAGACCCTTGTACATTTTGCTATCTTTTGGCAATGTGCAAATTTAAAAAATTCAAATCCCCCCCCCCCCCAATTATTTTGCACCCAATACCCCGTAATCATAAAGTGAAAACACAAATGTTTTCATAAAGTTTGGAACAATCAGGACTCTTCCTAGAGCTGCCGACCCACCAAACAAAGTCATTTGGGGTAGAACGGCCTTGGTAAGAGAGGTGACCGAGAACCCAATGGTCACTCTAAAGATCCTGTATGCAAATGGGAGAAACTTCCAGAAGGTCAACCATCATTGCAGCACTCCACCAATCTGGGCTTTATGGCAGAGCGGCCAGAAAGTAGCCTCTCCTTAGTAAGACACATGAAAGCCGCCTGGAATTACCAAAAAAGCATCTAAAGGACTCTGAGACTGCGAGAAACAAGATTGTCTGGTCTGATGACACCAAGATGGAACTTTTTGGCCTCAGTTCTAAGCGTTATGTCTGGAGGAAACCAAGCGCCGCTCATCACCTGCCTAATACCATCCCTACAGTGAAGCCTGGTGGGGGCAGCATCATGCTGGGGGAGGGGAGACTGATCAGGGATGATGGAAAGCTGAATGGAGCGGTACTGCTGTATCTTAACGATTAAGAAGATCAGCAGCAGAGTCGCTTAAATATAAGACACTTCATCTTTATTCCATCCTTAAAATAGAAGGGTTACAGGCAGCAAGTACTGCTGTATCTTGTCTCCACCAGAATAATGGGCAGAGACATGGTTTGGCAGTCTTGAGTTGAAGGACGCGCCCCCAGCGGCTAATTGGCTGGCGCAGAAGTGTCCTCTTGAGCTCAACCTCCTGCCTCCTCCTCCCAGCCCCCACACACATGCCGCTGGAAGCGAGAGGCCCTGAAGCTGCGGCTGCTACTGGTCGGTCAGCTGTGACAGCGGGGAGGACAGAGCACTACAAACATTGTGGGGGAAAAGAGTA
Source organism: Eleutherodactylus coqui (assembly GCF_035609145.1). NCBI lineage: Eukaryota > Metazoa > Chordata > Amphibia > Anura > Eleutherodactylidae > Eleutherodactylus > Eleutherodactylus coqui. The sequence continues at coordinate 205,808,447 of NC_089839.1, read as the reverse complement.
GGATGGCAGCGGTAGCGTTGTGAGTTTGCTCACAGCAGGCCGCAAACAGAGCTTTCACTACTGTCCTCAGCACCAACAGCTGCTCTGGTCAGTGCTGTGCAGAGCCGGTCAGCAGAGTGCCGCAGTGGGTGGCTAAACACAGCTGTCAGTGCTGCTCCTGCCCCCCCCCCCATTAGCCGTCCGCGCTGGCAGTCTTAGCCCCGTCCCACGTCTGCTGCTCCTGTCCCCCCAATCAGGCGGACCCGCTGGCAGTAGTCTCCTGGGTCTGCTCCACTGCCGTCCAACGCTGTGAATGTGCTCTCGGTGTCAGTGGCAATGCAGGAAGACCGCAGCACAGTGATGGTGCCACAATGCCACAAGAGCGTTGGAAGAGCGCACAGGAGACGGGAGGGAAACAGCTGGTAGTACAGCAGCCAAAGTCAGAGATGCCAGCAGTGGGACACTTACAGGCTGCCGGAGTGCACACCTGCATTTGTCAATCCACTGCTGGGGGAGGCATATTAGCCTTTTACTCCCCACTTCTACACGAGCCAACCTAAACAACCAATCACCATGAATCAGGCAACTCAGATAACCAATTACCGTGAATCAGGCAACCCAAATAACCAATCACCGGGAATGAGTATATCCGAACAACCAATCAGGTTGTGAATGGTGTGCATTTGGGGAGTAATAGAGATATATGCCTGGGGGAGTCTCCTGACCCTTCCCTACATCAGCCAATTCCCTGGTGGGGGCGTCACCTGTCAGTAAGCTAGGCCAACCCATGTCTCCACCCCTAATTCCGGTGGAGACAAGATACACCAGTACCGAATGGAGCAAAGTACAGAGATAATAGAAACCCGATCCAGAGCACAAGAGACCTCAGACTGGGCAGAAGGTTCACCTTCCAACAAGACAAGGACCCTAAGCATACAGCCAGGACAACCCAGGACGGGCTTAGGGACAACTCTGTGAATGTCCTTGGGTGGCCCAACCAGAGCCCTAAGTTGAACCTAATAAACGTCTCGGGAGAGACCTGAAAATGGCTGTCCACAGACGGCCCTCATCCAACCTGAGAGAGCTTGAGAGGATCTGCAGAGAAGAAAGGCAGAAAAATCCTCAAATCCAGGTGTGCAAACCTTAGGCATCATACATGAGAAGGCTGGAATCGCTGCCAACAGTGCTTCAACTAAGTACCGAGTACAGGGTGTGAATACTTATGTCAATGCATAAATATGTAAAAATGAAAAACTAAGATTACTAGCATTCTGTTGTCCCTTTGTAATTTTAGGCTATTGAGTGCAGAATGATGGCGAAAACCAGGATTTTTTTTTAAATTTGCACAAGACCCCAACATAACATAAAATGTAAACAAATTAAAGGGTCTGAAGACTTTCCAATGTAACTGTAGCATATCCACTATATGCAGAGCTAGGCATCATATCATATGTAGTATATCTGATGCATCCATAGAGCCAAAAAACATGTATAGCATGTCCGCTGTATACATTGAGTGGAACATCATATATAGCATACCCAGTGTATGTACAGAGCTGCACAACATATGGCGAGGTCCCATAGCGCTCCATTTGATACAGCATTAGTCACCGACTGTTTGACAACAGGAGGATAATACAAGCAGTCTGTCATATTATGGAGCGCCTGTGTAGATTTGACCTGATCGCTACATTTCCCACAATGCCCCCTCTAAAGTCGCCACATCCCACTCAGCCCCTCATTCTATCTGGCCCCAGACAGGATTATCCAAACTAATTGGATTTTCAGTCCTGTTGAATGTGTACGTTATGGTGGGGAACGTGCGAGGATGAGGAGGGTTCAGGAGCACGTGCTTCATGTGCAAAGAAACGCAGATTAAGAACAAGAAACGCTGGGGTAAACGTCTCCTGGGGTTGGGCTCCCGCTACGGATTTCAGGATGGTGACAATCGGAATCTTCAGCTATCAGCAATGTCAATATCCAGGAGCGGCATCTATACCCTGGAAATCCCCAGTGATCGGCTCTGATGAAAATTTAATTTTGCTCAAATTTTATGGATTTGTTGCGCAACTGCGCCATTCATAACCATGCAAGCAGTTTAAACCGTAGGCAGAGATGACACAGCGACACTGATACACAGCGTTGGGTTTCTATTCCTAAAAGTGAAGGAAAATGAATGAAGCACAGGTGTCATGCCGCAGTCACCTTCACCTTAGATACAATCTAGAGCCCCAGTCGTATTACATTCCCCAAGATGTGCGACTTAATCCCGTATCACTCCTCGGTCACACCAGAGTTGTTGTGTAGCCCGTCTGACCGTAACCGCCATCGCAGGCACGTGCGATACGGCGAGTGCACCAAGAGATAAGCATTTCAGTTCTTCATCTTCATATCTATTTCTGGTGTCCCAGTTATACCAGACTACAAAGCGCAGAACGTATAGATTTATGCAAACGCTGGACCGGAGGCGCAGAGCGGAGCTGTATACAACCAGATCAAAGATGAGAGACGATCAGACAAGAATCTAAAGCAGACTCCGTAATCACATGAGTACGGCAACGCGTTCTGCATTGCTGAGTGGATTATGGTTGTCAGCAGGGACGTATGTGCCATAGAATAAACCTGGCTGATGATACCAGTTACGGCTCCTGTAAGGCTCATACAACACGAGAGATCACAAGTACCACTACGAAACATTTCGGGTACATTTACATGGGGCGGAAACGCTGCGGAATGTTCACAGCGGAAATTCCGCAGCATTTCTGCATCTAAAGCAGTCAAAATCTGCACAGTTGGTGCGAATTCTAACTCAAAATCAAGTGCGTACCAGCAGTTGATTTCATAAGATCCAGCGCTCACCTCTAAAGTCTTCGGCTGTCAGCGCACCCCTTCATCCAGAAGCCTGTACTGAGCGCAGCGCCATTGGTCAGATGATGCAGAAGTGACCAATGGTTCTGCCCTCAGTACAGGCTGCCAGGTACCACAGAGCTCAGATTGCCGAAGACTTCGGAGTGGAGCGCTGTAGCTCCTGGAATCAGCTGTGGGTGCGCAATTTATTAGGAAAATATCTAGATCTGAAAATAAATCTGTTCCATTCCTCTATATGATCGCTGCCAGCGGCCATAATTACCTATATACTAATACACAGATAAACTAGGGCCGGGACCACCCTACAGCCCCAAAACCATAGTCCAGGAGGGCGAGGCGCACTCCATAGGGTTACTACATTACTACGATTACTACATTAAAAAAAAATCGTTCAAGATTTGTTGAGATACGCACAAATCTGAATCCCATTATTTTGAATCGAGTCATACGCATGAGCGGTATTTCCAGCATCGTGGGAAGCAAATCGTAACATGTCCCATCTTTTCAATGGTGCGCTGGCAGCATCGCACCACGTGTTACATACACATGGTGCGATGTGAGGACTCCCCATTGAAAACAATGGGAAAAACTCTGCGACCCTCCGCCGCGGCTGCCAGCTGCGATGGAGGATCGTTACAACCCCAAGGTGATGCGAGGCGGATATGTGATAAAAACACCTTGCACCTGCGAGACAATCGCATGTGTGCAGGAGGGATATCGGGCTGCGATTCAGAGCCCCATATCGCACTCGCACGTTTGAAGTTATCCTTACGCCTCTTTCACACAAGCATCGCCCGAGAATGGTTACCATGTTAAGCATGGGATTCCAATGCATTCATTTACATGGGCAATTTTTAGCAGCGGAAAAAAAAATGCGACTAAAAAAGAAAAAAAAACTAAAAGTACCGCCGGTGATTCTTCCTCACAGCGTCTAAAGATAGGCCATGCCCTGTCTTCTGACGAAAATTGAAGGAAGGGAGTTTACCTGCTCCAGCGCTCCTTGAAGAAGACAGCTGGCTTCTATTTAGTTATTAAAGCTAAATAGTAGCCATTCTGCCGACCGCCGCTGCAGAGTCCATTCACGCGATGTGCTTATGTGAATGGACGAAAAAAACGCTAATTCCGATAGGGATTAGATCGTGGCAATGCGATCTGCGTGAAAACACATCACTTGTGTGAAAAAGGCCTTTGGGTGGCACGTTCCCCTGTAGAGTGTTCATTAACAAACTGCCAAGCACTTCCACTCCAGTTTTAGCTTCATCACATGAATCTGGTGCCTTTGGTCTGGAAACACGATTAAATGTACAACCGCACGGCGCTCTCCACCTCACAATACAGATCTATGCACCGAGGGGTGGGTTTTTATGCAAGCAGCCGAATTTCCAAACGGTAGTAACCACAGTCCCCACCACCCCTCCGAGGAGATGAGATCTGCTCCCCTGCCTTTATTTATGGCTCTGCCAGTAGTCGCGTTAAACACAACATCCTTTAATTTGCCTTTTGAATAATGTAGTGTAATCCGTCTAACGCCGCGCCGTATACAGGAGCGCAGCGCCAGCTCCTAACTCAGCGTTTCTGCAAAGCACACGTGTGAGCATTTACAGCAGGCATGTCATCCAGAAATTAAACCTCCAGCGTCATCTGTTATCGTCTCCAGCGTCTGACTCGTGCGCCGGCATCTTAGACGCTTCTAATTAAAGTCTTTTTTTTTTCTGATGGCAGAAAGCAGCAAACTGACTGCTCAATCAGGGAGTCCATTGAATGATGCCTCGCTTGATTTAACGTAGCGAACCGAGAAGCCCTAATCAAAATATCTGCTAGAAAATGATTCACAAATCTCATCTCCGAGCTGGAAATCTGAGAATAAAAAGGAGAAATTCTTGGGGCCGCACCTCCCACAATGCAATGGGAGTACAGAGCAAACTGGAATGAGGCTCAAAATCTAAGATAGTTGCTCAGAGGAAGGATGGAGTCATCATATATTACATGGAACATACAGAAGCCGAGGGACAGGTGCGAGGACCCAGGTATTATGAAGGTGTAAGGATACAGTAACCTGATCATTGAGCTCATTCGACATAGAACAGGCTGCAGGCGGATTGCTGCATCTACAGGTATAGAACAGGGTGTGTAGGAATTATGGTTGCTGAGTTTTACGGAAACCCTTTAAAGAAGATGTGTAGAGAAATGTTGGAAAATCCGCACCAAAACCGTATAGTGCGTGGATTTTGATGCACAACAGATTTCATGCTTTCAGTGGACAGGGTGAATTCTGCAGCAGATTCGCATCAGTAATATGAATCTGGATGTCGTTTTCCCACTGCCTAAAAGCTGCACTTTTTCCGCTATGTGTGAATGTACCCTTGGATGGGAGAATCCAGCGATCGCAGTGACTTCCAATAAGGCCTGTTTGTTTGTGATAGTGAAATCCTGGCCTGGCTAGTCTGTCAACGGTTTGGGGGTTTCTCATGTAACTGCGTGTAGAGTATACACAGAATGGCACAATCAAGGAAAAACATCCAGCGGTAGGGAAACCTATGGACGGAAACAACTCACCACCAAAAAGGGGTCAGATGAGGATGTCAGGAATCATTCTGACCAACAGGTGCTGTAACAGAGCAGTCGGACACAACGCTGGTGCTCCAATTAGCTTGTCCAAACGCACAACTTGCTGTTCCTTAGTGCGGATGGGTTATAATAGCAAATGACCAGTTGCAGCGCCATTATAAGAGAAACAGAAATGAGACTCCAGTGGGCAAAAGAACACAAGAATGGGATCACTGAGCAGCGGAAAGACATCGCCTGGTCAGGGGAAACTAGATTGGTTTTGCCCAGTACTGATGAGAGGTCAGAATTTGACGCAAACTGCATGAATCGATGACCCCTTCCTGTCAGCTGGTCAGAACAGGTCAGCATCTCCATCTAAACGTGCAGCAACTACAAGAAGCTTCCTGTCCGCAGGGGCCGATATTCCTGCACAACAATTTCTTCACTTTGTGGAATCTACGCCACAACGAATTGCTGCAGTTCTGAAAGCCAAAAGGAAGGAAGTCCAATGCTCTACTAGATGGGTGGCTCTAATATAAGGGCCATTCAGCGTATATTATAAGGTCTGTCTACATAAGGTGCTGTCCTGAGACCCTTTACACTATTCCTCTGCACCATGTCCTGGTTGGCCTTCTGTCCCATCTGCGATAAAACTTGTGAAATTCAGACTGTCAGCACTTAGAAGCTTTTGTGCTGCATGAGAGGATTATCACATAAATTAGGTGGGCAGACTGAAGGGTTTGGGGATTTAATAAGTAGATTACAGAGGTAAAACCAATGCAGGCTGCTCCGGGTGGAGGGGATAACAGTCATCCTTATGGACGCTATAGATCCCCTCCCAATCAATACAAGCCTCCCTCCTCGTGGTGACGACTGACTGCACATGAACGGTAGTAGCATTGTACCGCCACAACAGGCACATGAAGTAAAAAGTGTAGACATCAACCAACGACTGAGGCCCAGTGTCCATGCTGTATGAGGCAGGAGGAGGAGCTGCTAATCATTAATAGGGGACAAGGAAGAAAGTCAAAGGAAGACATTTCTTACAAGTGTCAGTCTGGGCTTTAAAGGACTTGTCTAGTTATTGGACAACCTCACTTCAATAGCGCTGAAGGGGTTAAAACCATAAACGGAAATATACTTCACTATCTGTGGCCGCTGGGATCCATTGCTACAGCCCGTGTCATCCTGGTGGTTGTTGCGATCGCCAATGTCACAGCATCTCGAGTGACTGTTGCAGCCAATGAGAGGCTGCAGAGTCGCGTTCCTGTACTGCTGGCAAAATGGCGTTCAGGATGTGACCGCCAATGCCAGAAAAGCAAACGGTGGCGTGGTAGCCTCTTCTTGGCTGCAGCGGTCACCCGAGTTCCTGTGACGTCGGCGGTCACAACCACCACCAGGTCCACAGCGAGGCTGTAGCGATGGATCCCAGTGGCTGCGGAGGGGTAACAATGTTTCAGTTTATTATTTTAACTCCTTCAGCGCTATTGAAATGGACATGATGTAAATGCTGGCCGTCCACCGCTGGTCATAAAGTCCCACAGTAACCACGTCATAAAAGGAGACAGAATGGCGGAGGATATTAAAAAGAAGACAAGATTGATCTCCATTCTCATATTCCCGTATATTTTGTGATAGAGGAAGCCAAAAATATACTACACATTCAGGAGTCCAGCAGAAGAAAGCTCTCATAGAAGAGACGGTGACAGACATCCATTAGTTAGGGCTCATGTCCACGGGCAAAATGACATTTAAAATCCGCAGCGGATCTCCCGCGCGCGGATCCGCACCCCATAGGGATGCATTGACCACCCGCGGGTAGATAAATACCCGCGGATCGTCAATAAAAGTGATTTTTTTAAAAATGGAGCATGAAAAAATCTGGACCATGCTCCATTTTCATGCGGGTCTCCCGCGGGGACGGCTCCCGCGGGCTTCTATTGAAGCCTATGGAAGCCATCCGGATCCGCGGGAGACCTAAAATAGGAATTTAAAGCATTTACTCACCCGCAGCGGGCCGCGAAGCTCTGCTCTTCCTCACGGCTGCATCTCCCTTGCTTCGGCTCGGCGGATGTGCCCGGCGCATGCGCGCGGCACGTCGACGACGTGCCGGCGATGTGCCGCCGGCGTCAGGAATTCATCCGCCGGCCGAAAATGAAGATCCGGCCGTGAGGAACAGCTGATCTTCGCCGTCCGCTACGGAAAGGTAAATGCTTTTAAATTCCTATTTTCAGCGCTCATGTCCGCGGGGCAGGAGGGACCCGCTGCAGATTCTACATGGAGAATCTGCAGCGGATCTGATTTTCCCCGTGGACATGAGGCCTTAGAGCTTCTGCCGCATCACATCTCCCGAGCTCACTATTTATAAAGGGTTATTACTAATTATCTTCCCGATGGAAAACCCCCTGAACTGACATTTAATGACGGATACAGAGTGTGATATCAATAGAAAAAGAAATACAAAACCGTTGTAACACAACATCAAAAAGGTTTCCCCCTCAGAGGTGTCAGTGCGGCCCCCTTTGTCACTGCACACACATGGAGCCTGTAGTCAAGTTCCTGCCGTACACCTTGTAGCGGATCACCACTGAGTGATGCAATGGCTTCTGGGATGCCGCAGATTATGGTGGGTGGTAAGGAGGGCATGTAGACTCTAACACCCCCCAGGGACATAAATCACAAGGTGTAAGGTCCGGGAACGTGGGGGCCAAGGAAGATGTTCACCATCGTCACCACCGGCACGGCCGATCCATCTGTGTGGTAGTCGCCGCTCACTTCTGACTTCATTCTGACAATGGGGAGGGGCCGTCCTGTTGGGATTTCTCGTTCCGGCTGCAGCAGACGCCATATCTGTAGGATGTTCAGGTACGAAATCCTGACATTACGCTTGTTGCCAGAAAGATGCAAGACGGCTTCATCACTAAACACTAAAGACTCCATGAAACTATCACTTTCCATTAGATTGCATTCTGTGGCAGAAAAAAGTGTTGCCGCACTTTGTCATGGGGTTTCAGGGCCGGCAACAATTGCAATCAGCAGGGATAACGTCGCAAACATTTGTGCAGAATCCCCCACACGGTCGGCTGTGGGACGTCCAATTCTCTGCTCGCTCTGATGATGGATTTCGGAGGGCTTTGTGTGACTCTTACACGGACGCGCTCCACTGTTTCCACGCTTACTGGTGGACGGCCGGATGATTTTTGCTTATTGATGAAAGCTTTTTAGTTAAAACTAGAGTACAACGTACGAATTGTGGGCCCGCTGGGAGGAGCTTCCCCAAACGTTGTTCGAAAATGACGTTGCGCACTTGCTGACAGGTAGATGTGAAAAGCAAGGACACAAAACGCTCTCCCGTTTTCACCGACAAGCATTTTGTCTCATTCCCTCTAGCAACGACTACGGCAGAATAAAACTTTTTGGGCCATAGTCAGTATAACTGTCCAATAGTAAGACGTCCTTGTTGCCCATAGCAACCAATCACAGCGCAGCATTCATTCTACCTCAGCAGCTAGAGAAATGAAAGCTTGGCTGTATTGGAGTGCCATTAAAGCTGAGTTATGAGGTGTCTCACATCGGGAAGATGATGCGTAATAACTAGAGATGAGCGAGCCTATTCGGCCACGCCCCTTTTTCACCCGAGTACCGCGATTTTCGAGGGCGAGTGGGGGGTTGCAGCGGGGAGTGCGGAGGGAGAGAGAGAGAGAGCTCCCCCCTGTTCCCCGATGCTACCCCCGCTCCGTCCCGCCTCCCCCCGCCCCCCCGAATCTTTGCACCCGAGTACTCGAAAATCGCGGTGCTCGATCGAGTAATTACTCGAAACGAGTAGGTTCGCTCATCTCTAGTAATAACCAGGTATTATTCGCTCCTGCAGCGAGGATGCGGGATTCACTACAGTTTTTCTGCTCTTCCATTTGTGAGAACGCTTCACTTCGTCATAGATTCCCTTTATTATTATTTTAGGCAAAAGGCCGAAGAGAGATAAAAATATTCAATCTGTTCAGGGCCAAAAGCAGCGGCGAGAGGAGGGACCGAAGCTTCATTTGTTTGATGGAAACTTTGGCAGAATTGGGTTTGTTTTTGCTTTCTTTATTTTGGTCTGAGCGTTGGGACACGAATGCTTCATAGTTCTGCAGCTCTCCATACACATATCCATCAGGGCTTATTCACACGGGCGAGACCCTCGAGCGAGTTTTGTGCGTTGCGAAATGCACGCATATGAACTCCATTCTTTTGAATGGACTTCTTCACGTGAGCAATTTTTTTCCCCTGTAGGGATAAATGAAAAAAAAAAGCGTAGCACGTTCTATCTTTGGCCGTTCCAGCGGAACACCTTGCCCATTGTTTTCAATGGGACCTTAAAACACTGTAGGAATTCTGCAGGAATATCGGCCCCTGCGGACAGGAAGCTTCTTGTAGTTGCTGCACACTAGATGGCGGTGCCGACATGTTCTGACCAGCTGACAGGAAGGGGTCATCGATTCATGCAGTTTCGACAAGTTCTCACCCTCCCCTCAGTACTGGGCAAAAAAAATAAAAAATCTAATTTCCCCAGTTTGACCAGGCGATGTCTTTCCGCTGCTCAGTGATCCCATTTTGTATTCTTTTACCCCCTGGAGTCTCATTTCTTAGGGCTCCTATCCACTTGCATTTTTTCAGCACTGCGTTTACGCTGCGTTTTTTTTTAAACGCGAATGTCAATGGGACTTTCTAATGTTAATGCATTGCACAACAACAACAACAAAAAAAAAAGAAGAAAAATCAGAAAGCACAAACTTGCAATGCGGTTTTAACATTAGAGTCCCATTGACAACCATGTTTAAAAAAAAAAACAAACAAAAAAAAAAAAACGCGGCGTTAACGCAAGTGGGTAGGAGCCCCGGAATTGGCCATTTACTGTAATAACCCATCCGCACTAAGGAACAGCTAGGACAAGCTAATCGGAGCACCAGCGTTGTATTCTGCTGCTCTGACAGTGCTGCACCTGTTGGTCACAATGATCCCTGACATCCTCCTCTGACCCCTTTTCAATGGCGAGTTGTTTCCGTCCACAGCATACCCTTGCTGGACATTTTTCCTCAAGTCTACCATTCTCTGTATACTCTTCACACAGTTACATGAAAACCCCCCATAAAGTTGGTGTGAACGGTAAAGATCATCTCTTAAACGCCAAAAATATTCCTGTTAATATAATTTTACCGATGTTAAGATGTCTCTTCAGCTGCGCTATTCCTGGGGTGAACAGCGTGACAAGCGGTGCGGCCGCCATTACAGAGCCTGCGGCTCCTGTATAGCCGATCTACAAGTAATCACAAGAGCCAACGTGCAGAGCAGTATTTCTATCCACCATCATGTAGTCTAACTGGTTACAATCATGGAGATCCCTTCATATGTTATAAACCATGAACATAAATGGCGCCACTGGCTGTTACTTCTTGCTGTCATTTCCTTCGTATGAACGCGGTGAGGCTTTTATAGCATTAAAACGGATGATTACACAGCTGCCATTACAAGATCCATTACAAAACGCTCAGCCGTCACTTTTTCCAATCATTTGCTTGTCGCCTGTAACTGGCACCAACTTCATCAATTAATTAACCGAGCTCAGTAATCGCAGGAGGGCGGGAGCAAGAAAATCCCCAGAGCGCTTTTCCTTGTAATGGGTAAAACTAATCAAACTAACGGGTGTGGATGAGCAATACATACAAACTAGTTTCCAACATGCTGGATGCCAGGGAGGGAATGCTGGGGGTTGTGACTCTTCAGCTGCAAAGTAAGAAAGTAGTCACCCACTGCTGTCTATTAGAGACAGTCTATAATGGGAGAGCGCTGCATTATATGACAGGCTCTGACAGACACCCTCATCACTGACCGAAGCGGCACCTACCACATCCAGGACTGCTGAAGCCACACATGACGGAGCAGCCTGCAGAAGTGACCGAGTCCTGGCCCCAAAACCCCAACCAAGCTGCTTCATAGATGGCAGCAATATCATCTGGCTGGGATTTATAGAGAACGTGGGCTGCAACGTCATTTATTTCTCCGTCCATGACCGGAGCCAACATGTGGTTACACGTGCATGTCACTTCCAAACACCATATTACCAGTCATCTAGTGAACTCTCCATAAACAGTGAATCACTCTGCAAATACATTACTTATCCGGAGTTACATCTTGTGTTATACTCTAAAGCTGCACTCCCCATTCTGCTGGTGGAGTCACTGTGTACATACCTTACTTATCCTGAGTTACATGCTATATTATACTCCAGAGCTGCACTCACTATTCTACAGGTGAACTCACTGTGTACATACATTACTTATCCTGTACTGATCCTGAGTTACATCCTGTATTATACTCCAGAGCTGCACTCACAATTCTGCTGGTGGAGTCACTGTGTACATACATTACTTATCCTGTACTGATCCTGAGTTACATCCTGTATTATACTCCAGAGCTGCACTCACTGTTCTGCTGGTGGAGTCACTGTGTACATACATTACTTATCCGGAGTTACATGCTGTATTATACTCCAGAGCTGCACTCACTATTCTGCTGGTGGAGTCACTGAGTACATTCATTACTTATCCTGTACTGATCCTGAATTACATCCTGTATTATACTCCAGAGCTGCACTCACTATTCTGCTGGTGGAGTCACAGAGTACATTCATTACTTATCCTGTGCTGATCCTGATTTTCATCCTGTTTTATACACCAGAGCTGCACTCACTATTCTGCTGGTGGAGCCACTGTGTACCTACATTACTTATCCTGTACTGATCTCGAGTTACATTTTGTATTATACTCCAGAGCGGCACTCATTCTACTGGTGGAGTCACTGTGTACATACATTACTTATCCTGTACTGATCCTGAGTTACATACTGTATTATACTCCAGAGCTGCACTCACTATTCTGCTGGAGTCACTGTATACGTACATTACTTATTCTGAGTCACATCCTGCATTATACTCCAGAGCTGCACTCACTATCCTGCTGGTTGTCATTGGACAGTCAGCAAGCTTGTAGACAGACACTCAAAAGGTTAGCTAAGCTCCTATAGCATGGTGGGTAGTTAGCTTTTCCTACATCAGATGCAAGACTGCCCAGAATGTGAATCAGAAGAGCAAACTCTGAGCAGACAGTGAAGGATACTGGGAGATTTCAGCTCTGAAACTACACGATTGTGAATGTAGCTCCGGATCATGATCCAATTTATTAGACTGTGCAAATGGGAAACGAGGGAAATAAATAATGACGCAGCAGGCTCTGAGAGCACCCACAGAAGCTGTCACAATGTACAAAACACGCACTGTATGCCAGTGACACAGACCTATAAGTAGTGAAGATGAAGCATCGGTTTCACCATTTGCTCACAAGTACAAGATTCTGAAGATTCAACACCCCCATTACAATTCCTATTGTTATACCTGTCCTCATGTAACGCCCGGCGCCTCGCTGGGTCAGGAATCTACTCAAGAGTGGATGAGCGTGAATGCATCAGGCGAAAAACGTGATTGTTCTCAGCAGGAAAACCCAAGTAATCCTGTAGATATGATGCCTTTTAATGGCTAACAAAAATACATGATGTTATAGCAAGCTTTCCAACCTACTTGAGGTTTTTCTTCAGGCTTAAAGGAATAGATCTGAAGATGCATATATATTAAAAGGCATAAATACCATTACAAGGCATACCTACCAGATTACTTGGGTTCTCCTGCTGAGAACAATCACATTTTGCTTTACTGGCTACACCGTACCAAACTTTTTTTCTTTTTGCATCAGGCGAGTCACCAGCCAGACAGGGACCATATAACATTGGAGATAAGAAAAAGTCAAATTCTGAGCTATGGAGATGGCGACATCCTGTGCAGCGGGCTTGTGACAACCAAGTATCTTCCCTCTGAGCACTGAATTTGGTAGTGAAAGGGGCATTTTATGACAAGACGCAGAGAGGCGTACTAATTGGGGCGAGTGTGATTGTTGGTGTACTGTCTGGCACATGGCGGAGGAGTGCAATTGTTGCTGTATAGTCTGGCTCAAGCCATGAGTTCTGGAAAGGACGAGCTGTCTGTGCAGGAATCACCAGGGACAGACTGCAATGCACTTCTCTGTGCAGTAACAAATGTCCATACTTGACCCTTGCGAGTGGCACGCTCACCTCCCCGCAGCCACACGCCCAGGTAACAGATCTCCTGCTGTGACTAATAAGCAGTCCCTGTGGACTCCCTGTGTGTGTAGAGTCTATGGGGCATGTATCTGAATAGGAACAAGTATCCCAATAGTCGCTCACCACATGACACAAGATGAAGAATAGGCAGGTGTGTACAGGAGAGCGCCCTCGGGGGGTTACGTGCAGCAAATACCACTCAATTTGTACAAAATACTCCAAACAGGTTTCACTAGAGATCTGCCCAGAGTGACACGGAGCTGGGAAGTGTGAGGGCAGAGCGAGACCACGAAGAACGGAGGGAGCACGCTCGGGCGAGCGTGAGGGCAGTGAGGCTCGTGAATCAGGGTGTGATTAAGTATGCAGGGTCATATACAATAGGACAGTAGTTGAGACTTGGAGGTAATGCAGTGAGGTCTCCATACAGCAAGAGCTACAGATACCGTACACTGCATGGAGGTCTCCATAGAGTGCACACACACACCATACACTAAGATCTCTATATACTGCACACACATTATACACGGATGTCTCAGTACACTGAAGTATGGCTATACGGCAGACACTGAGGGCTCTATACACTGCACATACACAAAGGTCTCTATATACTGCACACATACAGCACATACTGAGGTCTCTATATACTGCACACACTGAGGTCTCTATAGAGCACATATACTGAGGTCTCTATAGACTGCACACATACAGCATATACTGAGGTCTCTATATACAGCATACACTGAGGTCTCTATATACTGCACACATACAACATACACTGAGGTCTCTATATACTGCACACATACAACATACACGGAGGTCTCTATATACTGCACACATACAACATACACGGAGGTCTCTATATACTGCACACATACAACATACACGGAGGTCTCTATATACTGCACACATACAACATACACGGAGGTCTCCATGTACACACATGCACATCTCCTGCTCCGGAGCAGACATCCGCCTCCTACCTATTCCTCCAGCGACCCCACAGCCCCTCTCTCTCTCCTTCCCATTTCAGATCCCTTTGTGCAGCGCCGGGCTGATCCTCCTCCTCCTCGTCGTCGGGGTGCAGGAGGGGGCTTCTGCCTGCACACAGGTAACCGTCCCCTCCTCATACATGTAACATGCTCTCAGCACAAAGTAAGCACAAGTAAGCGTGACAGCAGAGCACCGGTGCAGTGTGACAGGGCAGGACTCACCTAACACGACCCCGGCGGTGTCCTGCAGGCAGCAGCGATTATCCACAAGGTTGGGAGCCCCGGGGACATCAGCACGTCCAGGGGTGGCAGTATTCCAGGGGACAGATCCCGGGGGGCTCAGTGACGGCAGATCCACGGCCGATGCTTATAATCTTCTCGCTGGAACTGAGCAGCTTCTGGCTGAGAAAGTCACAGGAACTTGAGACATTTACATAAACCAACCTCCTCCTCCTACAGCCTCCGCCAACCTCCAGCCTCCCGGGGAGCTCGCCCCTCCTTCACACTGCTCACCTGGCCTGGACACCGAGGAGCGCTCCACCTGCACATCAGTTATGTCAAATACACCGAGAATCGCTCCACCTGCATGGTTGCAATGTGCACACCAGTAATGCCAGATATACTGAGGACCGATCCAACTGCATGACTACAGTATGCACAGCAGTAATACCAGATACACCGAGGACCGCTTCACCTGCACAGCTGCAGTGTGCACACCAGTAATGCCACATATACCGAGGACCGCTTCCCCTGCACGGCTGCAGTGTGCACACCAGTAATGCCAGATACACCAAGGACTGCTCCACCTGCATGACTACAGTGTGCACAGCAGTAATGCCAGATACACCAAGGACCGCTCCACCTGCACGGCTACAGTGTGCTTAGCAATAATACCAGATACACCGAGGACCGCTCCACCTGCACGGCTACAGTGTGCTTAGCAATAATACCAGATACACCGAGGACCGCTCCACCTGCACGGCTACAGTGTGCACACCAGTAATGTCAGATATACCGAGGACCGCCACCAATATCGTTAGATGTACAGAGACTTACTTCACCTGCACATCTACATTGTATACATCAGTAATGTGAGATATACAGAGATCCACTCCACCTGTACAGCCACCATATACACACCAGTAATGTCAGATACACAGAGGACCACTCCACCTGCACAGCTACAGCGTGCACACTAGTAATACCAGATACTCCAAGGAGCTCTCCATCTGCTCACCTATATTTTCAGTCATACAGAGACCCACTCCGCCTGCAAGGCTACATTGTGCACACCAGTAATGTTAGATATATAGAGGATCAGTCCTCATACCTGGCCACCGTAATGTCATATACACCGAAGACTACTCTACCTGCACAGCTGGGCACACTAGTTGTGTCAGACACACAGAAGTGCTCTACCTGCATGGTTACGGTGTATTCCAATAATGTCAGATACACTGAGGAACACTTCATCTGCACCCAGTAATGTTAGATATTGAGGTCTACTGCACCTGCACAGCAACCATGTACACACCAGTAATGTCAGATACACCGAGGAGTGTTCCACCTGCACAGGTAAAGTGTGTACTCCAGTAACCTCAGATATAGAGGACTACTCCACATGCACAGCTATCCTGTATACACCAGCAATGCCAGCTACACCAAGGACCACTCCACCTGCATGGCCACTGTACACACCTGTAATGTCAGATACACACAGTGCGACTGCACCTGCAGGTCTACCATGTACTCCCCAAGTAACATCAGATACACCAAGGATCAGTCCACCTGCACAGCCACCGGGTACACACTAGTAAGGGTACGTACACACACGCCTGACAGGGCAAATTCCGCAGAAAGCCGTGTAATTATCTGTAATTTTCCGCCGTGTGAACATACCTTTAGGGTACTTTCACACGGGGCAGAATTATTCGGCTCCTGTAAATTCCGTACCAAAACCCACAAGTCTCAATAAAGATTTTGATGCGGAACTACAGGCCGATTTAAGCCACTTCAATTCTGCATCAAAATCGACACGGAGACATGCAAATGTTTGTTGCAGAATACTTCTGCCGTTTGAAAGCATCCTAATTAGCAATTCCATGCCAAATCATCACAGATGTTCACGAACTGTGGTAGGATTGTAGAGGGCATGACGACATGTTAGTGGTGCAGATTATTCATTTGTCAGGGTTGCAGAAGTGAAAAAATGTGAAATTTCTGCATACACTAAAAAAGCAATACATAAGGGCTCATTCACATCTCATTCACATCTCATTCACATCTCCACTTTTGTCTGCTGTTCCGTCTGAGAAGTAGGCAAATGGGAAATAACGGTTCTGTTCAAGTTCCCATAGACTTCAATGGGAACTAAAGTGCTGCAGTTCAGCTCACCTCTGTTCCGTTTGATTTCCGTTTTTAAAATGGAAATAGCGCAAACTGCTGCACCGATTCCATGATTTAAAAAAAAAACTGAAACCAAGCGAAAAGGAAACGTCCATGTTTTTTAACATTACAGTCAATGGGCGATTTAACTAAAGTGAAAGGTTTCCACCCGGCTCTGTTTTAGATGTCCAATTAACAAATTGTTTTTTTAATGATTGTGCGCAAAAGGTTAGAAAGACAAAAGAATACAAAATGAATTGGTTAAAAACTGATGTAAAGGAAGCAAACAGAAACCAACAGATAGATACACTCAGGTTTGTTCTTTTACTGATCGTCACGTGGATGTTAAAAAATAAAATAAATGGAAACGGCATCATCCGCCTGAATTGTTTTGTTATCTATTTCATTAAGAAAAAAAAAACATCTCTATTGAAAACAAAGATGAAAACTCTGATGTGAACAAGTCCTACAGCTTCTAATGATGCCAGGACTATCACATTGGGCCAGTCTGGAAGCTAAAGGAGCGCACTGGCCATAAAAATGGGTTTTATAATAAAATACTGGGTGTCCATGGAAAAGTATCCCACTCTTCTGAAAGCTGTCTGACAGAAAATCTGTCCTTGTCGCCCCTAGCAACCAATCACAGCAAAGTTTTCATTTCTTATACTGCTGAAGTAAAATGAAAGCTGCGCTGTGATTGGTTGCTAGGGGCAACAAGAACAGATTTTCTTTCAGACCGCTTCATAAGACTGTGGTGCTGGGATACTTTTCCGTGGTCCACCGTGTATTACATTCTTAGGGCGCATTCAGACAACCCTATATCGGCTGGGTTTTCACGCCGGCCGATATACGGCGTCTCTCTCTGCAGGGGGAGGAGGCTGGAAGAGCCAGGAGCAGAGCTCTGAGCTCCCGCCCCCTCTCTGCCTCCTCTCCCCACTATTTGCAATGAGAGGAGGTGGGATGGGGGAGGGGCTAAGTTTCGGGAATTAGCTCCGTCCCGCCTCTCCTCATTAAAAATTGTGCTGAGGGGCGGAGAGGAGGCAGAGAGGGGGCGGGAGCTCAGAGTACAGCCTCCTCTCCCTGCAGATAGGGACGCCGTATATCGTCTGGCGTGAATACGCTGCCGATATACAGTCGTCTAAATGCACCCTTAATTTCAAGGTCGCAGCAGGTTAATTTTGGCCTTGAATATTGAAAAAAAAAACTGATTTTTTTTTTTTTTAAATAAAGCCTGTTATACAGGTAAATGCAATCTCTGCATGGTGCAAGCTTCATTTTGGGATGGCATTGGGAACAGGAGTAAACAAAATATATTAAAGTATCGCTGAATTACATTAAGAAACAGGACAAGATAGCACCGTGAAATGATGGAAATCCGACCGAAAACCAAGCAGACCCGATAACAAGGTACTTTGGGGGAGTTCGGTTCCGTTTGGTCGCAGGCTGCCGCTTTCACTGCAAGAAAACAGAAACAAAAAGCTCCAATGTGATGGCGGCCTCAAAGGATGAAACCTAGCGCTATATACAATAGGGGGAGGTCACACGTCCGCGCCTTCTCCTCCGCAGCACTTCTTGGGTACGTTGGGCGTCTGTAGCAGTTAGCGTGTAGTTGTGCCCACTTGCAGCACTTGGATTAGCTCTAGGGCTCCTTCACATGTCTGTGTATGCAATACGCAGAGAGTAGATTGATTTCAATGGGTTTGTCCTCATTTCCTGTTTTGCGTGCGCATTTCTCTGACGTGTAAAAACATAGAACCTGCTCTCTTTTGCCCACCCAAGAGCCCAGTAGAAGTTTGGGGTAAGGAGGGGGTGCACTCAATATGCAAGGAAGTGCGCGAAATACAGCGCAAAACCGCAGGGGAAAAGAACACATCTGGACCTCATTGGGCCTGAAATCAGTGCGGGGGTGCAGTGTTACGCACACAAAAGAGTACAGTAACATGAACGCAAAAGCACTTCATTCAAGAAACAAACGCGTTGTGCTGATGAGGGCTGGGCTCATTCACACGGGTATATTAGCAGTCTATATTACACACATAATACAGACAGTATAGCACTACTTCACTGATTTCTTATGATGTAGTCTAACATGCGTCTGAGATGAAGGGACTCCCTTCACCCCCCCCCCCCCGGGATTTTAACCCCTTAACGACCAATGACGTATAGGTACGTCATGGAGCGGCGGGGTATGTATGAAGAGAGGTTGCGTGGCATCAGCTATTTATAACAGTTGACACCCGCGGGCAATAGCCGCAAGCGGCCGCGCGGCCATTAACCATTTAAATGCCGCTGTCAATTCTGACAGCGGCATTTAAATCCCCCAAACGATGTTCAGGGGTCCCGCGCGGCCCCCCCGCGGTGAGATCGGGGAGCCGTGCAGGTGTCATGGCAGCTGGGGGCCTAATGAAAGGCCCCAGGGCTGCCTTAACAGAATGCCTATCAAGCCATCCCCGTGGGGTGGCTTCATAGGCTGCCTGTCAAAAAGCAGTATGACGTAATACTATAGCATTACGTCATACTGCAGGAGCGATCAAAGCATCGCATATTAAAGTCCCCCAGGGGGACTTCAAAGCAATGTAAAAAAAAGAATCAATAAAGTTTTTTTTAATTGAAAAAAAAAAAAAAGTTGCAAAAGTTTAAATCACCCCCCTTTTGCCATATCTATTATTAAAAAATCTAAATAATAAATTAAAAATATGTATTTGGTATCGCCGCATCCGTAAAAGTCCGATCTATCACAGTAGTGCATTATTTTTCCCGCACAGTGAACGTCGTCCGAAAAAAATAAAAAATAAAGAACGCCAGAAATACACTTTAGTTACCGTCTCCCAAAAAAACGCAATAAAAAGCGATCAAAAAGTCGTATGTACTCCAATCGGTACTATCAGAAACTACAGAACATCCCGCAAAAAATGAGCCCTTGCTGAACTATGTCGAGGGAAAAATAAAAAAGTTTTCACGCGCACAAAATGACGGCAGAAAATAATTGAAAAAAATTAAATGTCTTTGAAAAAAAAAAAAGAAGAGTATAGTAAGAAAAAACCTATACAAGTTTGGTATCGTAGTAATCGTACCGACCCATAGAAAAAAGTTACCATGTCATTTTTTTTGCTGTTTGTGCGCCGTCGAAACAAGACGCACTAAAAGATGGCGAAATGTGGTTTTTTTTTCATTTTACTCCACTTAGAATTTTTTAAAAGTTTTTCAGTACATTATATGGTACTTTAAATAGCGACGTCGATGGATAAATAAAGAAGTTACGATTTGTTTTAAAGGGGAAAGGAAAAAACGAAAATGGAATTTAAAAAAGGGCCGCGTCATTAAGGGGTTAAACTCCCTCCCTTTGACACCTGGCTCGCATGAACTCCCATAGGAGATGTCTTTTGACCGATAATCGCTGTGTTATTTACAGCGCAAGATGAGCGATCACCTTAAGCTGTGAGCGGACGATGCAGAAGACAAGTGGGGTGTCCTCGCTCGTCTTCTGCATCCAGCTGTTCTCTGATTGGAGCGCCCGGCTGTTATACAGCTGAGCGCTCCGTGCCGGGTATGGAGAATAGAGCTGGACCGCTCTGTTCTTCATACCCAGCCTGTTATCAGAGAGCAGGATACAGCTGTAACAATAGTATCATCTGTATCCCACTGTGAATCCCTGATAAGGCTCATCGTTGTCTCTCAGCACACTAAAAGATAACGATGATTGACGGGATAATGAAAACTGCACGATGTCAGTGCAGCTACACACAACGATTATCGCTCAAAAGACGGCATTTGAGTGATAATCGTTGTTTCTAAATGGGCCTTAAGACGAGCCCTATATTCTGACGGAGAGAAATCTCTGCGTTTGTTAAAAAAAAAAAAATCACGGCTATCGTGCCAACTTTTGACATGCGATTTTTTTAGGCACGTCAAGAAAAAACCTTCGTCTAAAAGAACCCATTAGAAACCATAGGTTCTTTTAGATGCGGCTTTTTTTTACGCACCTCCTCTGTGTTAAAATGGTGCTCGTGTGAAAGAGGCCTTAAAGAGAATTGCAGCATGATTTATATTGGTGCGTATTACGCAATAAAAACACCCATTTGAGTCTATCGCTGCTCAAAAAAAAAAAAAGCCATGAACATGCATGTGTCATGCGTGTTTGCTGTATTTTTTGTAAGGAGACAGCCTGAAAAAAGGTGACATGCACTGCAGTAACGCCAGATACACCTGAGCATATGGAATACCGGAGAATACAGCCCACTGATCTCTATGGGCTCCTCCTCATATTATTTCTTGCGTATGATGAGAAAAACGTAGCAGCTCTACTTTTGGGCTCATGTCCACGAGCGTCACGGGATACACCCACGGATATACGGCGTGAGCGTACCGCGATTAAAAACAAAAAAGTGCCTGCTGGTGACCACGGAATGTTCTATTTGCTGTGGATTTACGGCGCGGGAGGTCTCCATTAATATAGCATATATATAAAGTATATGCTATATTAATGGAGACCTCCCGCGCCATAAATCCACGGCAAATAGAACATGCCGCGATTTATTTCCCGCTGCGGAAATTCCCGGTAGAATTCCGCATGTCAGCATTGGCAGGCAGAACCTAAGAGCTGCGGAATTCACGCACGGGAAACGCGGTAGAAATGCGTTTGTGGACATTCACCCTTTGTGTGCATCAAATTTCCCAATGAGCATCTATCGGGGGGGGGGGGGGGGGGCGCAAATGTGGTAAAAACAGTGCAACTCCATGGGTAAAAGAACGCCGCTGGAACTCATTAGGGGAAATAGCCATTTAAATCAGGTGTCCTCGTCTGCCGCGCACTAATGAACTTACCCTGCGGGCGCTAACAGCGCGCAAATGTGTGTGCAATATAAAAAAGCCTTGTTCAGGCTGTAGCAAGGAATACTCCCCCTGCAGGGCCCTTATGTCATCTACAGCGCCCTCCGCTTGCAGGAATACCCCACAAAGAGCCAGCCGCCTGCAGGGCCCTCATGTCATGTGCAGGGTCCCCCGCCGGCACTGTTATCAGGGAGCAGTCCGCCTGCAGGACCCTCATACAGGGAACACTGCCTGCACAGTCATACACAACTACATATCCCTCCACCTGCACGTCATGGCACACATGTAGGGCGGCTCCTCTGTCTGCAACCCTCCTCACACACCTATGACAACATTGCTCTACCTTGGAGACACTCGACCCTCCGTCTACTCCTCCTGTCACACTCACCGCCCGGGACTCTTGCAGTTCACTCCGCGGCGGTATGCTGCTGCGCACGCAACCAGGCCGCATAACAGGCGGAAGGGTTTTCCTTACAACCAATTAGATCCCTTCGTTCATTTTTCCCAAAGGTAAATACAACGAATGCCGCGATGTGATTGGCTGCTGCGGCTCGGCGCTCTTCTCAGGCGGCTCTCCGTGTAGCCACGCCCTCTCGTTGCTTCCCGCCCTTTCTGGGATTTTCGTCACGGTATAAGCGATGCGATATCTGCGTATGTGAGTGTGACGGTGGAATGGAAATGTGAGGGGAGGTGGGTGAGGACGGTGTGTGACAAAGAGCGGTGTGTGAGGAGGCCATGGAACAT
This sequence comes from Eleutherodactylus coqui, assembly GCF_035609145.1. Lineage (NCBI taxonomy): Eukaryota > Metazoa > Chordata > Amphibia > Anura > Eleutherodactylidae > Eleutherodactylus > Eleutherodactylus coqui. The sequence continues at coordinate 205,785,936 of NC_089839.1, read as the reverse complement.
AGGGTGTGAGGAAGTGAAGGAGGACAGTTTGTGAGGAGGTAATGGAACATAGTGTGTGAGGAGGTGAAGGAGGACGCTGTGTGAGGAGGTGAAGGAGGACGCTGTGTGAGGACGTGAAGGAGGGCGGTGTGTGAGGAGGTCATGGAACATAGGGTGTGGGGAGGTGATGGAGGACAGCGTGTGAGGAGGTGATGGAGGACTGCCAGTGAGTAGGTGATGGAGGACGGCCTGTGAGGAGGTGATGGAGGACGGCCTGTGAGGAGGTGATGGAGGACGGCCTGTGAGGAGGTGATGGAGGACGGCCTGTGAGGAGGTGATGGAGGACGGCCTGTGAGGAGGTGATGGAGGGCGGCGTGTGAGGAGGTGATGGAGGGCGGCGTGTGAGGAGGTGATGGAGGGCGGCGTGTGAGGAGGTGATGGAGGGCGGCGTGTGAGGAGGTGATGGAGGGCGGCGTGTGAGGAGGTGATGGAGGGCGGCGTGTGAGGAGGTGATGGAGGGCGGCGTGTGAGGAGGTGATGGAGGGCGGCGTGGGAGGAGGTGATGGAGGGCGGCGTGGGAGGAGGTGATGGAGGGCGGCGTGGGAGGAGGTGATGGAGGGCGGCGTGGGAGGAGGTGATGGAGGGCGGCGTGGGAGGAGGTGATGGAGGGCGGCGTGGGAGGAGGTGATGGAGGGCGGCGTGGGAGGAGGTGATGGAGGGCGGCGTGGGAGGAGGTGATGGAGGGCGGCGTGGGAGGAGGTGATGGAGGGCGGCGTGGGAGGAGGTGATGGAGGGCGGCGTGGGAGGAGGTGATGGAGGGCGGCGTGCGAGGAGGTGATGGAGGGCGGCGTGCGAGGAGGTGATGGAGGGCGGCGTGCGAGGAGGTGATGGAGGGCGGCGTGCGAGGAGGTGATGGAGGGCGGCGTGCGAGGAGGTGATGGAGGGCGGCGTGCGAGGAGGTGATGGAGGGCGGCGTGCGAGGAGGTGATGGAGGGCGGCGTGCGAGGAGGTGATGGAGGGCGGCGTGCGAGGAGGTGATGGAGGGCGGCGTGCGAGGAGGTGATGGAGGGCGGCGTGCGAGGAGGTGATGGAGGGCGGCGTGCGAGGAGGTGATGGAGGACGGCGTGCGAGGAGGTGATGGAGGACGGCGTGTGAGGAGGTGATGGAAGACCTTTGAGTAGGTGATGGAAGACAGTGTGTGAGAAGGGGATTGAGAACGGTGTGCAAGGAGGTAATGGAGGACAGCGTGCGAGGAGGTGATGGGGGACAGCGTGCGAGGAGGTGATGGGGGACAGCGTGCGAGGAGGTGATGGGGGACAGCGTGCGAGGAGGTGATGGGGGACAGCGTGCGAGGAGGTGATGGGGGACAGCGTGCGAGGAGGTGATGGGGGACAGCGTGCGAGGAGGTGATGGGGGACAGCGTGCGAGGAGGTGATGGGGGACAGCGTGCGAGGAGGTGATGGGGGACAGCGTGCGAGGAGGTGATGGGGGACAGCGTGCGAGGAGGGGATGGGGGACAGCGTGCGAGGAGGGGATGGGGGACAGCGTGCGAGGAGGGGATGGGGGACAGCGTGCGAGGAGGGGATGGGGGACAGCGTGCGAGGAGGGGATGGGGGACAGCGTGCGAGGAGGGGATGGGGGACAGCGTGCGAGGAGGGGATGGAGGACAGCGTGCGAGGAGGGGATGGAGGACAGCGTGCGAGGAGGGGATGGAGGACAGCGTGCGAGGAGGGGATGGAGGACAGCGTGCGAGGAGGGGATGGAGGACAGCGTGCGAGGAGGGGATGGAGGACAGCGTGCGAGGAGGGGATGGAGGACAGCGTGCGAGGAGGGGATGGAGGACAGCGTGCGAGGAGGGGATGGAGGACAGCGTGCGAGGAGGGGATGGAGGACAGCGTGCGAGGAGGGGATGGAGGACAGCGTGCGAGGAGGGGATGGAGGACAGCGTGCGAGGAGGGGATGGAGGACAGCGTGCGAGGAGGGGATGGAGGACAGCGTGCGAGGAGGGGATGGAGGACAGCGTGCGAGGAGGGGATGGAGGACAGCGTGCGAGGAGGGGATGGAGGACAGCGTGCGAGGAGGGGATGGAGGACAGCGTGCGAGGAGGGGATGGAGGACAGCGTGCGAGGAGGGGATGGAGGACAGCGTGCGAGGAGGGGATGGAGGACAGCGTGCGAGGAGGGGATGGAGGACAGCGTGCGAGGAGGGGATGGAGGACCCGGTGTGAGGAGATGAAGGAAGACCTAGGTGAGGAGGTGATGGAAGACAGTGTGTGAGGAAGTGATGGAAGACAGTGTGTGAGGAGGTGATGCATAGCATGATTAGGAATGTGAAGAGGTGACGGGACGGTGTGTGAGGAGCGGGGTGTGGAATCTGGTTGGTAAAGACGGCTCTTTGCAGTTTGTATAATTTTGTTTCCCTGTCATTATTAGTTGTTGGCATGTGCGAAGAACATGGAGAAGATGACGTTCTCTGACCTCCCGATGTGACAAAACACGATGAGTCACGGTAATACGGCATCAGGTTTCTTCTGAAGTCTGGAAAAAAAACAATCTTGTTGCTTCAGCCATTTTTACAAGGACGTGACTAACGCACGAGTTCTGTGTAATTGTGAAGTGCACAGAACTGGCACATTGTAATAACCATTATTTTCAATAGATTAATGCACATCATGTTTTTTTACTTGCTCTGATACTGTGTGATCGAAAAAATCGGAGCAGGTCCCAGTTTCATGTGTGGATAGGGCTTGCAATGTGTAGTCTACCGCATATCATACAACACATGGACAGGGTCCCCATGTGCTGCGAGATGTGTGTTGAACCCCAGAATCTTAAGCTCAACTTTCTTTTGACCGTGTAAATACGACCTTACAAATCACAACATGACCACAGTGACTTCTATGTGATTGTCAGATTTCAGGACCGCACTGTGATCTTTAGTTACATGACTTATGTCGCAGCCAGAGCCCACCATGTAGTCCTAGCCTAACCCTAAAATGTGTACATGCCTAATCTTGCCGTAGTTGTAGACCCTATCACCCCATTTGCTGTAATACCTTGTGTACTCTGGAGGAGCGCTGAGTTTTTAAATATAAGGCTTCCATGTACTGCCCCGTGTGCACTCATGAGACCGCTGTGATGGAAGTGGGGTAACAGAGCTTAGTACAGCTCATTGCAGCTATTGTTCACCACAGCCTGGAGGGGATCCGACAAGAAGGGCGGACTCTTATTTTCATTATCCTGCAGTTTGGGAATCTCAGAACTTCTGAAGGATCAGATTCTGGACTAGAGGAGCTAAATTACCCCGAAAGTCGTGATCTAGTGCTGGATCTGAGTGAGCCGCCATCTTTCTCCCTCTGGACTGGATGTGTTGAATATGTGCTGTCAAAGTGAGTGACAACTCTGGATGCTTGTCAGATGGCACAGATCTGGGTTGTCACCCACTGACCTCACCTGGAAGATGCAAATCAATTATATAAAACTGCAGAAAAAGTGGGAACGAAACTCTGGATCCAGCAGGATAAAACCTTAAAGGGTCAGCATCTGTATTTAGTACTTTCCTCTGCACTTTCTCTTGCTCAGCCGTGGTCTTTTTCCTTTTTCTCCTCTTACATTCCTCATGAGTTGACTCCAGCTTCTGAATTCGCTGCCTGTAAATCAGCATTTGTTAACCCTCTCAACGCCCTGCAGGAGGCAGGATCATAAAACTTTGTGTGCGCAGATTCTGTAAGTGACCTGCCATCTTCTCAGTTGAAGCCATGAAGAGGTTAAACAAGGCAAATATGGCAGTCACAGGTAACACCTTGGTCTCCTGACATCTGCAGTGCATTGCCCCCACCGCCCTGTTAGTTGGGGGTTATAGTTGAGCGCCCCCCTCCCCCACCATCTTCCCTGGTACACTAAAGAATATCACGTGGAAACAGTAGGGCTTTTCATATTGGCCTCACAACCATGATTAGTATTGTGGCCCTTTGCTGAATTGGTGTCCACATTTTCCGCAGCAACATATCTGCGCCCTGTATATGTCAGAGATGGTAGGAACAACATGCTCCACAGAGGCATTAAGGAGATGTGTACGCTGGCAGTCAGTTCTGGCTCGTAGGGGGAGGTCTCGGTAGCTTACCATTCCTCATTATTTTATGCCATATGTCCTAATAATAACCTAAGGGGTGACAGAAGAGGTAGCAGTATTTGTTCTGCACAATGGTTTGTCCATCTTTTATATAAAAAGGTATACATACCGTAGTATGCTTAATGCTGTTTGAGCTCGTCTCCAGTCACTAATTCTCCAACTTCCCGGTGTCGTACAAACATGAAATTGCGGCATGCCCATTCTGTAGGTCATAAATAGGAAAAGTAAATGTCCCGCAACTTGATTATTCAATTCTAAGTGCAATAGTAAGTGACCCCCCTATGTTATGTAACTTCGCGTAGTCGTAGAAACGTGAAATTTGGCAAAACCATTGTTTAGGTCTAAATAGGAAAAGTAAAGGGGTCGCAACTTGTTTATTTAATTCTAAGTGTGAAAGTAAGTGACCCCCCCCTATGTAATGTATGTAATAACACACATCTGAACCGCACAAACATGAAATTTGCCACGACCTTTCTTTACATCGTAATAGGAAAAGTAAAGGGGTCACAACTTCAATATTCCGTTCTAAGCATGAAAAAGTGTGAAAATCTGCTATACATGAGATAGTTCTTTTCTCAGAAACCATGAAGCCTACGGAAATGATTTGTATGCTGAGGAGAATCTACCTCTCCTCTATGGGTATATACTGTGGACAATCTACCTCACTTTTATGTGTACTTATACTGAGGAGAATATAATTGATCTCTGTATATACTGAAAGAAATCTACCTCACCTCTTTGTGTATATACTGAGGACAATCTAACTGACCTCTGTGTGCATATACTGAAAGGCTGTAAAGTACATAAGAAAGCGGCCATGGACTACAAGGATGAAGCATGCCTTTAAGGCTTAGAAGGGGCTGCAATCTCCAGTCTGGGTGTAAATTTAAATACAAAGGGGAGATACCTTTTAATGATAAAAAGTGAGGAAAGTGGGAGGGATGGCACATTCTGCAGAGGGACATCGGTACATGCAGTCTGAGAAGAATCTAACGCTCCATTATGTGTATACATATTTTATTCCTCGGTTCCTCTGAAGTAACCACCATTTCATCAAATTTTCCATGCAAACAACACGTAAATACCTGTACCAAATTAACTCAGGTGAAGCTGGGTATATCAGCTATTTTGTGTATATACAAATATGAAGTGTATTGGGTTGTTCGGTTACTGTGGGATTAAAGGGGTTATCTCGCGCCGAAACGTTGTTTTTTTTTTTTTTTCAATAGGCCCCCCGTTCGGCGCGAGACAAACCCAAAGGATGGGTTAAAAAAAAAAAAAAAAGATATATTACTTACCCGAATCCCCGCTCTGCGACGACTTCTTTCTTCCTTCTCTAAGATGGCCGCCGGGATCTTCACCCACGATGCACCGCGGGTCTTCTCCCATGGTGCACCGTGGGCTCTGTGCGGTCCATTGCCGATGCCAGCCTCCTGATTGGCTGGAATCGGCACACGTGACGGGGCGGAGCTACGATGACGACGCGGGACCAGCTCTCCGGCACGAGCGGCCCCATTCACAAGGCAGAAGACCGGACTGCGCAAGCGCGTCTAAAAATGCCAGAAGACAGCAAATTTAGACGGATCCATGGCGACGTGGACGCTAGCAACGGAGCAGGTAAGTGAATAACTTCTGTATGGCTCATATTTAATGCACGATGTATATTACAAAGTGCATTAATATGGCCATACAGAAGTGTATGACCCCACTTGCTGCCGCGAGACAACCCCTTTAAAGGAATCAGGCACTGAGAGGGAATATAGAAGCCGGGTAAATGGAGGAGAGTTAGATTAGAAAACATTGGTCAAGTTCTTATGTCGCTGACATGCACTGAATGCCCTTAATTAGAGCCCCTATGCCTTTTATAAAAATCACGTGATACGTTTTCCGTTGATCAGCTTCAATGTGAATCCACATTAGATAGGAACATCCAGCGATCTGAGTGACTTTCGACCAGGCTTAGTCATTGGTGCTAGACTAGCCAAGGCCAGGATTTCACTGCCAACCACGTGGGGTTTTATTGGTATCGTCTCTACCACGATGCATAGGAATGGTGTGATCGGGGAAATAATCTAGTGAAAGGGGATCCTGTAGATGGAAACCACTCATTGCCGAAAGGGATCAGAGGAGGATGTTAGAAATCATTCTAACCAACATGCACTGCACAGTCAGGAGCAGCCAAATACAATGTTGGTTCTCCGATTAACATGACCAAAAATACAACTTGAAATTTCTTAGCACAGGTGAGCAATAACAGCAACCAATTCCAACACTATTGTTTCTAAGAGAAACAGAAAGGTGAGAATTGGGACAAAAGAGCAAAACCTATTAGCGTCCTTTTACACAGGACGATTGTTAGATACTTCATCACTAGAGATGAGCGAGCACGCTCGGATAAAGCAGTTACTCGAGTGAGCATCTTCTCGAGTAACTGTTTACTGGTCCGAGCATGCTCGGAAGGGGGGGGGAGAGCATACTCGGATCAGTAAGCAGTTACTCGAGAAGAGCGTCACTCGAGTAACTGCTTTATCTGAGCGTGCTCGCTCATCTCTATTCATCACCCAACGGCTGGTCGTCCCAGCGATCATCTCTCTGCTTTTACACAGGAGCGAGGATCACTCAGTGAATGAGGGCGGAGCGTGCTGGAGATCACTGCTGCCTGCCTCCATTTATACTAAAGAGATAGAATCAGTGTTTCTCAACTCCAGTCCTCAGGACCCCCAACAGGTCATGTTTTCAGGATATCCTATAGTAAGAACACATGTGGCAATGTCTGAGGCGCTGACGATAATTACATCACCTGTGCAATACTGAGGAAGTCCAGAAAACATGACCTGTTGGGGGTCCCTGAGGACTGGAGTTGAGAAACACTGAGATAGATGAACGACTGCCTGTTTACACAGGCCAATCGTTGTTTGATTGTTATGCCTGCAGGTATAACTATCGTTCATATTCTCGTGATCCAGCAAGAATTTGAGCGATTCGCATGGGCTGATATTCCTAGAGATTTCAGCACCTAATGGAATCTACGCCATGACAAATTGCTGCGGTTCTGAAGTCTAACCTGCTACTAGATGGTGTTTCCCAGGGAGAATACTATGGATGACCTATTCTTAGGCTAGGTCATCAATAGTTGACCGGCTGGGGTCCGTTGATCAGCTGAACGGGCGCATGCCAGCTCACGTTGATTTCAGGGAGGGCCATGCCTGCAGTTACAAGCGCCGGCCACTACACAGAGGTCAGTGTGGAGCCTTCTTCCACCGCTTCTGCTCCGACCTCTGTGTATTTGCGGAGCTGACAGCATGCACCCACTCAGCTGATCGGTCAGGGTCCAGAGTTACGGACCCTAGCTGATCAACTATTGATGATCTATACTGAGGAAAGGTCATCAATAGTATTTTCCACAGAAAACCCCTTCAATTAAGAGCCATTGGGTGTCTAGATGGTGTGCAACCAATGGCATTATCACGTGAGGTGTATAATATATGTATCTGAAAAGAAGCTCCATTGTGTGATGACACAAGCCATGTCCCATCATACAGTGTAAATCTCAGCACAGTCCCTGCCTAAATATAAACTAGATTGTGTCGTTTGCCAACATGTAAGTTTTCAGTGGGTTGTCGTAATAATCAGTAAGTTTTATCCAAGTTGGTAAAGGAATAGTTTGGGTAAAAAAAGCTTTGCGACAAACTATTTCATTTGGAGGTCATAGGTCATGTGGTAAATTGCGCAATGCGGTTTCCACCAGAGGCGATGTTCTGCTCATCCCAAGGCCCCTGCAGGGAATCATTAGATGGACTGAACCCAAGACCTTCCTGCAGGCAATAAAATAACTACCTGGCCAGGAGATGCGCAGGATTGAGAACAGAAGTAACATATTCCCCTTTAGTCAGTCTGTCAGTGCCAACATCCGTCACACGAGGACTGTATCACCCAGCAGATGGGTCATTATCCACATCTCTCTTAGTAACCCTTTATAAGCAGCTGCTTGGAGACGTTTAGGTGTCATTTGTCCTTCTAATTCACTAAATTACAGGCAGGTAATCTGACTGAACACAATAATAATCTTTGTTTATAACACCAACATATTCCGCAGTGCTGTGCAAATCAGAGGGAAGATGAACAGATCTTACATACAGCAGTAAGCTATAGGAGTGAGGGCCCTGCTCAGAAGAATTTATAATCTGTGAGGAAGTAGGGGGGACACAAGAGCTTACATTCTATGAAGAAATAGGGGTGAGGGTCCTGCTCACAAGAGCTTACGGTTGGGTTCTCACGGGACGGAATTCCTGTGGCTTGGCTGCACTGAAAACCAACAGGATTTCCGCGGGAGAGACGCAGCTTCAAAAACCGCTGCATTTCGCCGCAGGTTTTGAAGCGGTTTGGCCACTGGCATTCCACTGCAGCTTTCTCTACCCATAGAGAGGAGTGAGGCCGCAGCGTAAAAAAAAAAAAAGAATTGAATTCCACACCGCATGTCCGTTTCCGCCCGGCTTTGCCGCAACAGATTGGCCGCCCCGTGTGGTGGAAAAATCTAAAACTAAAATAATGTTGCATAAGTGTGAACATCCTCTTATATTTGGGGAGGTAGTTGCGTTCAGAATCGGCCAATCACATTTAAGCTCATGTTAAATAGTAGTCAGTACTCTGCTGCTGCTATTTACAGTGATTTCCCCTATATAAAGTTCAGCTCTTCTAGGAGGATTTTCCTGACATTTTCTTAGTTCCATTTTTCAGCAAAGGCCATGGTTCGTAAGCAACTAACAGAACATCACAGGGATCCGATTGTTGAAAGGTATCAGTCAGTAGAAGGGACCAAAACATCTCCAAGGCATTACGTATACCATGGGATATAGTGAAGACGGTCACCAAGAAATGGATTACATTTGGCGCAACAGTGACATTACCAAGAACTGGACATCCCTCAAAAATTGATGAAAAGGCCATAAGAAACTTGTCCCGGGAGGCTGCCAAGAGACCGACAGCAATACTAAAGGAGCTGCAGGAGTTTCTGCCAAATACGGGTCTGTGTAGTGCATGTGACAACCATCTTCCGTATTCTTCCTATGTCTGGGCTGTGGGGGAGGGTGGCAAGACGGAAGCCTTTTTTAACAAAGGTAAATATCTAAGGCCGGCTATGTTTTGCCAAAACCTCCACCAAGTGGGCCAGAAGTGAGTGGGAGATCGTGTTATATCTGAGAAGACCGAGGGGGAATTTTTTGGCTATAATTCCAAAAGGTATTTTTGGTGCAAAACCAACACTGCGTATCATCAAAAGACCACCAGACCGCAGTGAAGATGGTGGGGGCAGTATTGTGTGGGGATGTTTATCTGCTGCTGGAACTGGGGCTTTAGTTAAGGTAGAAGGAATTATGGACAGTTCCAAATATCAGTCATGGCACAAAACCTTCAGGGCTCTGCTAAAAAGATGAAGAGGAATTTCACCTTTCAGCACAACGACCCAAAGCAGACCTCCAAATCAACCAAAGAATGGCTCCACCAGAAGATCAAAGTTTTTGGAATGGCCCAGCCAGAGCCCAGAACCGAATCCTAATAAAGATCCATGGGTTGACCTGAAGTGGGCAAAGATTTTCTTTCCGGCACCTACCCAAAAAGACTAAATACTGTCATAAAGTCAAAGAGTACATCAACAAAGTATTAGTTTTAGGGTGTGTATATTTATGCAACCACATTATTTGTAATGAGAGGAGTGAGGCTGCAGCGTAAAAAAAAGAATTGAATTCTTTAAAAATTTTCCACCCTAAAAGATTTTTTAGTTTGTTTTTCGATGGAATTGTAAAGATAACGGGTCACACTGAAGGTGGAAATAAATCGGAATGATTCATCTTTCTTGGATTTTCTTTTTGACATAGCAAAAACCTGGCATTTTAGCAGGGGTGTGTAGACTTTTACTATCCACTGTATGTGTATATAGATATAATGCTGTTTGAGCCAGTCATGAGCTGATGTCCATGTATGTACGGATGTAAGGTGTACTATCATATATAGGGTAGTCTACTTACAGCTGTATAAACTGGTCACCAGACAGTATCTGTATTATACTATATAGGGTGGTATATGTACAGCTGTATGAGACGGTCACCAGCGACATGAGAAACTAGATGCTCAGTCTCAAAGATGCAGACATCCAGTCTGTGCGTTCTTAAATGACGGGGAGACACCATGTCTTAAGTTCCTTTTTTATCAAAACGTTTGTTCACCTCGTCATTGCCCCATGTAAACAGGACAGCGATTGGCCAACAAATTAGGAAACGCTCTTTTGTGAGCTGATTGGCTCATTTATGCTGACAGAAAAGTCGCTGTTGGCAGCCCATCTCCCCGTTTGAACAGGGCATGTGCTACCGACAACAATGAAAGTTTATGGGGGATGAATGATTGTCATTCATCCACCATGCAGTCAATTGGCCGGTGTAAAATCCATTTAAATGAGCAGCGATCTCATGGATCAGCGCTTGTCATCTGGCTCATGTTATGCCTGTAAAAGCGGCCCTAGGCCCTCACCCCGAACACCTCAATGTTATCTCTAAGTAATTGTTTTTTGTCGCCTCGTTTGTCTTAATTTATACTATGGTCCTTAAGCTTTGCTGCAAATGAACCGCAAGACTCAGACATGTTATTATATAATTAGGTGTTAAAGGAAGCAGAAGAAGGTCAAATGCAAGCAGAGTGATGGGGCAGATACAAGGAGTAACAGATAAAGAAAGCAGAGACCAAATGCAAGCGTACAAGAGTGGAGGAATTGGATAGATATGAGGAGTAACAGATAAAGAAGCAGAAGGAGGCTCAACACGAGCGTACAAGAGCCGAGTGATGGGGCAGATACGAGGGCTAACATGAAGGTAGAAGTGGGGGAGACAAGTGGGTGGAGCTGTCTGAGGCTGTCATATTGGTATTCGCAGGCACACTGGGATGATCCTGTGTGATCCAGATCCCAGAGATCAATGGCTACATGCAGATTTCTTTTAAGAAAGGGCAGCAGAAGTGACCAGTAAAGCTCCTTTGCTGTTTGGTCAGTCAGAAACATTAGGACTTGTATGATGTGATTGTTCCCAGCAAGAGAAACCAAGTAATCTTGTAGATATTATACCTTTTAATGACTAACGGCCACTCTACAATTCGCTGCAAAATCGTGTAGCAAGCAACACTTATCATGTACGTGATAATGGAAAACATGGGTGAGCAGGTATCGTTCTGTGATGCCCCTGGTGAGCAGGTATCGTTCTGTGATGCCCCTGGTGAGCAGGTATCGTTCTGTGATGCCCCTGGTGAGCAGGTATCGTTCTGTGATGCCCCTGGTGAGCAGGTATCGTTCTGTGATGCCCCTGGTGAGCAGGTATCGTTCTGTGATGCCCCTGGTGAGCAGGTATCGTTCTGTGATGCCCCTGGTGAGCAGGTATCGTTCTGTGATGCCCCTGGTGAGCAGGTATCGTTCTGTGATGCCCCTGGTGAGCAGGTATCGTTCTGTGATGTCCCTGGTGAGCAGGTATCGTTCTGTGATGTCCCTGGTGAGCAGGTATCGTTCTGTGATGCCCCTGGTGAGCAGGTATCGTTCTGTGATGCCCCTGGTGAGCAGGTATCGTTCTGTGATGCCCCTGGTGAGCAGGTATCGTTCTGTGATCCCGCCGGTAAACAGGTATCGTTCTGTGATGTGCTGCCCCACAGCAAGCAGCTCCTCACATTAATACCCACGTGTGGCTGCACTTTTCTTCTCCAGTCATGGACTCACAATTATACCGGAGAAGGCTCCTCTAGTATGAATGCTCATACCAGATTATAACATGCACAGAAATATGTGGAGTGGATCCCTATATCTGCAGGATCCTCTGGGTTTGAGATGCTTTCTTGGCCTTGAGGGAAGGCAGATCATCTGCGATCTCGGCGCCTGGTATGCACTGTGCTGCACTGGAGCTGTACATTTCCCGCTGTGTCTTTCCCCTGTAATGAGCTGTGAGGAGGTAACGTGACCCCCCCTCCCCATTGGCTTATGTGAGGAATGCAATTAGCGACAATTATTCTGTCAATATTTACATCTTTGCCAATGTTTAAACTGGCCGTCGCGCTCTTAACCCCTGCCTTGCACGCCGCACAGGTGGCAGGGGGCATGCCGTCAGTTGGCTGTGTGCAATATGGAGACAGTTTTCAGTGGTGAAAGCTACAAGTTACATCAGTGGCTCTGGTTTGTAGACGCAGCAGCGAGCTTTGTTACAGCTGATGGTCTTCATGTAAGGTTGTCAGAGCAATGTGAGACCTACAGTCATTTTCCACTATACTCCTAGTACATACGGTAGAAATCCTCATGTTCTCCTTTTCGGTTTACATTGGAGAATTTGGTTTTCATTTGGGCTGGTAATTTTGCTGTTCCAGTCCATCCCTTCTTGTGCATTCAGACACATTAGTAGGAGCACCAGCATTGTATGTGGTTGCTCTTGAATGTGCAGTTCCGGTTGGTCAGGATTCCTGACATCCGCCTCTGACCCCTTTTAGGTTGTTTATGTCCACAGGATCCCTATTCACTAGATGTTTTTCTTCAATCACAGCATTCTCAGTATGCTCTCCTCACTGTTATACGAGAAAACCGTACACAGTTGGCAGTGACATCCTGGCCCCGGCTATTCTAGCACCAATGATCAGGCCTCGTTGGAAGTCTCAGATCGCTGGATTTTCCCATCTAATGTGAATTCACACTGAAACTGATCCACGGAAAACTTGTCCCGTGATTTTATGCTGCACTTCAGGGTCACAGGGATAATTTCCGTACAGGAAAGCGCCAATTATGAGAAGGTCGGGGACTCTAATAAACAGTCCGGGCAGGACAGAAATGGCAGCAGGTATGAGTGACTCGACATCTGTGCACTCATTGTCTTGGGATGTTGTGGTTATTGATTGCAGGACTTTGTTTCATGTCATTCTGCGGAGATGGAACTGGGCGTCTACCGTTCCCAGTGTTCCCGGGCTCGGTCTTCAGGTCTCTTTTGCTTGTGTGGTGATTGGAATGTAGGAATGTGACCGGTCCGGATCCCGCTCATCTGTACAACAAAGTCCACGCCCAAGGGACTACCTGTCACTCCTGCCCGCTGTAACCGGCCTTGCCTTACCTAGTCTGACTGCACAGCTGGATCCGTCACCGCTGTATGATGGGCCTGCTGCGCTAGTCAGAAATGTAAGAGCTGCTCCATAATGTCCATTAGATTAGATACCGTGACTCAGCAGGTAGTATCACATACAATAGTATTAAGACCCATTTAGACACAACGATTATCGCTCAAGATTCGCTCAAAGCCATCTTTTAAGCAAAAATCGTTCGGCAGATCGCATTTCGTTTGGTTTAAATTACATTCATTCAGCCGTTCAGCAATTCACTGGGAGTGTTTAATCGTTTGGCAGGGTGTACATTAAGCCGACTAAAGGCAGAGCGAAGGACAAAGCTTTGATTTTAACACGCCCACCTAGTGCCCAACCATTGGCCGTGCCGTGGTGACGTACCATGCAAGCAGCAACCAAGATCATTGAAAAGTTAATTCGCCATTTTAAACGCACGTGCCAAGGTCTCAGATTCACGGATTATTTTTATTTAGGCTCGCGCAGATTTCGTTACTAGATTGTAGCTCACTAATAGATCAATACACAAAACTACAAGTATTTTTGACGCGGATGATCAAGAGATTATTTACATTCCAATGACAAAAATACTACTGTTTGTACCACCTGGTTTTTTTCATATAACTCTTTTGTAATTCCTTAACATAGATTGCCTATAAGAGGCGTCTTTTTTTAACTTTTATATTAAAGACATCTAGTTTCTTTCTGTCGCTGGTAAACAGCTAGGTCTTTTTTAAAGACCAGATAAGCGCAGCCACGATCTTCACGAGCCGATACAAAGAAGCTATTTTTTTTTACCTTCACTAAATACACACGGTTTTCAAACAAACGATCGCTCAATTATTGTTTAATGCAAACACTACACAACGATAATCTAACGACTGAAATGCCGGCCGCTACGTCAATTTTCCAATGATTTTCGTTAGGTTAAAATGCCCGTCTGACCCTTTCCAATCCAATTTGTATCCCGCTTTTCCTAGGGGGCTTACTCTTTTTCTGACATTATACAACGGCGCTATATGCTGGCTAAAGCGAGTACTGCATTAGGTGACACGTTGGATAGGCTCCAGCAGCAGAGAGGCTGGCAATATACAGTAAGAGAACCCCGACGGACATCTTCCAACATCAGAGCTGTACAGCCTTGAATCATAATGTCTTTAGACGTCAGACAGTGGATTGGAAAGGGTTAAAAACAAAACCGTTGAAATGACCCCTTACACATGATAGAATTAGATAAAGTGGCCCAGCAGACAGTATTGCATGTGGTTGTATTAGATACACGGCTGAGTGGACAGTATTGTGCTTGATAAGCCTAGATACAGCAGCTCAGTAGACGGCATCACATATGAAGTAAAGAAAACATTAAAATGTATTGGTTTCATAATTCCGCATCTTCACTCACTCTCACATCGCACGATTTTCTTGCATGTGTGAGACCGGCCTAAGGGAGAGGTCTTGTATCTATAATGTCAGTATTGCAGCATAAAGGACAGATTTTTAAAGTGTCGTACAACATTTTACCAAGCTGCCACAACTTCTCGTACACTTAAGAATCGTGTTTGATGTGAACCCGTAGGCAGAATATTAATTTTCCTATTGTTGGAATGAAGTATACAGATGCTCCCCGACTTGCGAACAGGTTCCGTTCCGGGAGCCCGTTCGCAAGTCCGTTTTGTTCGCAAGTCGAACAAATGGTAGTATGGAGGGGATCGTGGGTGGATCCCGCTCCATACAACGTCGGGGGCCGGCTGTTCTTACAGCGGGCACCCGGCGGCAGCAGTTCCGACGAACCACGCCGCTTGTCAGAACTGTTAACACTTTAAATACCACTGTCAGAGCAGTATTTAAAGTGTTAACAGTTCTGACGAGCGGCGCGGCTCGTCAGAACTGCTGCCGCCGGGTGCCCGCTGTAAGAAACAGCCTGCACCCGACGTTCAGGGGGCCCGTACAGCGTCCCACGATGAGATCGCGGGACGCTGTGCGGTTGCTGGGCAGCCGGGGACCTCCTGAAAGGCCCCAGGGCTGCCTATGCAGAGTGCCTATCGAGCGCACGGCTTGCTAGGCGCTCTGCATAGACAGCCCTGGGGCCTTTCAGAAGGCCCCCGGCTGCCCAGCAACCGCGATGTGACCGGACAGGCTTCTATCAGGCTTGATAGAAGCCTGTCCGGTCCCTGCACAGTATGATATAATGCCATAGCATTACATCATACTGTGCAAAACAGATAGTTCGTATCTAGCGAAATTCGTAACTCGAATGTTCGCAAGTCGGGGACTATCTGTATAACCAAAGGCAGGTGAGACTGAACAAACCTGTTCTCTGCACCCCTGCCTGAGTAGCAAAAGACAAAACCGCCTTTAATATGTTCTTTGGAGACCCCCTGCATCTGTGCAGCATCTTCTCCACCCACAACTAGTCATCCAGTGCCTCCCTTGTTATCCCTCACAGTCTGAAGTCAGGTTGCCCCCTTTGATGTCATTGTTCATTCTGTATGGCTTAGAATGTGCCCCTCACCCAGTGCAGGGTTGTGAACTGTCATGGCGGCCCTGTGTTGAATTTCCTCCACCTACATTTTCATTACAGGTCAGAAGCTGATGTTAAACCCGATCGGATAAGTGTCACTGGTTTATCAGTAGAACATTTCTCCTTGCACAGGATTTATGTATGGATGGTTTTAATATTAAGTATTCAGATTTGTACTGCTGCTGTGTTTAGCTCACAGAGGATTATCTACAATGATACACTGTACAAAGACCACAAGCTGTGTGAGCCAGACTAACTTAACCCCTTAGTGACCGTTCATATGCCTTTTTATGGCGATCATTAAAGGGCTTTATTCTGATGCGCCACTTTTTACGGCTCTCCCGTGCTGGTGGGAACTGGACTGGGCTGTCTGGTGACAGCTGAGCACCTGCTCTAACAGCGGGGATCAGAGGAATCAACGATCCTCGCTGTTAAACCCTTTACGCGCAACCATGGCATCTATAAGGGTTACAGAAGGTGGGGGCTCCCTTTGTCAACCGAAAAACCCTTGTGATGTGATCACAGGGTCCCAATGGGTTGCCATGCCACCTGGAGGCTTGAAAATGGCCTCTGGGTTTGCGATGTACGGTGGCCTATGAGGCTCAGACTCTAGCTGAGCTTAATAGGCAATACAATACACTACTATACTGAAGCATAGCAGTGTATTATAAGAATGATCAAAGTTATAGATATTGGAAGTCCCATGATGGGGCAAAAATAAAAATGTATAAACTGGAAATTTAAAAAAAAATTAAAAACCCGACAAATCTGGTATCCCTACGTTCGTAATGACCCAAAGAAAATAGTACATTATTTAACCCGCACAGTGCACGGCGTGAAACAAAATGACACAAAACATGGCAAAAATGGTACAGTTGACAGGAGAAAAAAAATGTTAAGGCTCTTTTGGATCTGACAATGCAAAAAAAGGCATTTTTTTTTTTTTAAAAAAGCAATAAAATATAATACAAATTATGTAAATTTGGTATAGACGTAATCATGCTGACCTGCATATTTATACGGCAGAGTGAATACAAAAAAAACATGCCAGAAGTGCAAATTATATTAATCTTGCCTCTAAGAAGAAAAAAAAAAGGAATAAAGCGTGATTAAAATATTATGTTTCCGAAAATGGGATAAATGAAGACTAGAGCTCATCGCGCAAAAACGAGGCCCTCACGGAGCTCCGGCGACGAAAAAATGTAAACGTTATGGCTCTTGGAATGAAGCAACACAAAAACAAATCTGACCTAGAGAATTACGTTAACACGTTATTTATTCTGAATGCTGAACGACATAGAAGTGAAATAAATAAAAAAACAATGTTGGAATTTCTTTTTTTCCTCAGACCCTCTCCAAATAAATATGAAAACTTATACAACACATTGTATATACCCCACAATGCTGTCATTAAAAAATACAACTTCTGAAAAAAACAAGCCCTAATATGGCATTGCAGATGGAAAAATTAAACAGTTATGGCTCTAGGAATGAGACAAAAAAAACTGAACATTTGTTTGGTCATTAGGGTATAAAATGGGTTTGCCACTAAAGGGTTAAAGGGGGTTGTCCAAATATTTAAAAAAAATTTATGAATGTGCACTATATTAAATAACAAAATCTATACTTACCTCTCTTCTCCTGGGTAGCAGCAGATGGTCTCCAGTGAATCTCCCACTGTCAGCGCTGCAGCCAGTCGGAGGCCACAGTATCACTTCCTGTTCTTCTGGCCTCAGCAATCAACATCTTGGGCGCCATGATGCCAGAAGTTTTGAACGGGACACTGTGGCCTCTGATTGGCTGCAGTGGTCACCTGATTTCATCCAGCGCTGACAGCAAAGATTTCACAGGCGACGACTCCACTGCTTCTTGGGAGGAGAAAAGAGGTAAGTATTGATTCATTTTATAGCATGCATGCCTGGTCATTTAAAAAAAAAACTTTTGTTTACACAAAGAACCACTTTAAGGGTAGTCTGTCATGAAAACCCCACATATTGTATAGAGTCCTCGCATGCAGAGACCTGTGTCTCTTTTCGCGCTGTTTTCATTACCAGGAAAATTAAAGTTTAATCCGATATGCATATGAGCTGCCAGGTGCTCTTGGGGTGCTCCCAATAATGCCCAGGGCTCTGCTTCTCACCCTATAATCCCGCCCAGCACACCCCCCCCCCCCCTTTTT
Source organism: Eleutherodactylus coqui (assembly GCF_035609145.1). Taxonomy (NCBI): domain Eukaryota; kingdom Metazoa; phylum Chordata; class Amphibia; order Anura; family Eleutherodactylidae; genus Eleutherodactylus; species Eleutherodactylus coqui. Next base: position 205,768,006 of record NC_089839.1, on the reverse strand, counting down.
CTCATGAGTGACAGCCCTGCAATCAGTAGACCTTCATGAGGTCATTTTTCACAGGAATTGAGGCCTTTTCACAGGAATCTTGTGTATGTGCTGTTCGTACATACTCTGTGTATCCGTGACCAGGTTGTCCACAGCAGAGAGTGTACTGCGCACGCACCAGGATCCAAGCCGCGCAATGTTGGATAATGTTGTGAAGGTTTTCTGTTTGCAAGGCCGTCACACAAAGGGTGAGTGCTAGGTCGGACTCTGCAGTTAGAACCAAAGCACTTGGCAACATTTGGAGCCCCCCCCCCAGAGCACCCGTCAGCACATCTGCATATCGGATGAAACTTTATTTTCTTGAAAATTAAGAGGGTTTTCACGGCCGACCGATATACGCTACCATCTGAGCTGTCTTCCCCTTCCCTCCCCCTTGCTGGCTCACCTCCTCTCTCCTCCCCTCCTTCTGTTTGTGGAACTTAGCTCCGCCCCTTGTCCATAGCCAGCAATGGGAGGGGGCGCCCCACCCCCTCCCATTGCAAACAGCAGGAGTGGAGGAGAGAGGAGGTGAACTGCCAAGGGGGAGGGAAGGGGAAGACAGCTCAGATGGTAGCGTATATCGTTCGGCTGTGAAAACGGCGTTCGATATACGCTCGTGTGAATAAGCCCTTAAGCTGTGATCACAGAGGTTACATTATTCTGTGTTAAAATACAAATAGTTCTTTTACATTCTATAATAAAAATGTGATATTTTTGTAACTCCGCCTACTGCGTTGTGCTGCACCTACCCGCGACACAACCGCTCACAACAAGCAGAGATCTTGAAAGCGGCAAGGAATTGAGTTAGACACTGCAGGACTTTTCCCTGTATAACTGATAAAAGACTGCACAATCTCATTAATGATGGTTCTTCTGTTCTGAGGAGGGAACTTTATCGCCAACTGTCGCCGCAGTTATGGCAGCCATTAATCACTGGGAGCAACCATGTGACCGCTCGTCCGCTCTCCACATTCCTATTGGATCCACCCCAAAATGGCGGAAAATTCCTAGAGATTTAATGGTTCTCATGAGAAGAATTCATCATACTGTTCCTGAGGGATAATCGCTCACATAGATTATGACCCAGCAGTGACCTCTCATTTAACCTCTTGTGCTCTGGTCAACAGCAGTTATGTCATATCTACCACTGAATTGCATAATATCTTCTAGTTTGGTGAATTATTTGCAGTCTTTTTCTCATTTCCTGCTCTTCTCAGCTGCAGAACCCACTTCAATCTGGTACTAATTGTACAACTACTGGTGTCACTGCAGACCATGCAGCCCGGCGCAGAGTGCTTCCAGGTGAGGGCAGGAACCTGTATCCAGACGCTGATCTAGCAGGAGGCTGAAATTACAGGTCCTTTTGCACCGCGCAGAACTGCAGCATCCCCATCCTTGGCATAGGGGGCCGGTTTTGACTTGAAGTGAAAATTGCAGCTGTATTTGGGTGACGAAGAAGACATCATTTATTATCTTCTAATATCATCCACTGAAATATCAGTGTCTCAGTAGCATTGTCCTATCCTGTTGAGGAGGCCTCCTACATGGGTAACTACTAAGGGCCTTTTACATGGACTGATTCTCTTCCCGGTATAACAATCACCGATCGGCAAGTAGCCTTTGGATCGGCATTTGTTACTAACATACTACATGTGGCAAAGGATCTATAGTATGGGGATTATTAATACGATCATTAGTACCAATAAAAAATGGATTCATTAGTAGCACACCTCCGTGTTTACACGGAGAGATAAGCAGCCAATGAGTGAGCAATTTTATTTCCTTATAAGGCTAGTTTCACCCGGGCATTAACGATTTTTGCTGCTAGAAAATCACGTCTTTGTTCCCATGTTTTTTGGGCATCAGCAATGCTTTTTAAAAAAAATAATCTCGCATTGCATTGCCGCCCCTGCTATAAAATCACGCAATTTTTTTTATCACAAAAGTCAATAGGACTTATGCGATAAAAAGAAGGCTCCATAGGGAAACATGGGAGATTTTAAAAAAGAAGAAAAAAAAATGCACATCCCAGAAAACTAGAACATGCCGCGATTCTTTGTTCTCTCAGCATCGCATCAGTGAAAACATCGCAGATGGGAACGAAACCATTGAAAATCATTGGTTTCATAATCTGCTTTTTTTTTTTACTGACTCTGGCATCAGGCGAAAATCATGCGATTTTCTTGCCCGTGTGAAACCACCCTAAGGGCTTATTTACTTGAGTGTATATCCCTTCCCTCCCCCTCACTGACTCTCTGCCTCTCTCCTCCCTTCCAAGCTGTTTGCAATGGGAGTGGGTGGGACAGGGGTGGGGCTAAGCTCCCATCCCCTCCTCGCCTCTTGTCCATAGCCAGCAATGGGAATGGGCGGAACACAGCGGAGCTTAGCTCCGTCCCATCCCCTCCCATTGCAAACGCCGGAGTGGAGGAGAGAGGCAGAGAGGCGGTGAGGGGGACGCAGGGGGGGAACTGCTCAGACGGAAGCGTATATCGGCCAGCCGTGAAAAATAAGCCTTAAGGGTATAAATACACATGGCAAAAATGCTGCGGAATTTCCATATTGTACTCCAGAGCTGCATTCACTGTTCTGCTCTATTATAAAAAAATTAGCTTGTGTCCACAACTCTATAACAGCCTAGCTGAGCAGCTCTAGTTCAGGGGGACAGGTTAGGCGGCCATACATATTAGAAGCTTACGTTTAGTTCATTATACTGGGACAGATTCTGATATACAGCCTAAGGGCGCCTACCCACTGGCGTTGCCGATTTTCGTGCATGAAAAACACAGCTTTTTTCGTGCGTTTTTCGCGCCTTTTTCGCTGCCTTTTTCGTTAATTTCCATTGACAATCATGGGTGCATTAAGAGAAAAATAAGGAGACATATGCAACTGACAGTTCCTATGTGAAAAATTGCAACAAAACAAAACAAAAAAAAACAAATGGACAAGAACACATTCTATGCTAATTGCTCTTCAGAAAAAACGCAATTTAGCATCGCAGGAAAAAAAATCGCCAGTGGGTAGGCGCCCTAAGGGCTTAAAGGGGCGCGTGAGCTAATCCGCTCACCGCTATGGAGCATATTAGTGTAGTATAGTATTTTTTTTTTGACTATTCAAACTCCGTTCTATTGTGCGCAAGTTTGAAGAAGAAAAAAAAAGCAGGCATATAGGTCATGCCCTATCTTTCTTGCATGTAGAAAAACTATGTATGAGAACGATAGGGCAAGTCCTATCTTTTGTGAGAATCCCGCTTGTGAAAACGAAACCATTGAAATCAGTAGTTTTATTTCATCCCGTTTTACGGCTGTGATTTTTAACAGAATAAGATATCATCTGAAGAAGTCCTAACTATGCCCATATGGATCCATTATCAGACGGAGGCCAAAAAGGTGCTTGCTTGGCTTCTGGCTAGTATACGTATACTCCAACACAAACGGTCTGGAATTGTATCGAGGACTTGGTTATTTAATCCCGTACAGTCCTGTAAAAAAAAGCTGTGTCCTTTAAACGGATACAATATTGGCTGACGGATGCCGCTGTGGTATCCATCTAAAGGGAGTCTGTCAGCAGTTTAGACACTGAGGGACTGCTGACCGCTCTATGTGGGGGCAAGGCAGCTGTTCTACAACATAACTGTATGTGTCTGTACTGCCAACTTGTAGCAATCCTGTTTTAATCCCCCTTTCTGCCACATGTGCCATGAGGCAGGCAGGACTCCTCTCTGAAGCACTCTGGACACTCTCCATTGAGTTGCTGCACAGATTGACTGCTGTATTGGTGTCCTTATGCTAAATCACAGGGTGGCCATAGAATAGTAGCCCGGCACCGCACTCTTATGAAAGCTGTCTAAAAGAAAATCTTTGTTGGCCATAGCAACCAATCACAGAACAGCTTTCATTTCTTATACTGCTGAGGTATAATGAAATCTGCACTGTGATTGGTTGCGATGGGCAACAAAGACAAATTTTCTTTTAGACAGCTAAATTAATTATTATTCGTGGTTCAGTCGCTGGCGGTGTTTACACTGAACAATTAACGCTCAAGAGTACCTGCACTTTTTCGAAAACTTTTGACATGTCATAGAGGCATGTCAAAAGAATTGATCAGTGGGGGTCTCGCTGAAGAGACCCCGGCTGATCACTAGAATGAGGGAGCTGTTGCGCTCATCCAACGTTGTGCCCCCTCGGCTATGTTTGCTTATTTTCGGCTGCTTCCGGCAGCTAAAGACTGCCTCATAAAGGTGTATAGGAAGCTTCAGCAGCGGGACCTCCACTAACCAATATTTGTTATATGTTTCTATGACATATCAAAAGTTTTGTAAAAGTGCAGGTACTCTTCCAGCGTGATCCAGTGATAAACTGAGTGCTAATCGTTCTTGTAAAAGGGCCCTTAGACGTTTACGATACTTTTATGAATGAGTGAAGTCTGTCATCCTAGTACAATACTGTAAAAGATTCTCTGGTAGGCTGCTGTACACGGAATCCGGCCCTGGGAGCAGCGGCATCCACGCGTACCTATACTTTCATTTTTCATCTGTACTGCGGATGGTCTGCACAGCGAGCCGTCGGGCATGCACAGTACAGATTTGTTTTTTTTAAACTCCAGCTTTTTCCGCGTCACCGCCTAGTGATGACGCAAAATAAGCAATCTTTCAGCAATGTGATTGTGGAAGGGCCGCAGATCGGACAGCTTCGATGGACTTCAATTGAAGCAGTCAGTGCAGAATCTGCACAAAAATAAAACATGCTGCAATTTTTCCTTCGCTTGCGGAAACCGCAGTTTGTTTCTGCAATCGATTTCCGCTCGTGTGCAGGAAGAATCGATATTCCATAGCATGCTATGGGCATTATTTGCTGTAGATCCGCTGCGGATTCTGCAGCACATTTCCATCCGTGGGCAGGAGCCCTTACTAGTAGACGGGTTGTTCTTGGGTCACAGATTTTAGCCTCCAGCTTGTGGTGTAACACTGAGATGAATAGAAAATAGCTTCTGACCCCTGTCCCAGGCCTCTCACTAGCAAAAGCCAGACTCCTACTGTACACTGATGATGGGCAATAACCCGGAAACAGCTGTATGTACATGGAGTCTGGCTTTGCTTTTGATTCCCAGTCATTGTAACAAGACTTGTATAAAAAGTCCCACTTTGACTCGAAGGAATGCTGCCTTTCAATAGGTGGCACTGTGGAGGATTTATTCCATCTCCCTTATTTGCATATTACCCAGAGGAGCGTGCGTGGCCATTTGAGTCTCCTCACTTAGTTTATAGTATATAGTTGCTCTCCCTAAGGAGAAAAGAGCGTTTCTGAGATGAATAAGGACACTATTGAGTTTCCCCGGACGGTGGGTGCGGGCCATGAACGACTGGCCTGCTTACGTGTTGTACATTTACGTTCTACAGAGCACCAGGAATGGACACTGCCACCAGATTGGAATGGTTATTGTCGGTGACGTCAGGCCCCCACATGCTCCAGTGTATATGGATATGTTTGTTTTGCTGTGTGATACGCTCCAGTTCCTGAACGCTCAGGCAGTAACATTTCCCAGACAATCTCATGCAATCTTCTCACACAGCGTAAAGCCAGGTGAGAATGCAAGAGAGGTCAGGATAGCTTACTGTGGATAGTATGATCAGACCGCCGTTGTACCTTTGCCTATCATGTGCGATACTATCTGCTGTATCTAATCCTATCCTGTGTGATACTATCTGCTGTATCTAATCCTATCATGTGTGATCCGGATATCAGTTGATAGTGGACTCTACTTGAACAACAATTGTCAGGCAGCTGCTATCAACGCAAGAAAGGAATATGGGCTGCATCAAAAGAGGCCTAAGGGTGCATGCGGAGAACTTGTGATCGTTCGTTACATACACTCAATATAAAAAAAAAAATCAAGCACCCAGAAGAAGTTGTTGGAACGGAATGAAACTTCCTCTGTGTGATTGTAACGTTGATATAAGTAAGTGATTACAATTTCATGGGAAAAGGATCATTTATTGTGGAAAACTGACCCCTTGATGGGAGGCTCTAGTACCCTGTTGTACCACCTCTAACTTGGCTACAAGAAGTGATATGGGGGCATGGAGGCTCTAGTACCCTGTTGTACCACCTCTAGCTTGGATACAAGATGTGATAAGGGAGGACATAAAGGCTCTGGTATCCTGTTGTACCACCTCTAGCTTGGATACAAGATGTGATAAGGGAGGACATAAAGGCTCTGGTACCCTGTTGTACTGCCTCTAGCTTGGCTACAAGAAGTGATACGGGGGGCATGGAGGTTCTAGTACCCTGTTGTACCGCCTCTAGCTTGGATACAAGATGGGATACGGGGGGGCATAAAGGCTCTAAGTACCCTGCTGGGCCGCCTCTAGCTTGAATACAAGATGTGATACAGGCGGGCATGGAGGCTCTAGTACCCTGTTGTACCACCTCTAGCTTGGATACAAGATGTGATACGGGGGGAGGGGCCTGGAGGTATGCAGGTTCTGTATGGTATCCTGCACCATATCACTGCACATTAGCTGTAACTGAGGCTCTAGACCAGGCAAACTTATAGGCTGTGGACGATGGCGTCCCAAATGGTCCCCATACATGTTCTATTGGTCATAAAGCTGGTGGCCGGGCAGCCATGGAAGTTTGACAATGTTGTGCAGACATTCCTGTGACCCCCTTGTGTGTGCAGCCGACCATTATCCTGCTGGGAAATACCTCTTGGAAGCCGCCATGAGAGGAACACATGTGGCTGCAGGATGTCCTGAACATATCGCTGAGCTGTCATTGTCCCTCGAACCACTACTAGGGGTAACCAACTGTCCTTTGTGATGCCCCCCAGACCATCACACCAGCAGGGGGCAGTGTGCCGCTCCACAGCAAAGGCAGGATTGAGGCGCTCACCCTGAGGTCTCCAGACACGAACCCGGCCCTCGTCCGTGTCCAAACTAAATCTGGATTCATCACCAAAGACAACTATGTAGCGTCCAATTTCATCATTCATGACCCCAATGCAAACAGAGGCAACGGTGAGTGTCTAAGGCTGTCCATGTAGTGGGTGCCGTGAGACCAAATGTCTTTCAGCCAAGCACCTGGTCCTGTCAGGCACAGCGTCCTATCACAGTGGCGCCATCTGTCTCTTGATGTTGGACAATGAAACAGTTGGAGCTGCTTGTGCGCTTCGGACGATCAGCTGAGCTCCAGCCCTTCGCCACTATTTGCAATGAGATGGAGAGGGGCGGGGCTAAGTTTCAGGACATAGCTCCGCCCCACCCCGTCCCTCCCATTGCAAATAATGGAGAGGGGGCGGGAGCTCAGGGCACTGCTTCCGGCTCTTCCAGCCTCCTCCCCCTGCAGAGAGGGAAGCTGTATTTTGGCCGGGCGTGAAAACCCAGCCGATATACGGTTGTCTGAATGTGCCCTTAAAGTGTATGAGGATTATATTTTACAATGTATATACAGTATCTATTGTATATACATCTAAGCCGGGTGTGGTACAGTTTATCAAAACAACTCTGCCCTCATGTGTATTTATTGTGTAGCACTACATGCTCTGCCTCACACTCACTCATCATCACCATAGCATCTACATCAAACTTCATGCCTCAGATATACCCACAAGTGTTGTCAGGTTACTTCTTTCAATCAAACACACCAGTCTACCTCATAAGTGTACACTGTTTCATCAGTCATCTGCTGAGGTTCCACAATGACTGTTTTGCGAAGTGGCAAAATCTTGGTTTAAAAAATTCCAAACTTAAAGCGACCCTCCAGTCCAGAAACAATGATGGCTGCACTAGCTTCTTTGACTGCCTGATACACTTTGTGCATTAGTATGCATCGTTATTTTAAGACACTACGCCTGCTTATAGTGAGCAGCATTGGCCAGTCACATCAACATGCAGTGTCATAGACTACTAAAGCATACTAATACACAGTGTGCATCAGGTAGTCAGAGAAGCGGTTCGGCCATCTTAGGACCGGAGAATCGCCTTAACTCCTGTGAAATCATGGTACGACCGCCAATATATAGTCGCTAAGAGGAGCGCAGAGAGAAGCAAGCAGAGAGAAAGAGACAACAAAGGGAGCTCCACATTGGTTTGCCCGGGGTATTACCTGTATTTGAACTAGTTGACGCCTTTGCATTATAACTATCATTCCCAATTCCACTGAATAATTTTTCAGAGCCGGATATTTATACATGTAGATTGTAGTCACCGTCCTGGGATGAGCCTTCTAGTATGTTATTTAGTGTATGGGGAGTAAATGTTAGTGTATCAGCAATACATACATTACAGTATATGAGGGCTATATGGTGCAGTGTATGGAACGCAGCCGAGATCGCCGTCTGCCTCTGCTCAGTATTCACAGAACTCCCCGGACAGCTCATTAAATTCTATAAAATAACTATTTGATTATATCTCTTTTTTTTCCAGAGAGTTGATTTCCAGCAGAACCCCGGAGGGAAAGATGCAGCGAGTACCTGGGAAGGATGATTAGATATGAGTGAAGGGAAGAGAGACGTTGAGTGCGGAGAAGGTAGAAAGGTAAAATCCCAGGGAGCAGACATGGCATCCTCGATCACAGGGGACAGTGTAAACTGCTTGAGAACGTAGAATAATGGATCCAGCCCCGCTAACCAAATATGGAGGAGATAACTGGCTTATGGTGTATGTGGTCATGTCCAATCTGCAGCAGACTGACTCCAAGTGGTGTAGATTTTGTGTGGGTTTGCCATGGATTTCACCCTTTGCAAAGTGTACAACGAAAAATGTATCTTTACGCATTTTGGTAGGAGACAATAGGGGAAAAAATAGTCACATCAATTGGGCCTACTTGTGTTTTTTTAAATGCATAGAAAATGCAGTGAGTAGTCTCAAAAAAAACAGCATGTGCACCAAATACACATATATGCACGCAGTAAAAAGGCTGCATATTTCACTGACCCAAATGGATACAGCTTCGTGTATGAGCCCTTATCTCATTTTTGTAGTCGATGTATTCAACAAAAATGCTAAGATTTTGTAGGCTTTTCAGAATTAAACGCTTTGACCAGATACATGCTTTAGGTCAATAATAACATATAAAAAGCCCAACAAACATTGCGGTTTTTAGTGGCATGGTTTTCTCACGTTTGCTCATTTTTTGGATTCATGGCATTTCTTTCAAAATCACAGCATGCTCTGGGCGTAACATTTTTACTGACATTTTCACATATTCTTCCGAATAAGTTTTTAAAAAAAGCCAATTAAAAAGGTAATAGATGTCTAAAAACCACCAAAACAAGACACCAGTAAAAAACCGAGAAAAAGACTATGGGGGAAATCTATTAAGATCAGCGTTTCAAATCCCGCTCTTAGGCCTCGGTCACACGGGCGTTTTCCCCCACGATTTGCGTATGCGATCCGCGTAGATATAGACCCAATGCTTCGCAATGGGATCGGTCACATGTCCGCTTTTTATGCGGATGTGCGATAAATTAGGACACAACGATTCGCAGATTCGTTGTGTTCTATATATGCGCTCAATGGGGCCGGCGGCAGCAGTGCCGACCCTATTGAGAACATATACTAAAGATTCTTCTCCTCTGCCACAGCTGTAACAGCTGTGGCAGAGAAGAACGATGTTCGTCCATTGAAAGCAATGGGCTGCCGGCGAGCGCGGGATGAATTTTCGAGAAGGGCTTAAAAATATAAGCCCTTCCCTGAAAAACATCCTGAAATGCGTAAAAATAAAAACAAAAAGTATACTCACCTTTTTCCTGCAGCCGGAGTTCAGCCGCGTCCGGCGGCAGTTCTCCTGAACTGCTCTGTGTAGTATTCAGCAGGCGGGGATTTAAAATCCCCGCCTGCTGAATGGGCTGCCTCTGATTGGTCACATACCCTCACCAATCAGAGGCAGCTCTCACTCACCCATTCATGAATTCATGAATGGGTGAGTGAGTGCTGCCTCTGATTGGCTGAGCGCAGGGACCAATTAGAGGCAGCTCTCAGCTATTGAATGACAGCTGAGAGCTGCCTCTGATTGGTCCCTGCATTCAGCCAATCAAAGGCAGCACTCACTCACCCATTCATGAATTCATGAATGGGTGAGTGAGAGCTGCCTCTGATTGGTGAGGGCTGTGACCAATCAGAGGCAGCCCATTCAGCAGGCGGGGATTTAAAATCCCCGCCTGCTGAATACTACACAGAGCAGTTCAGGAGAACTGCCGGCCGGATGCGACTGAACTCCGGCTGCAGGAAAAAGGTGAGTATACTTTTTTTTTTTTTTACACATTTTTGGATGGTTTTCAGGGAAGGGCTTATATTTTTAAGCCCTTCCCAAAAATTCATCCTGCGCTCGCCAGAAGCCCATTGCTTTCAATGGAGCCGGATGTATTGCCGGCTCCATTGAATTCAATGGGCGAACATCGTTTTCCTCTGCCACAGCTGTGGCAGAGAATAGCAGGCAGCGCTGGGCCGTTTCGCCGAAAACGCTACTAGCTGCAGATTTTTCGGCGAATCGTCGGGCCCGGTCACGCGATTTGCGGATGCGCATCCGTCATGCGATCCGCAAATTACGCGAAAAAACACCCGTGTGACCGAGGCCTTACTCTGATCCCCACCAGCGCACAATGCACCTAATGAATGAAGAGGCAAAGTTCTGTATGCCTACACAGAAAACTATGCCAGCCAACAGCCGGAGTAGATTTCTGGTATAACATATTCTATCCTCTGAAGTAAGTTATACTTGAATCCTTCAGGCCAGGGCGGCCACTCTCCCTCGCGACACAACTTTAAAAAAAAAGTAATATAAAGTGACATTCAAAAGTCGTACATTTTTGCATAAGCAAGGCTTGCGCCAGGAGTTAACAACTTTTTTTAACATCAGTTTTGGCATGATAAATTGCATGAAGAAAACTTTACATGATATGTTCTTGCGTCACCCGCCTTATACTCTATTTTTTTAGCCTTGTCACACAGCCTTTACAATTGTCAGATTTTGTTATATTGATATGATAGTATATTCTGCATCAGAACTCCATGGCTCAGCCTCAGAGTTATACTGCGAATTTTGATGCAGATCCGCATGCTTAGGTAGTCCCTATCAGTGGGGTAAATCCACGTATGGCAGTCCATTACGGTTTCTACGTGGAATCCGCTACAACAATTAACATCTTCCTTTCTGCAACAAGGATTTCAGAATCCTTAGACTGGATTTACATATGAAGATTTCTTATGCAGTTTTTTTAAACCATGGCCAGGAATACAAATATAAAGGATGGACGCGCTTCTCCTGCAGGAGCCAACTCAGCTTTGGGTCAAGAAAACTGCATCAGAAACTGCAAGTGTGTTTCCAGCTGAATTCCTAGAAACCTTATTATATAGGATGAATGAGCTGGCAATAACGTGGAGGACGAAACACGGGGTAATCTTCACTTCTACCTCACTTACTGTGCTTGCTCTTGTATTTGTTGATGGAGTCGTCATCAAACACCCTGACATTTTCTCATTAGGAAGACGGAGGAGGCTCGAGGCTCGGCTGACACGTGATGACATTTGAAAGATGGCAGGTTTAAGCCTCTAATGAGAAGATTGGATTTCAGATTAGACTAATGGCAAATAACACAACCTGTAGAGTCTCCAGAAGATGAATGCAGAGTGCATAGGCTGCACTACATCTGAGGATGACTTTAGTGTGGCTGACACTCATGCAACAATGATATCCTCAAAGTAGAGGGAGGTTCTTGAATGTTTTGAATCTTTTTTTCTTTTACAGCTTTTTAATAGACTTTTGTAAGTATACTCTGATGCCCCATTATAGAAATGGGTACAGAATATATGTGTACAATGAAGAGCCTTTTTTTTTTTTTTAGAACCCCACCTAGTAGCACATTGGACTTCCATTGGTTTTCAGAGCTGTAGCAGTTCATCTTGGTTTCCATCCACATGTATCAGATGACCCAGGGTGCACCAAGAAAACCTTACCCACACCATCACTTTTCCTCAACGAATCTGACAGGAAAGGGTCATCCATTCATGCTGCTCGGGCAAAATTTCTGACCTGCTATCAGCACTATGCAACGGAAATGTGGATTCATCCGACCAGACAATGTTTTTCCACTGTTTAGTGATACAATGCTTGCAGTCTTTTGCCCATTGGAGTCTCATCTTTCTCTTCAGCATTGTGTTCAGCTACAGTGTCCTTGATTGTACCTCACCTTTTTGATAGACCGATTTGTGACATCCTCATCTTACCCCTTTCAGTGACGAGTTGTTTACGTCAACAGAATACCTTTTGCTGGATGTCTTTTCTTGATCATGCCATTCTCAGTATATCCCCATGCGGTTGGCAGTGAAATCCCGGCCCCGGCTAGTCTAGCACCGATGACAAGGCCTCGTTGGAAATCACTCAGATCGCTGGATTTTCCCATCTAATGTGGATTCACACTGAAACCGATCCACTGAAAACTGGTCACCTGATTCTGTGCTTCATTCCGGGGTCACAGAGACAATTTGCATTCATGGAAGCTCCAATCATGACAGGGTCGGGGGCTCTAATAAAGGGATGATATCTCTAGTAAAATGTACCGTATATTCAGTGTGTCTATGTGTGTGCGTGATATTTATATTTGTGTATATATAAAATATAGGTTAGTTTATATTCATGTCTTTCACAAAGTCTCCGAATCTGCAGTGCAAAATCCATAGGTGCATTCAGCTACCACCTATAGTGCCACTATTCTCTCGTGTGGGCTTGTGGGAGAGGCCAGTAATTCCTGTTGCTGTTACTGGGAAGGTTGTACTGTGTAATTCTTGTAAATGTTTCTCTTTCTGCAGGAGAATCTTATTTTCTGTCCATGGGATGTGTTGGTGATAGACGGACTGTGCCCCTATGTGATTAGGTAATACCAGTGTGCAGTACTGACGCACCCTATGGAACCTCAACACCTTGTAAGGTGAGTTCTGTCTCGTTAGATTATCCAGGGTTAAACATGTTGTAAAATTCAGGGCACCCTTAGAAAGTGTGAATAGGCCTTTTCTTTACCTAAGCTGCATATTTCCTCATCCTTGTCCTTTTCTATTACATGAAGGCTGAAATTTGGGGTCTGGAATGCGCTGTGTTTTTAGTAAGACGTGGGGCGGTGGTGATTTGTATGTCTTTCCCATGACGGCTGTGTTTGCTGAAAGCAAGACAAAAAAAGGAAATGCTTAAAAGTTTCAGAAAGTGAAGGCGAGAGCACGGAGGGGGGAGAACAGGTGCACCAGGACAATGCCAGCTGAAGATTGATGGCTCCGAGTATTAGGGATGATGAGACACAAACATTCACTATCTCTCAGCCTGGCCCTGAACCATGCGTTTCGGCTGCAGTACCGCTGTGAGACTGTTCACATCTTTGTCTTTCTCCTCCGTCATAAACAGAAAAAAAATGGAAACAAACATTTCTGTTTAATATCCCATTAAATTCAGTGTTGTTTTTAGGATTCTTAGTTTTCGTGCGTTTTGTCAGGTTTTTATTTTTTTGATAGAAACAGTAATGTTGTTGCAGGTAGGTGGTGTCGCGGCACTGAATTAGATGCAGCAGAAGGAGTTACAAAACAATATTTTTCCTAAAAAAATAAATTAAAATGAATAATATTATCATAACAAGCAAGCAGGTTACCTTCTACCACAGATTCACCTGCTTCTAGTTGGGGCTAACTAAATCCTAGGATTAATACCTTATATACAAGCTGCCAGGGTGCTTGTCTGCTTCATTGCATGCGCTAGTATCACCTGCCTGGTATATGCACATTTATGGGATTACTGGTGATGGTTCACATAATCAGCGAAGATGTTTCGGGAGTCCTTGCCTTTCCTCCTTCCTCTAGCTCTTGTTATTCTTTAACTTTTGGCTTCTTACCATCTTGGCCTCTTGGAAATAAATCCCCCAGATTTGTTCCAGTCGATGATGGAGCTACGGGAGGTCAGGGGTCGCAGCACAGGAGCTCAAAACTAACAGAAACCCTATAGGAGGGAAAGTGAGAAGCAGAATATACATGATGAGGGTGAGACACAGGCAAAATAAAGACGGGTCATAGGTAACCACAATGGCGGTGTACCTTCCATCCCTCTGATGATGATTACATATAACTGCACTATATATGACATTGTCCAAACAGCTTTACATGCGCCCTGCCTGTTGTAGCTTATAGTCATACCACCGCCTATGCATAGAAAATACTGAGCGCGTCAGACGGCTGTATTTTTGGGCCGTGTCCTGTCCATGTATGCTATAGAAGACACATAACAGCCAGTTAAAATATTCAGACGCATGCTTTTTCTGAGTGTCCGTTTTTGCAACTTGTGAGGCTCTGTGAACAACAGGACAGGGATGACGTTCGGGTGCTGTCCGATGTTTTTAGCGTACAACTTATTTGTAGGTCGAGAGGGGTGTTGTCTCCTCTTAATGAGAGCACCCAAAAAGTATATGTAGACACCTAGGGGCTGAGTGGGTTGGGGGATGACATCGTCTCTCCCCAAGGAGAGCACCCAGAAGGGGTGTGAGAAGACACCTGAAAAGTGAGTGAGGCGACTTATAAGGCCATGCATGATTCTCTGGGTTTTTATGCACGTAAGGAAGATGGAACAATACCTCTGCAGCGCCACCTATTGGCTGGCAGCATTCCTTCAAATCAATGTACGACTTTTTAACAAGTCTGTAAAACAATTAAAGGAAATGGGAAACCAAGCCAGAAAACCATATACAGACAGCTGTTTCCGGGTGTTTGCCACTCACCCCCTAGGTGTCTCCACACACTTTTTTGGTTTTCTCCTTAAGGAGAGACGACACCCCTCTTGACCTACGTCACAGGCCTCTCACCAGCCAAGCCAGAAACCTACTGCACACTGATGAGGGACAAACATCCTGAAACAGCTGTCTGTGTATGGGTTTCTGGCTTCGTTTCCTATTCCCAATCATTGTTTTACAGATTTGTTAAAAGGTCATACATTGATTTGCAGGAATGCTGCCATCCAATAGGTAGCACTGTAGAGGTATTGTTCTGTCTTTATTATTTGCACTTCTTTGTAGCACACGGCCATGTGAATAAGCCCTTACATTCATAGCCCATACATTTGTAGCTGACAAGAAAAAATACAGCAAAGTCCAGAAGATGAGAGAATAAACCGGAATGAAGGCGCAATACAGTGTGTGACAGGGCAATAACAGAATGATAGCGTGACGACACAGGAAAATCCACATTCTGCTGTCCTTGGAGATGGGTCATGAATGTAATCAGAGGCCGCTGTAAGGATGGTCACACCGCACCTCCCTGACATGATGCTCATCTTCTATACATGGTAGCTCAACTTTTGACTGTCATGTAATAAATCTATAATGCTGAGCAACTCTGCTCAACTAATATTGTATTCTTCCCGACTTACATCATGACTTATAGTAGAAGTTCAATATTAGGGCTCCTTCACATGGTCATATTTGCAGACATATTTGTGCACGCAATATGCAGAGAATATAACCCCGTGATACATTTTCCGTTTTTGCGTCAGCATTTCTTAGACGCAAAAAAAATAGGTCCCTCTTGCGCATTTGCACACCAAATATTCTTTAAAAGTCTATGGCAGTTGCGCAAATGCACGCACAGAAGCACAATAAACTGCGGATTCTGTGAAAAAAGAACACATCTGAAGCTCATTAGGTTAAATAGACATTTCAATCAGGTCGTGTTTGTCTGCTGTACGCAAATGAATACGCCCTGCATGCGCAGAAAATACGGCAAAGTGCGCCGATACATGCACAACAAAGAATCATTCAGAACACTAATATGTTGCACTGAGGCCCGTGCAAAAACGCATACACCAGTGTGAAGCAGACCTAGGTCTTCTACTACAGTTACATCCAGAGCTGCATCCACTATCTTGCTTGCTTTCACTTCAAAACCGTAACATTGCACTGATAAACACACCCTGAGGTTGCTTTTATATAAGATGACTGTTGAGCGCTTAAGTGCCTGACATTCTTACCAACGACCATCACTCCTGTGCTTTCACACAGGAGTAGCAGCCTATACTCGGTAGTCTTCACCCATTCAATTGAAAGGGTGAAATCTGCTGCGGATCCGCATCAAAACCATGTAAAAATCTGCATCAATGTTGCGGATTTTGATGCACATTTTGTATGGATTTTTTGCTGTGGAATATTTGAACCATTTCCACTATGTGTGAATGTACGCCAAGAATACATTCACTCCACCGTTTTTAGAGGAGGTATTCACACAGAAAATTCTGCTTTGAGTTCCGCCATGTGAAAATACCCTATGGTTATGTTTTCATGCGGCGGATTTGCTGTGGATTTTGAAGGCGTGCAATCTGCTGCAGATCCTCACCAAAATCTGCCTTAAAATCCACACCAAAGAGCGTGAATTTTGACACGGATTTGCTGTGTGTTTTTCTTTTGCAGAAAGTCCACAGCAAATCTACCACATCGAATCATACCCTAAAGCTCCTTCACACAAGCGTATGTGTGACTGGATACCCTTCCGCGCTACATACATGCACTCCCTACAATGCGGCCGATAAGCCGCCCAGATGATCAGAGCTGTTAACCCTTTAAATGCCGCCGTCAATTCTGACAGCGGCATTTAAATCACCCGGACAATGTTCGAGTTCCCATATGGACGACCACGATGAAATCACAGGGAGCCATGCGAGTGTCATGGCAGCCAGGGGCCTTCTGAAAGGCCTCAGGGCTGTCTTAGCAGAATGTCTATGAAGCCATGCCCAAGGCATGGCTTGATAGAATTTCTGTCCGATCGCAGTATGACGTAATGCTATGACATTACATCATACTGCAGAAATGATCAAATAATAGTAACTTCTTGTTCCTTCTGGGGACTAAAAAAAAAAGTTAAACTTCAGTTTAAAAAAGTTTTACTAATTAAAAAAAAGGTAATAAAAGTTAAAAAAAAAAACATTTTTTGCCATATTTAGGGCTCAGTCAGGCGAGTGTTATTTTTTGCTCCACACATTAATATTGCGTGTGACCGAAGCTCCATGACCATTGCTTTCAATGGGGCCGGCGCAATTGCAGCCAGCCCCATTAATAGCAATGGGATGCAGGCAACCCCCACAGTGATTTTCAGGGAAAGGCTTGAAATATAAGCCCCTCCCTGAAAATCATCCCTAGCTGTAAAAAATAAACAAAATGTATACATCACCTTCCGCCATTGTTGGGGCTCCGGCACGTTTTCTCACATGGTTTCCGGCACTTCTCTGAAGCACTTTCTGCTAGCCGGGAATTTAAAAATCCCCGCCTCCAGAAAGTGCTGGGTCTGATTGACTGAGCGCTCAGCCAATCATAGGCAGCTCTCAGCCATTCATTTAATGACAGATTAGCACTGCCTGTGATTCGTCACAGCGCTCAGCCAATCAGAGGCAGCACTCAGCCGTTCATTGAATTCAATGAAATTACTGCGGGGGTTGCCTGCATCCCATTGCTTTCAAGTTTCCTAGAAAAAGTTTCATAAAAAGTGATAAAGTTTAAAAAAAACTACAGAACGTCCCACACAAAATGAGACGTCGCACAACTATATCGACGAAAAAATAAAGTTATAGTTGTCAGAAGATGGAAGCAGAAAATAATTTTAAAAAAGTGAATATCTTTGAAAAAAAATAATGGTACAGCAAAAAAAATAAAAAAATTATATAAATTTGGTATCGTAGTATTCGTACCGACCCATAGAATAGTTATCAGGCCATTTTTGTTGCAGTGTGTGCGCCGTAGAAACAAGATGTTGGAATTTATGGGTTTTTTTTAATTTAACTCCACTAAAAATTTTTAGATGTTTTTCAGTACATTGTATGGTACCATTGAAAAATACAACTTGTCTCGTAGAAAATGGAAAACAAAAAGGGGACGATCCTTAAGGAGATAAGGCGAGATTCACGCAAACGTATTTACGCAGTGTTTTGGACACGCAAAATTTGTGCACAATGTGCAGTGAATAGAACCCAATGATTTCAGAGTGTTTATTCATATAAGACTATTTTGTGCATGAATTTTGGTTGCGCAAAAAAATATGCAGCATGCTTCATTTTCATCTGCATATGAGCACAAAAATGGCATATATTGAACTAATTAACTTAACCCTTTCCAATCCAATTTGTATCCTGGTTTTCCTAGGGGGCTTTCTTTTTTTCTGCCGTTATACAATGACGCTATATGCCGGCTAAAGCCAGTACTGCATGAGGTGACACGTTGGATAGGCTCCGACAGCAGAGAGGCTGGCAATATACAGTAAGAGAACCCCAACAGATGTCTTCCAACATCAGAGCTGTACTGACTTAAAGGGGTTGTCCCGCGAAACAAAGTGGGGTCATACACTTCTGTATGGCCATATTAATGCACTTTGTAATATACATTGTGCATTAATTATAAGCCATACAGAAGTTATTCACTTACCTGTTCCATTGCTGGCGTCCCCGTCTCCATGGTGCCGTCTAATTTTCAGCGTCTAATTGCCGGATTAGACGCGCTTGCGCAGTCCGGTCTTCTTCTTTTCTGAATGGGGCCGCTCGTGCCGGAGAGCGGCTCCTCGTAGCTCCGCCCCGTCACGTGCCGATTCCAGCCAATCAGGAGGCTGGAATCGGCAATGGACCGCACAGAAGACCTGCGGTCCACCGAGGGTGAAGATCCCGGCGGCCATCTTCACAAGGTAAGTAAGAAGTCACCGGAGCGCGGGGATTCGGGTAAGTACTACCCGGTTTTCTTTTTTAACCCCTGCATCGGGTTTGTCTCGCGCCGAACGGGGGGGCTATTGAAAAAAAAAAAAAAGCCCCGTTTCGGCGCGGGACAACCCCTTTAAATCATAATGTCTTCAGATGTCAGACAGTGGATTGGAAAGGGTTAATTGCCCATTTCAATGAATGGATGCATGTTTCTTTTTTGCGCATGCAAATGTACGCGATTTGCATGTGCAAAAAGTACAGTAAAACATGTACAAAAGTGCGTCTCGATTGCGCTTCTCTAACACCAGCCTGAGAGGAGCTCTGCAGCAGCGTTGGAATCCTTGGTCCAAACCTCACCAAGGATAACATCAGCATGGAGTTCATATGTTCTCCCTGCATTTGCACGGTTTTCCTTCAGCTTCTCTGATGCCATCCACAGCCCAATAACCTACTGATAGGTTAATTTAAAATTTAGATTGGCATTATTTAGTCCCTGTCCCCTGCAGCTCACCATCTTTGTACAGCACTGCAGAACATGTTTGCGCTATATAAATGAACAGCTTAGCTGTCGTGCTATATTGGATAAGTTAATATTGAACATTGCCCTGTGAACACGCCATAGCTCTCCAAGGGCATACTCTATGCCACTTGCTGCTTGTGCCGAGAAAGCTGTGTTGGTTCCTGCCCACCTACAGAGGCCAAAACTGTGCCACTGAGGTTTTGTTGGATGTATATACGTTTTTTTCTGCTGTACACAAAAGTACTGTAACTGTATAAAACGTATACTGCGCAGTATGCTACTTTGTAACATGGGAGCTTATGAGTGATGGATACTACTGTAGACTATATAACGTCATGAGGAAGCGCCCTTAGAAAAAGACGAATGACATTTGTCTGCTGCACATAGAGGGAAGGGGTGCTGAGGTTTGATTTAACGCTGCTTTGGAGGCAACAAGAGTATTCGGGTATGCTCACACAACAGACATTTGCTGTTGATTTGATGAGGAATGTGCATCAGATTCACCCCAAATCCGCTCCAACTATCTGACCATTGATTTGAATGGGAGTGGGCGCTGTAGTTTATACGGCGCAGATTTTTTTCTGCACATGGAAAACAATAATTGACGTGTCACTTCTTAATACGGATTCTGTGTAGGAAATTTAGCATGTGGAGCTGGCTATTAAAAAGTGCTTATTCTGTGCGCATGCACGAACATTTGAGACCATAGCCGCAGCAGAAATCCACGACTCAGTTGTGGTATTTGAGGCGAAATCTGCACAGGAACATCTGAGGCAGATTCTTCTTGTGTGAACGAGATCTAAGACGTACTTCAGCACCAGTACAAGAGGAGTACAGAAGGCTTACAGAGTTCTTCAGCTTTATATGTAGATGTAGCTTGTAAAGTGATGATCAATGGTGGGGTTGCACTTTCACTTCCTCCTCATCTGTCACTTGTGGTTCTTCTGTGTGGCTTTGTGTTTCCTGCGTGGTCTTCTGTACACATACCTTTGCCAGCACTCATGCATTATCCAGGATGGGATTGCATGCCACTGTGTGATTAGGATATGACCCTATGCTGAAAAGTTTTTCTGAGCTGTGCCGCCCGCCTCTCACTTTAGCTCGTCACATTCACACTAATGACACTGCAGACATGTGAACGTTCTGCTATTACATTCATGTCTGCTCAGTATGCATGAGTGAGCACAACTGAGTGGCCAAATAACATTGGATTCCAGCAGAACAAATCATCTTCCGCCTGAGGAGCTGGAAGCTATGTGATCCTACAGATTTAGGGCTCCATCACACGGGCGTATTTGTGCGTGTATTTTGGAGGAGCCCTTAGGGTATGTTCACACCGGGGAATCTTTGACATGGAATCCATATGAATTGGCATGAAATCCGTGTGCCGTTACCATCAATGGAAATCTACCTCATATAAACTATGATATGGTCATTTGAAATCAGGTGTGGAAAAAAAATGTGACATCTGCATGGCTGTGGATTTTGTCCACGGTTGGAAAAATGTGCACCAGATTCTGCCTTGTGAACACACCCTATGATTGTGATGTTTGAGCCGCGATCTACGGCCTGAGCTTAGGAAATGGCGCTGTAATGCAGAGAGAGATTTGAAACGTTTACCAGTTTATTAAAGAGGGGGAAAAAAGCATTAAAACAAACAGCAATCCCCAGAACTGCCGCGTTTTGTGCCTCATCTCCTCATTGTTTATGTCTGTAATATCCGAGTGGCGGTGATGATGTGATTACCCGTGTAATCTGCGATCAGAGATCCCTCACCACTTCCCACTTCTACATACAATGCTTTATCAAGGATTAGAGTAAAATCCGCTCCTGGCTCCTTGCTGCTTTCCTAGAAAACATTTCAGTTATTATACCGCTGGCCTCAAGGAGCTTTATGAAACTGAGAACAGTCCGCACCAGGGGACAAGTCCGCAAAATATTATTCTGTTTCTTGTACAACTTTCGTAAGTGAAGAAATAACCCAGGCGCTTCCCGCTGCTCCTAATCCTGCGTAACCTCCATGTTACCGTAGAAAACAACCGCTCAGAGATGAGGACCATTTTGTTTGCTTTTGTAGATAGTAAATGGCAT
Organism: Eleutherodactylus coqui; assembly: GCF_035609145.1. Classification (NCBI taxonomy): domain Eukaryota; kingdom Metazoa; phylum Chordata; class Amphibia; order Anura; family Eleutherodactylidae; genus Eleutherodactylus; species Eleutherodactylus coqui. The sequence goes on along the minus strand of NC_089839.1, from coordinate 205,746,685 downwards.
GTTTAGTAAGGAAATTCATTCCAGGATGACAACCAGTCTTTTCCGTCATGACAGTGACTGACGGGTTGTCACATCCCCATCAGCCAGTTCTGCTCAAGGTTAGCGCACAGCAGCTCGCAGTGTCAGGCATTGCCGTGTACCACAGGCTGTAGGGTCACAGATTTGGAGGACTTTTACAGAACGCTCACGTACTTCCTAATCCACTATTCATTGTGTCATTTATATAACGTGCCGCTCTCCGAGCCTCGAGGGGAACATAATGCGCCGTCTTATCATTAATGGTGAACGTATGGAGAGCGAGATATGTTCCTTCCAGAGATAAAACAATGAAGAGACTTATCACACAATGTCGCGCTGTTTGAATTGCAGCGAACACTTCACTGCCTCTAGCAAATGAGGAAAGTACGCGAAGTGATAAAGGTGCGGAGAGCGAGGGCTTCTGTACTGGAAGAGATTATAGGGAAGAATCAGAAACTTTATTCCCGGGGCTTGTCAGGCGTGAAGAAGGACAAGGACACCAGCTTCTAAATGACAGTGCAGATATTTAGGAAGAATATACTTCTGAGAAAGTACCGTATGCAATAAGACTCAGCAGTAGCTAAATCACTTCTCATGCCATAGACAGAATCATCATGGAGGCTATTGTAACGTATGGCAGTACGTCACATCACGTGCATTGGCGATCAAGAGCTCAGAGATGTAGGTTTCTATAGGCGGAATACATTACGTACTGTAGATCTTCCCAACCAGGCCCATCGCCATGTTATTCCTGTCCGTGATGGAACGGCTCAGACATGGACACTTGTTCTCACCACACAGTTGGAATACCACATGGGATAGATCAGGCGTAATCAACTATGGGAATATTAGTAAAGTTGCACTTAGTCTCTTTTCGCATCTGCGTCGGAAGCTTCCAGCGCAGATCCATCATGATATCCCAGATGAAGTAGCCCAGAATGCTGCACATTTTGTCCATTAAAATTTTTCCCCCCGCATGCCAAAAAGACTTAAATATAGACAATGGGGTCGGTTTTGTACTGTCTTCTGGGTCCAGCATATGCCAGATACAGCACTTCTGGGGGTTTTTTGTTCTGCTCAGAGAACTGGAGCCAAGAATTGAAAAAAGAATAGTAGTGTGAACTTTGCCTTATCTGGGTCTGCCACCAAGCTGAACACCAACAATAAGCATGTTATAAATGGTTACCCAGTGTACCTCCTATTAGTAGTAAGTGACCCCCATGTACATTACGTGAAGGCCGCTTTCACACGGGTGACAAAATCGTGCAATTTTCTCGCAATGCAACAGTGCTACAAATCGCATGTATGTGAAGCCCATGCTTTCCAATGGGTTCCTTCACATTTGCGATGTTTTCTCTTATGCTATGTCCGAGAAAAAAAATTGCAGCATGCTCAATATTTGAACGATTTGCGATTTTTGTAGCCCATGTTTCCATATGGAGCCTCCTTGTTTATCACATTGCATCTCATGAATTAATGTCACAGTTCGGCCAATTCATTAATTCTGCTCCCAAAACATGATTGGTTCATCCAGCTATGCACTGATTGGCTGAGCAGTTTGAAGAACCAATCACAGCTCTCGCATTGGTTCATCGAGCGCTGCATTGATTGGCTGAGTAGTGCTGGAGGAACAAAACAGAGTCATTGCTTCCTGCAGGCGGGATTTTTGCATCCCGCAGCCAGGAAGTGATCTTCTGTGGGTGAACGAGGACTACAGGATGCCCAGTGGGAGGACCCGGACCGCGCCTACTAGGTAAGTATTCCCTTTTTTTTCCCCCAGGGAATGCAGCCAGGGCTTATTTTAGGGGTAGAGCTTAACCTTTTGGCACGGACAGCAGCGATGTGATGCACAATTTTGTAGTGTCGATATCGCTGTCGACATGTGAAAGAGGCCAAAGGGCTCCTTCACACAGTCATATGCAGTTTTCAGTCCGTGAATACGCTATGTTTTCATGGGTCGAAACACTGTATCTGGCCTTGCTTGTTTTTTGGGGGTTTTTTTGCACACGTATTAACCGCGTTTTTCTTGCGTGCAAAAAAAAAAAAAAAACAAGCAGGTTCTTTTGATTTCATATGTAAATCCGCAGTCCATACACATGTATCATGTACTTACTGTGTATTTATGTGCTGGCATTGGCTTTAATGGTGTATATAAATCCATAACACGAACCAAAATAGGATATGCTGTGATTTTTTTTTTTCACATGCGTAAATACATGCATAAAAAATGCAGTTCTGAATACCCCAACACAAAGTAATGGGGATTCAGCACTGCGTATTACGCAGCCTATATTCGCCTGTGTGAATGAGTCCTAATAGTAAGTACCTCACATTAAAGGAAGTCTGTCACCTAAATTTGGCCTATTAACCCAATGTCATATGCACTGTCATATGGAACCAGGCGTTACCTTTTATCTTCTTCCAAAGTGTCTTCCATGCGAAGATATTGGCAATAACTTTTTCGTCCACTGTATGCTAATGAGCCCCGGACCGTCCGATGCACGTCCTGCTACTGCCAGCGGTCAGGCTCTCTTCCAGCCTCTTCAGGTTGAACACATGATGTCTTCAGCAGGAAGAGCTAGGGGCGTAACTCAGCAAAGAAAGGAGGTGGATTTCAGCTAAAAAGGCTGTAGTCGGACGGTCTGGGGCTCATTAGCAAACATCACGGCAGAAAATTATTGCCAATATCTTCGCATAGGAGACACTTTGAAAGAATATTTCTTGTGACATCGCATGCAAAAAACAGTATATTGGGTTCACCCTTCAACAACCTCCCATACGACTTTTGACAACGGCCTTTCATTGGCTTTATTCTGATGCCATCGCCTTTTTACAATGGGTGTATCAGAAATCTGGTACAGGTCTCCCGTGCCATGGGGAGTGGGTGTTCAGCTGTAGCCTGGCACCTGCTCAAACAACAGACACAGGAGAAACCTCCATTCAACACTGTTTAGCCCTTTACATGCCACAATGAACGCAGAGGCTCCCTCTGTCACCCGTCAGACTCCCGCGATCATGGGCTGCTATGGCAACCAGAGGCTTGAATATAGCCTCAATGTCTGCCAGCTATGGTGGCCTATTGTTACGATCATGTGGGCAGACTAAGCAAGGGAGCCCACACGATTGTACCCAAAAGTAGACTAGGTGCACACAAAGGTATCACCAGGGTCACACGGGATTCACACTGGTTTCTAGCAAACTAGCCCTAACTATAGGAAGGATGACAGTGGCCCTACCTAAGCGGGGACATTGCCCTAATAAGGGCAGCCCAGCGGTCTTCGAATCTGGGTCCTAGCTAATCCTAGGAGCCACACACCATCCAGGATACATACATATGCCACATGACAGTGACTGTACAACAGCATACACAGCATACAAAATGCAACCACTAGTAACAGATAGGAAGCTGAATATTAATACCAGGTATTAGTTGACATGTTGTACAATATGTGGAAGCTAGCAGGCCACTTCACGGCTCCTGGTTATACTGCTAGTCCCTACACTAACCAGGAGTCCAGCAGAACCATTCACACAGACATGAACCAGCGCACACTACAAACTTCACCAGCCAAGGATTCATGACAGCTCACCTTGAACTCTAGACACAGACTGACCAAGAGCTGGGTTTATATGTGAGCACAGACCCAGGAGATTGGCTGGCAGGAAGAACCACACCCAGCCAGCTCAATCAATTAACCCTCCACCTCCTGGGGAGCTGTGCTGCTAGGAAGCCTAGAACTGCAGATTCCAGCAGCACAGGTAACACCTATGAGGTTCAGCCTCTGGCTGAGCTTGATAGGCTTTATAATACACAACTATACTTCAGTATAGCAGTGTATTATAAGAATAATAAAATATTGGGATATTCAAGTCTCCTAGTGGGACAAAAATAAGAAGTTTAGTTAGTAAAAATAAAAACATCTAAATGCCACCTTTTAATCGACACAGTGCACGTCATGAAAAAAAAAGTATTTTGAAAATGGCTAATTCTGCATATCTCGCCTTACAAAAAACAGAATGGAAAGCGCTCTAAATGTATGAATCAACAAATTGTCCTTAAAAAATACAACTCAGGGCGCATTCAGACAACCGTATATTGGCCGGGTATTCACGGCGGCCGATATACGGCGTCTCTCTCTGCAGGGGTGGGGAGTCTGGAAGAGTCGGGAGCAGTGCTCTGAGCTCCCACCCCCTCTCAGGAGGCACTGAGCTCTGGTGCCTCCTGTCCGCCCCTCTGCACTATTTGCAATGAGAGGAGGCGGGACTGGGGCAGGGCTAAGTTTGGGGGTAGCTCTGCTCCCGTCCAGCCTCTCCTCATTGAAAATAGTGCAAAGGAGGCAGAGAGGGGGCGGGAGCTCAGAGCTCTGCTCCTGGCTCTTCCAGCCTCCTCCCCCTGCGGAGAGGGACGCCGTATATCGGCCGGCGTGAATACCCGGCCAATATACGGTCGTCTGAATGCGCCCTCTTTCTGCAAAAAACACACACAGCACCGTTGACAAAAAACAAATGTTAGGGGTCTGTGATTACATCAAAAAAAATATCCTTTTTTATTTTTAAAGTGTGAAAAAGTTGCAAATAAAACCTATATAAATTTGATATTGACATAATTACTGGCCTACAGAGTTAACTTAATATACTATTTATACTGCACCGTGAAAGCTGTTAAAAAGAAAAAAAAAACATGCCAGAATGGCAGATTTTGTTAGTCTTGCCTTTAGAAAAAAATGGTATAAAAAGCAATCAAAATGTTACATGTTCCCAAAAATTGGATAATTGAAGACTAGAGTTCATCCTGCAAAAAACAAGCCCTTATAGAGCTCTGCTGACGGAAAAATACAACTGTTATGGATCTCAGAATGCGGTGATGCAGATTCAATTGTTCTCCTTTTAACCCTTTCCAATTCACTGTCTGATCTCTAAAGACATTATGATTTAAGGCTGTACAACTCCGATGTTGGAAGACGTCTGTCGGGGTTCTCTTACTGTATATTGCCAGCCTCTCTGCTGTCGGAGCCTATCCAACGTGTCATCTCATGCAGTACTGGCTTTAGCCCGCAGATAGCGCTGTTGCATAAAGGCAGAAAAAGAGTAAGCCCCCTAGGAAAACCAGGATACAAATTGGATTGGGAAGGGTTAAACAATCTGTATAAACTTGGTATCCCAGTAATCGTGCTGATCCAGATAACTTTCTTATCTGTTATGTTTACCAAATAAAACCCAAAACAATGGCAGAATCTCTGGGGGATTTTTTCCATTTCCTCCCCCCAAAAATGTAACAAGTTCTATAACACATGATATGTACCCCAGAGTGGTGCCATTAAATAAAATATACAACTCGTCCCACAAAAACACAAGCCCTCCTACAGCTACGTGAACTAGTTATGGCTGTTGTAATGTGACAGTGAAAATCGCTTAGTCATTAAGGCCTCATGTCCACGGGGAAAATCAGGCCCGCCGCGGATTCTCCATGTAGAATCCGTAACGGGTCCCTCCTGCCCCGCAGACATGAGGCTAAAAATCAGAATAAATTCACCTGCTCCGGACGATGCGGATCTTCCTTCCTTTGCAGCCGGATCTTCTTTCTTCGGCCCGGCGAATGTTTAATTCTGGTACGGGTCTCCCGCGGATCCGGACGGCTTCCATAGGCTTTAATAGAAGCCTGCGGGAGCCATCCCCACAGGAGACCCGCACGAAAATGGAGCATGTCCATTTTTTTCCCGCACGCAGATCCGCGCCTGACGGGAAAAATGACATCCGCAGGTATGTCCAATGCATCCCTATGGGGTGCGGATCCACGTGTGGGAGAAACGCTGTGGATTTTAAGCCCGTTGACATGATGCCTAAGGCACAAAACGGGCTCATCACTAAGGGGTTAATCAGAACCTGTCAGGTCCATTCTGCTGACTGCGTAGAGTAGTGATAGACACTGATTTCTGAGGTGCGTCACTAAGGGGCTGTTCACATTCCGATTCTCATGCACCTCTTACATATACACTACAAATGTATGCCATTTTAAACATACCTGTACGTTTTTAAAACATGCATTACACAGACAGCCATATGTTTCTATATGTGTGTGTGTTTATTTTTGCATTTATAAATGATACATTTTTCACTGTAAATGCTTTTCCTAATAGTTTTGTAGTTGAACACTTTTTTTTGTTTCCTTTAAGGCATTTGATAACAAAAAAGCTTATATGTTAAACTTATAGAAATGTGTAGCCATACGTTTTCCATTGACTGTTATGTTTAACAAAAATAAAAAATTCTATATAATATATATATATATTTATTATATTTCCATACTTTTTTTTGTGGGACAAAAAAGTATAGTAGGCTACGTTTTTCCGTCCCACAACAGAAAAAAAGCTTCACAAAGGCTTAAATCCTAGTGTGAACAGCCTTTTAGAAATAATGTGATTTTAGAGAACGTATAAGCTAAACTGTGCAGCCATGGCTGCAAGAGATGGGTCTAATAATATGCGGCCTCCCCCGCCCGCCAGCCCTTGATTGACAGGTTTCTCCACATTACTGTGCATATGGATAAACCTATCAGTCAAAAGCCAGAAGGCCAGGCGAGTTCGCATATCTTTCAACTCATCTCTAGCAGCAGTGGACACACACTGCACAGTTCAACATATTACCCCAAATCATCCATATTTTGTGTACTAAAGCCGATAATAAACAAAACGATTTCCCTTTAATCAGAGGAACATTCATTTCTATGGCCATGTTCTCATATGACCAGCCCTCCAGCTTTTTCCCCTCTGGCTTTGTAGTGAAACACTAGAGGGAAACTGATGCGAGGCTTGAACCTGTAGTTTTCACAGCATCCGGCAGCAGGTTTGATACCAAAAGGCTAACTGCACTGGATAAAATAATGTGGACTGCAGCTTTTACCTGTTCCACAGCATAGCCGCACGTCTCACTGAAGGGCCTGTTCTAGAGATGAGCGAATGTGCTCAGCCACTCCCCTTTGTCGCCCGAATACCGCGATTTTCGAGTACTTCCGTACTCGGGCGAAAAAATTCGGGGGGCGCCGTGGCGGCACGGGGGGTAGCAGTGGGGAGTGGGGGGGAGAGAGAGAGGGCTCCCCCCTGTCCCCCGCTGCTACCCCCCGCACCGCCACGCCTCTCCCCGCCCCCCGGCGCCCCCGAATCTTTTCACCCGAGTACTGAAGTACTCGAAAATGGCGGTACTCGGGTGCGTAAGTACTCGAAACGAGTACGTTCGCTCATCTCTAGCCTGTTCACATCATTTTGATTTTTGTTTCACATTTTTGTAAAACAGGAAAAAAATTGTTACATTTTAAGTCCCATTGATTTCAATGGGATTTTTTTGAGCTTCACTTACTCTCTGTGTAATTGCGCTCCATTTGATTTCAATTTTTTTGTGAAAACAATCGCTAAGCAGTCTGCCTTGTTATTTCCTTTTAAAAATGGATATCAAGCAGATCTCTTTTTTTACATTAAAGTCAACAAGTAAAGGAACTGAATAAAAACGATTCCAATTTTGATATCCATCTAACATCCATTTTTACATGATCATGCGCAAAAGGTTAAAAAAATGGATCCTGTACAAACAGATCATTTGAATTCAGTTTTGCTATCAGTTCCAGGAGAAAAGTATCCGTTCCAAACAAATTAAACCGCTGATTTGAGCGAACCTAAAGTAATTTAGAATTCTGCAGCAAAGTCCGCACAGAGCAGCGGGGATTGTGGTGCAGAATTTACCGTGGCTGGCAGTGCATCCTGCCGTCTGATTCACATGGCCCAGTGATTGGGCATGAATATTCATAGGAATGTTCTTTTGCCCGATTATTGGGACCCGTGAAGCTGCACTCGATCAGCTTATAAACGAGCAAACACTTGTTCAGCGGCGGATTACATTTATTATCATTGTCAGTAGGACATCTGCTCTTGTGAACAGGATGTGCTACAGTCATTGAGGATGAATGATCGTATCAATGATCGATCGTCCGCAATGTAGAATGCATTGGCTTGTGTAAAGGTAAGCGAGCAACAATCTTATTGATCAGCGCTTATCACAGAAAGAAATCTATTAGTGTAAAAGGACCTTTAAATATTGATGACTTTTTCTTATCAATGGAAGAAGTTGAGGTCACCGCTGATACAGAATGGTTGCTGGTTGGCCAAATTATAGCGTAGTGTGCGACCACCTTTAAATATATTGCACTTGTTACTGCTGACTCGTCAGTCTACAGCCTCCATGCCAACCTTAAAGTAACCGCACGTCCTCATGCCAAATCCACTTTTTCCACTTTGCACAGCAGTTCTGGTCTGTAGCCACGCACCTTCACTGCTCGTGTCTTTCGTTTTACTTTTTCTTAGTTATGGCTCTGAGATAATGGAAGACAGAATCAGTCTCCTTGTTTTATCCAATGTGAGAGACTGAAAGGTTTTTGGTTTACAATGTCCTTGAATGAGCCTGAACTGCCTTGTTTTAAATGCGTGGGATGCAGATCTCTTTTGTTTAAGGAAGGCCATGCTGCACATCAATAAAAGTTCTACACAAGTAAAAGTTTATACACTGAATGGCCACTTTATTAGACTACCCCATCTAGCACTTTGGACTTTCTTTGTCCTTTAGAACTACAGCAGTTCATTGTGGCGTACATCCGTCAGTATCAGAAGACCCAAGAAAATTTTGTTTCTCTTAGATACAATGACGCTGGTATTGGTTGTTTCTGCTAAGTAACGATGAGTTGTACTTTCATACACATTAGGCCTCTTTCACATGGCCGTAGGCGTTTTTATGGCCGACTGCCATGGCCGTAGGCGTTTTTACCTGTGCCCGCCAGCACCGTAAAAATGCACGAACGGACACACAAATCTAACATTTGTGCGCCCATTCAGACGGCACAGGCCCTGGCGCATATACACTAAACTGCCAATGCCGTTGCCTCTAAGCACCTCCCTGCCACTTGTCCATAGCCAGCAATGGGAGGGGTGGACCTTAGCTTCCCCCCCCCCCCCCCTCCCATTGCAAACGACCAAAGAGAAGAGGGAGTTTAGCAGTCACGCTGCTAGACTCCCTCCCACCTACCTTCTCCGGCCGCTGTCATTGGCTCCCAAAGGAGCCCATGCATTGGCTGACGTATTCCGAACAGAAAACTAGTCCCAGGACTATCTGTTTGGCCCGGCATGAAAACGCCCGCACTATATTGGCCTGGCCAGGCGCTTTTATGCTGCGGGAATACTGCCATATGATCTGATGCATTGGAATCCAATCCATCAGATTGTACAGTATATCGACCGACCTTGAAAACTGCGGCCAATATATGCTCGTGTGAAGAAGCCCTCAGTTGGAGCACCAGGGTTGTATTCAGCTGCACCTTTGTTTCTGCAGCACCTCTTGGTCAGACAGATTCCTGATATCTTCCTCTGACCTTTTGGCGTTGAATTGTTTTTGCTCACAGGATCCTCTTTCACTGGAAGTTCTTCCTCAATTACGCCATTCTCTGTGTACTCTCCACACAGTTATACATGAAAGCCCCACACGGTTGGCAGTAAAATCCTGCCCCCAGCTAGTCTAGCACCGATGACCAGGTCTCGTTGGAAGACATTCAGATTGTTGGATCTTCTTATCTAATGTGGATTCACACTGAGACTGAACCATGGAAAGCTTACCACAATATTATGCTTCACTCTGAGGCCATGGCTCTAATTTTCATACAGGGAAGTCACAATCGTGGAAGGGCCGGTGTCTCTAATGAATGGGCCACTTTGTATTTTGGAATGATTGGTGATAATTTGGTCTCAGTAGTTGCTCTGAAGTTTTGGACAAGCCCTGTGGAATTCCTTTTGAGAAATGTTGGAGACCACATCTATACATGTCGGACATTACTACGCGCATTTGTACACTTTTAGTAGCTATGATGGCTGATTGAGATGTCCAGACTGTTGCAGTAATGAACCCAAGTGCTGATGATGATGACATCGTTACAAATACATTTTGGTCCTCCTACGTTGATTCCTTCTTATTTTATGGATTCTTAAAAATGATTGGCCATACTTGATAAAATTAGTTTGCTTGCAATGGAAGAGGCTGAAGATGGTCCCTAGGAAGATATATTTGTTTCCTGAAGGAAGCTGCCACCTGCAGAGGGTCCCTTTATCAATGTTGTGTGATGTAAACAGAAGCCTCACCTCAGGGCTCACCTTGTAATCTGATAACAGAATTACATTGGAAAAAGAGTGTAGAATTCCTATAGATAAAGGACTTCCACCCTCTGACAATAGATGGGATGATATGGAGAACAATGGAGGGAGATCTGAAAAGGGATGAGGTGGAAAGCTGCAAATCTTGGCAATCAGAGAGACTGAGAAAGTCAAAATGCTGGTAAGAAGGCTGAACCCTTGAGCTACAGGAACACAAGATAAAGAGACTTCATTGTGTGACAGAATCTGTATAAGGGGATTCACCAGCAGTTCCTGAAATTTGGAGAATGAATAAAGTGATTTAAGCCTAAAAAGTTTTTTCCAGGACTCAAAATAAATTCAGGACTTAAACAAATTTTGCGCAATAATCGTCCCATGTGTATGGACTAGGGCATACTTGCCTCCTTAAAGAGTAACTGCACTTTAATTTTTTTTAACAACATGTACAGAGTAGGAGATTATAAGCATTTTTACAATATGTATTATCGGTCTATCTTGTACATTTCTGTTTGTAGAAAACCTCTATTCAGCTATGCAGCAAGGTGAAGACTGTGCTGAAAAATCCATCTTCAGCTAGTTATGTGCATAGCTGAACAGGTAGCTCCTGTCTGTTCTGTGCCTGCTCTGTTCTCTGTAGTGCAGACACAGCTGTATCCAGTTTATTAATAAAGCCTGCTTTATACTATATTGATTATCAAATGTACTTGGTCCTGTGCCCTTGTGACCCGTCTCCAGCTCTCCTTTTATTAGTCTCCTGCCTCTACTCATCTGTCCCTCCGCACTGTGTAAAGAGAAGCTGCTCTGTGCATTGGGTGTACAATACTGTATGTCACAATGCGAAGCACTGAGACCCTAACACCAGGTCTGGTGGGGAACAGGCGCTGTGAAGGGGAGAAGTCGTCTAGAGTAGAGAATGTCTTTTCCCTACACAGCGCTGGGGGAATAGCACTGCTGGGGGACAAATTATGGGGGCACAGGGCAAGTATGTTTTATAATCAAGAAAATATAAAGCAGGCTTTATTAATAAACTGTTATATGAAAAGAGCTGTGCCTGCACTAGACAGAACAGTGCAGGCACAGAACAGACAGGAGCTCCCTGTCCAGCTATGCACATAACTAGCTGAAGATGGATTTTTCAGCACAGTCTTCACCTTGCTGCATAGCTGAATAGGGGCGTTGTATGAAAAATGTATAGAATAGGCTGATAAAACAGATTGCAAAAATGCTTATAATCGCCTTTTCTATACATTTTAGAAAAAATAAAATTGAAAGTGCCCTTACTCTTTAAGTGGCTCTTCTGTCCAGTGCTGGTCCCTGGTCCCTGCTGCTCCAGACCCAAAAGAAGCTGACTACTGTGATACCCTGGTCACTGTCCCTATGACTGCTCAGTTAATGCCAGGCTTCAGTGGTGATTCTTGATTCTTTCTCAAGTGGTTGCACTTGAGCGCTGAAGCCTGTGATTAGCTGAGCGGTCAAGTGGACACTGGACAGCAGGAGACAGCAGCCGGCTTCTTACAGGTTTGGAGCAGAGGGAACTGTTGGAACGGTGCTGGATAGTGGAGTACGGCTTATTGAGTCATACTACATCATTCCACATCCAAAGATTTTTTTGAGCCCCAGAAAAATACGGCTGCCATTATAGGTCCCAAAGGGGTTTGTCAGGCATAGATCTTACAATTCAGGACTGCTTCGGCATAAATAAACATAAATAAAGGCAGGTTACATAAATAAAGGCAGGTTTGCTGCGTTGGGGATCGGGAAATCTGGGTTACAAGCTGTGCTGTCGGCCATATTGATTAACTCACAACTTTCTTAGCTAGCGGACAGTTGTTTAATGTTTGGGGTATGTTTACTCAACTGTTACTCAACAGTTGTCCAATCGTTCCAGTTTTGACCGATATCTATTGGAAGGGCACCTTAAATGCTGAATACTTCTTGAGGGTGATTACAGGACCTCACTGTCCATCTAATGAACCACAAATGGCTGCATAGACAAACATACATTGGAGGAGACTTTACCACATCCATGTTGTGGCTGCACAGTCCATTCCATCTGCAGACAGGTCCTTCATCCCGGGGCCATACCATCAGAAGTATGCTAAGCTCTCACATCTCTACAACTCGGACAGCCAACACCTGCTCTTCATAGAGGTGTTTAGCCGCTGGGTATATTCTCAGTCACATCTGGGGGCCTCCTGGATAATAATTGGGAGTTAATAATTCCTGATAGAAAGAGACTTTGGAATCAAACATGTGGTGAACGATTGTATCTCAGAGGTGGCCCAAGAATCCCTCTGTAGTGTAAATACAAAGCCCATTGGCACGGCAAATATCTCTCTTAGTCAATGCCTGCTTGACTTGTTGCATTACATTGTGAATTTCCAGATGTGCTCCATGCATTGAGAGACTCTTTGTGGTGGACTGAGGGTGGATGCCAGCTCTGCAGAATAAATGTTCCCCCATAGAAATGAGTAGGTGTTCGGGGAGGGGAAGGACCAGCTGGACACAAGCCCACAGCTGTCTTGCACTGGGAAATGAGCAGCCCAGTGTCAGGGGGAGGGATGCTGGATTACAGGCTCACGGACGCTGGAAGTGGTATTAGGCACCAGCATAGGGTACACTTTAGTATAGTCCAGGCATACATGATGCAGTGAACATCCCTATTAGTCCTAATTAGATTATGATATGATGGGTACATATTATAGATAAAAACTTGCCTCCAATACTAAGAATCACTGCTCTCCACTTAATCAGGAATTAAAGTATTTACGTATAAGTGCCCAGAGCAATCCTTGTGCATTCTGAGCTGCCCTAGAACATTCCTGCTACAGACTATTCATGTTATAATCAGCCCCTTCTACAGGCTATTCCAGCTACAGTCCACCCCTGCTACAGACACTTCTATAGTCCACTTCTGCTACAGATCATTCCAGCTACGGACCTCTCATCTTACAGCTCATGACAATGATAGACCATTCTTGCTGCAGACCATTCCTATCCCTGCACTTTTGGCTACTTTTGAAAATTTTACAATAGTATCGTCTATGGCCATCAGATTCATAGAGCTTCCGTTCTTCATTGATTCTTTCACATAGACCCTGATTGTCAGCTGGAGTGTTTGTTCTTGGTTGTATCCACTACTGTTTCTGTCTGTCTGCTTTCGGTTGGGGCATTTAGAGGATCCTGCTGCAAAATTGTGCAGGAAAAAAAGTCTTCCTGCTCAGAGACAACATAACTGCGGAGAAGGAGATTGTAATATTACAGAGCAACAGGAAAGGCCGAGCTGCTGAAAACTGTATTTCCACTGTATTTGGATGTAATAGAGACATAGAGGAAAAGCATCTGAGAGCAACGGGGAGGACGGGAGAGTGAGAATGATTCACTATTACCGAGCCACAGGGAGGCAGCCAGAGAGGCACAAAGACCAAGCAATACAGAGCCACGGGGAGGCCAAGAGCCCGAATATTAATTACAGCTGAGACAAGACAGAAAACTGGAACACGGGCAGAGAGAGGGGAGAGAAATCAGTGGGAGGAGGATGAGGGAAAACAGCTGGTTTAACCACTGTGCTGCACATAGGTCCAGCTGTGCCAAGGTGGCGTGTGCCCCAAATATACACGAGGATTCATTTAAAAGGGGAGCTCTGGTCTGTGACATAGAAGAAAGAGCCTCGTGTGGCGCAGAGTGTAAGCTCTCGCCTACGACCTGGAGGTTGCAAGTTCGATCCCCACATGAGTCAGGTAGCCGGCTCAAGGTTGACTCAGCCTTCCATCCTTCCGAGGTCGGTAAAATGAGAACCCAGCTTGGTGGGGGGTAATTAAGTAATAATTACCTGAAAGCGCTGCGGAATAAGTTGGCGCTATACAAATACCAAGATTTATTTATTTTATTTATTTTATTTAAATGTGTGGGAGCAGAAAGAGAAGGATCTGAATATTGGGGCTGCATCGAGACCTTACAGCACCCAACACTTTACCCTTTGAGTAATGGGCTCCACCTGTTCATTCTGCCTCCTGGGCATCTGCTCTTTCCCAAAGCCAGTTACTCTTGGTATTTGGCTGCATTAGTTAATCTGTACATTTCCCAGCTGTTATATGTAAGCTCAGAAGAGCCATTATGATTAATTAGTGTCATCAGGTTGGTTTCAGCTCCTGTTGACCATATGACTCTGTTTTATCCCAGACGTTCCGCCTTGTGTTGGGTCTTCAGTAGAGATGAGCGAACGTGCTCGGCCACGCCCCTTTTTCGCCCGAATACCGCGATTTCCAAGTACTTACGTACTCGGGCGAAAAAATTCGGGGGGCGGCACGGGGGGTAGCAGTGGGGAGTGGGGGGGAGAGAGAGAGGGCTCCCCCTGTTCCCCGCTGCAACCCCCCGCACCGCCACGCCTCTCCCCGCCCCCCGGCGCCCCCCGAATCTTTTCACCCGAGTACTGAAGTACTCGAAAATGGCGGTACTCGGGTGCGTAAGTACTCGAAACGAGTACGTTCGCTCATCTCTAGTCTTCAGGCCTCTCAGCGATTCTTAGTTCCTGTGATGAGGAGCAAACCTGCTATTCCTGTTGTTGACCACCAAATAACCACAGAACAAGTCGTACGGCAAGAATATTTATGTCGCTTACAGCACGATTTTATTGGGCATCGATCCTACGTCGGGGAGCCTGACTCAAATTGCGACTTTACCCCATAGCCAGTCAGACCACACCTGCTACCAGGCTATTAACCATACCCCTATCCCTGCCAGGCTTTGCTTGTGAAGCATGTGGATGGTACATGATGGTGCGGTGATGATAGATGGAGGCCGAGGTAGTTCCATTTTTTAAGCAAAAAATAACCTTTCTAATGTTAAATATAATGAACATTATTTCTCTCCATCGGAGGGTTCCTGTACTTAAACATTATGTCATAACTATTCATAACATCACACTTCAGTATTGTTCTTAAAGCGGCAGTACCCATTTACGGAAAATCTATAATGACATGTTCATCACCCAGCGTCTCACACTGGCATGTACATCACCTTATACATCTCCTCCAGGCACACGACTACATACATGACCATCTGCCCTCTTCTGACTATTCTTCACTTGTCTGCAGCACATCAATTACATTAAAGGGGTATTTCAACGATTCAACGTGAAAGTTATCTGCGTCATAAGGCCATAACATGTAATTTTGCAATATAATGTTATACCTTGTTTTACAAAGCTGCAGAGATATTGCTTTATCTGTGGTTCCCCTTTCTACTTAGCTCTCCATTGGCGTCCAATGGTTGCAACCTGTATGCTCCACTGTTTTCGGGTCAGACATGCTTAGTGTCTTCAAATTCTGTAATGACAGCACAGTTTGTACAGTTGTGAATGCGCACTCGTCTGTAACTGGCAGTGGGGCATTGTGGGAGATGTAGTTTTTGCACTCCCTGGTGGCCAATTTATATAACAATGTGAAAATCTGAAGCTGGCTGGAAAGCGCCGGTGGCGCAGGTTAGAAAAAAGGTGCTGGGGTTCAGTTTGATTATTTAGATGAATGATTAGAATAATGGCAATAAGTAAAAACATTTGGGAAATGTTGAACATTTTGCCCAGTTTCTTAAATACCCCTTTAAGCTTCCCCATATGTAGCCCCAACCTCTGGCACTCCGTAGGAGCAATGGCCTTTTTCACAGAATACCTGACAACGAACACTTCCTAACTGAGGGTCATCACATATATTTTCAAACCCGCACAGCCGCCCTACATCAGGTGCCTTGCCGCTCAATTGCAAAATAACACACATCACGTTTACATCATGAACATATTACAATATAACTAATTAGCTCTACAAGGCTGTACATTATGTGGCAATAACCACACTCTGTAGGATAGCATTTGATAGTCCCGTCAGAGAGGTACTTCCTCCAGTCCATTTCCCCCACTCTGGCCAGAGGTTTAGTGCAGTGCTGGGGAAAGTACACACAGATGCTGATCCAGGTCCAGGGGTCTTGGGTATGGTGCCATCATCCACTAAGGCCCCGAGTCATAAGGGCCCTTTGGTCACTTGGCCCCTCTTGTCACTCTGGAACAGCCTTGATGCGCACAAACTGTACAGGTGGCGGCCTACCCTTTTAACTCTGCTGCACAGTGTTGCTGCTCCCCTGCTGGACCACGTTGCTGCGTCTGGTCTCACACACACTTCTGCTGTGTTTCTGGCTGCTACGTCACTAACTTCTATGATGTAGCTTTATACTTTTTAGAGCGCATTTGTGGCGCCTCAAACTTGGTTGCTCATTCCCCAGGGGAACAGGATTTTGCCCTGTACTATTCCCTGGCAAGGGGCAAAATGATTTTTTAGCTACAAACGTTTAAATTTATGAACACCCTTAAAGGGGTTGTCCAGAATTAGGAAAACATGGCTACATTCTGCAAAAAGGAGGACCATACCTGTCTACAGGTTGATTGTATATTTTATTGAAGCTCAGCACTATTTGCTTCAATGGAGCTGAGTTGCAATACCACACACTACCTGTGGACAGGTGTGGTGCTATTTGTGGAGGAAACCATAGGAGGAATTAGACCAGCAATTTATATGGATAGATCCAGAGTGAAGTGTGCCGAGTTTATTAAGAGGCGCAGACCTCTTAATAAACTTGGTGCATGTCTGGCCTGTCTTTGTGCCAGACTGAAATCTACGCCAGCTACAAGCTGGCATAGATTTCAGCTATAATTTATACCAGTTTTTGGCATAAATTCTAGTAATTGTGATGGGCTTGTGAGGCCTTGCTCCGTTTTTGTCAAGCTCCACCTACTTTCAATAAAGTGGCATGCAAGTGCAGAAAGGCACAAACATTTTTGTGCAAAAATTTGTGACTTCTAAATGCCAGAAAATGACTTTAAAAAAGATTTGAATTTCCATGACGGAATCTGTGCCGGATTCTGCCTCAAAAAACGCAAAAAGAATCTGTAACTAATCTGCGGGTTTCTGCCGAGTTTTAGTACTTGTATGGCCACGGATCTGCATGCAGATTTAACCCTTTTCAATGGGCAAATCCACCTGCGGATTTCCTAATGCAGATTCCGCATCAAGAAGTGACACTTCTATTTCAAAGCGCAGATTTTTAATCTGTGTGCGGTAAAATCCACTCAGTATAGACTACTGTGCAGATTATTGAAAGTAATGGAGCATTGATTCGACACGGATTGCATGTGGTTCCATGTCAAATCAAAATCAAAATTTCTGCCGTGTAAACCTACCATAAGCTTGACAATCCAATGTCTATATAACTTGAAAGGCAGTCCTCCCTATATGCCACCAGCAAAAATGAATATCTAACATCAATAGATAAGCGGCTTCCGTGGTATACGGCACATGCTTATCGCCTGTACTGTAATAAAGTAACAAGAAGGTTTAGCTGAGGAGTTTGGGGTGATCTCCGTCAGCAGCTGTTTCCTGTCTATGGGCAGCTATTCTGTGATAGATAGCAAGCCAAAGGGGCAGCTCCCAAGACCAGAGACAAGAGATAAATAGTGCAAGATGTACCAACCTTGAAGTCCTTGCCTCCCAGTGAAGCAGCGCTCTTAATTGTTGCTTCCCTTAGAGAAAGCCTGTGCATATTTGTGGTAATCTGGAAGCCAGCTGCTCATACACCATCAAGCCTCCAGTAGACAATAAACTGTCCAGGGTCCAGCGCTTTGTAGTACGTCCGTGCTCACATGTTAATTGGGAGCACTCCTCATGGTAAAACTCTGTGATCTTATCTTCTGAGAGCCCCTTAATATAATCCGGAGGTGACCGGCAACATCTGCCAAGTTTTTCATCTCACAAGGAAAACATCATGGAGAATAAACCTTTATTACCATCCATTAGACGGAGCTCTACTACATAAGTCGGTGCCTGGTGCACGGGGGATTTATGTGGTGCAGACAGTAATGTTTTATTTTACCCCCAGAGGCTCCTATTGACTCCAATGTTTTCTTTATAAAACTTATCATCAGTTCTGATTCTGTTGATTTAATTGGTGACACATGCAGTTGCTTTGCACTGATCAGTAGATGCATCATCAGGTCTTCTGCTGTTATTTTTAAGCTTCGTCCACATGGCAGGTTTCTGGTCAGTATTTGGTAAACAAGAATCTAGATGTGTTGTTAGAGAGAACTGACACAGAGTCCACAATGACCAGATGGGACAGGGGGTCTGGTCCACAAATAAGGAGGGGCCTGGTTCTATTCTGGATCTAAAAATGGCTGAACCTGCCTAACAAGCAGAGCACCCGCTTTGAAAAGGGTGACCCTGCAATAGGAACCTGGGGCTCCTCTGAATTTTCCCTAGATGGAGATAGCTCCCAAGTGTGGCCAAATGGGATAGAGCCAGAAATAAAAATAAATATTTGACAGAAGATACACGAAAGGAGCTGAACTAAACAAGAGGATAACAGTACAAACTGACACTAAATAAACATTGCGCAATACTCTGACCAGAGTAACCACTTCACTCCTCACTACGCAGGACCAGAATACAAATTAGTAGAACTGGCATCATGTGCTCAGAGGAACCAGTATAAATCTCTGTTACTAACTGGCTGGCTAGGCTGCCCATTATCACAGCCAGCTAATCAGCTCATAGACTGAGGGGAGAAGTTAACTAGTTGGCGTCCAGCACCTAATAACAGTGAACATGCACCAGTGGGCTCGTCATGTGGGCCAGGACCGACGCTGTGATGTCACCCGTGCCTGTCTGTCAAATCCCACTGCAGTGGGACACTAGAATAGGAAGAACAGAGAATCTACAAAGAAAAAGAATAACTGGAAGAGCTCTATAGTCTATATTTTTGAGATGCTCTTGTTTCGGTGGACAAGTACTGTTGTGTGAAGGTAGCCTCATTTCCTATGTCAGGAATTACAGCAATTGTCACTGGCTTAGGTCTCATGTCCACTGGTTAAATGTGATTTTAAATCCGCAGCGTGATCCGCGCCCCATAGGGATGCATTGGACACCCGCAGGTAGTTAAATACCTGCGGATGTCATTTTCTCTTTAGGCGCGGATTGCGTCTACGGGAAAACACCTGCGGCATGCTACATTTTTAGTGCGGGTCTCCAGCGGGGACGGCTCCCGCAGGCTTCTATTGAAGCCTATGGAAGCCGTCCGGATCCGCGGAACACCCGTACCTGAATTTCTACTCTCCGGCGCGGGAGAGCAGGAGATCAAAAAAATAAATAGAGTGCCCGGCGCATGCGCGCGGCACGCTGCCTGCATGCCTAGCACATCCGCCAGGCCGGAGAAAGAAGATCTGGCCGCGACGAAAGGAAGATCCGCAGCGTCCGTACAGATAAGTTTAATCTTCTTTTTAGCCTCATGTCCCCGGGAAAGGAGGGACCCGCTGCGGGATTCTGCATGCAATATCCGCGGCGGGCCTGATTTTCCCCGTGGACATGAGGCCTAAGTATTTATACTGGAGGATGTCCAATTGGAGATGTAATAGTTACACTTGTAAATTGCATTATTGGATCTCAGTGAAACTGGCAGACAATATTTGTCAGCACAGCTCTGAAGATAAATAGACAGCAGTGCTTGAATGCAGCTCTGGATGTGAATGGAGCATAAAGGCCCATTTACACGGAGCGATGATCGCTCAAACGAGAATTTGAGTGACAGCTTTGAGCTACGCAGCTACTTAATAGCAATTTAGTGTGCAAATGAAGCCTTTAGCTGAATACAGATAATAGCCTGAGGGCTCTTATGTCCATTCTGCTCCTTTGTTCTCCGTCGGGAAACAATGCTATCCGCACTATCTGTGAAGAACTCCTGATAGCGATTTTTGAGTGATCATCGCTCCGTGTAAATGGGCCTTTAAACATGATTTGCCTACGTAAAAATTACGTTTTTGTGTTAAAAAATCCATCTGAAGTGCTTACTTCTAATTTGCTGTCCACTGTCTATTGTCATGTAAAGCCCCACTAGTAGCAAATACATTGAGATGAATTACAAGAGATGAAGGGGTGTTTTTGCTTGCTGTTGTCTGGTGCTATCCATAGAAGTCCATGGAGAAGGGAAGGCTTAGCAGAAGGAAATTGTTGCAGAGGAAGAGAGAAGTAGACAGGCACACAGATGCTGCTGCAGCTAATAGTACTTGATTATTGTCTCACAGCTACTATAATCACATATGCACTGCTCAGTACTGCTGTATAATGTCGTCTATTTGGCTGCAACTTCTAGTAAGTGTTTTATCTCAGTCCAGTGCTGGATTCTCATCTCCATTGCTCAGTATTGCTGTATAATGACCTGCATGTTGCTGCTTCGTAGTAAGTGTTTTATCTCACCTTTTTGCTGGATTCACAGCTACACTTAGCACTGATGTGTATTATCCACTATTCAGCTACAGCTTCTAGTTAGTAATCTCACCCCAGTGCTGTATCCCTATCTACACTACTCGCTACTGAAAGATGTTGCAGGCTGACATTATGATGGTGCCACGATGACAGATGGGGATGCAGGCAGTTCGTTGCAGCAATAAGTGATTTTTACTGAAGCATAAATAATATGTAGATTATGCGGTATGTTACGTAGCACTCTATAGGAGGATATGTATACTTAAATATTCCATCATAACATCATGTATCATAGCAACTTCTTAAAGTGACAGCAGCTAAGCATTCACTGGAATCCTGTTGTTTATAACATACAGCCTAAGGCTTCTTTCACATGAGCACATACTGGCTGACCGATATGCGCTGTGATCTGATGCATTGGATTCCAATGCATCAGATCACATGGGTGTATTTCTGAGAGGTAAAGCCAATATAGCGCCGGGCTTTTTTACGTCGGGCCAGAAAGATAGTCCTGACACAATCTTTTGGGCCGGAATACGTCGGCCCCTGCATGGGCTCCTATGGGAGCCCATGGCAGCGGCCGTAGGTGGGAGGGAATTTAGCAGCGGGGGCTTCTAAACTCCCTCCCTCTGTTCACCTCCTCTCCGTGCAGGCTCACCTCTCATTCCTCCCCGCTTGTTCTGTGCAATGGGAGGGGGCGGGGCAGAGCTAAGCACCGACCTGCCCCGCCTCCTCCTATTGATGGCCATGGACAAGTGGCAGGACGTGGATGGGGCTAAGCGCCCGCTCTCTCCCCGTTTCTTGTCCAAAGCCATCAATGGGAGGAGGCGGGGCGGCGCCATATTTAACACTGTTCGGTAGCATTAACTCTTTTGGGTAGTCTCATAAGGTCCAAGACCCATACCTTGGCCAGGGATTTTGTACAAAACAGAACCGGGGGAAAGAGTGCAATCATGATGGCTACCAGTAACCATCCTTCCAGATATAGACCTGTCTGCAGCGCTCAGTTCAAAAAACTGGCTCACGAGCTGATAGTCCAGCAGGCTCAGCTCCTTTCCTTTCTCTGGGTTTTGCGCTCGGTATAAGCCTTATCTGCAGCATACTCTCTTGGCAGCGTTCGGACTGTGCTCTCGGCAGTCAGCTTGCAGCTCTCAGCAGCAGCAGTAGATAAAGAGTACTCACGGACACTTTCCCCAGCAGTTTTGATATCCCGTGGCTCATTATCAACGCAGGCCTCACTTTTCAGGCTGGAACGCTACTGGCTGCGACAAACTCATATATTTACTGCATCACACCACTTGTGAGTGTAAATGAGGCTGCTCCGCAACCTACACCGCTCTTTGTGGTGTCGGCAACCTCCAGCTCTTCAATGGGCTGACTGGATAAGATTCTACTCTGCTCTTTTTTTGCTGCGTCACAGTCTGGAAGGTCATCAATAGGATTCTCCATGGAAAACCCCTTCAAGGTCCTGGCAAATCATTGCATCAGAAATCACATGACCTCCCCAAAAGATCCTGCAGAGATATATATATATATATATATATATATATATATATATATATATATATACTTTAACCATGTAGAAACAGGCATGTAAATTGGGTTCATCTTTACAGTCCTGCTGTATAATGTCTTCTATTCTGCCCCAGCTTCTAGTAAGTAAGTGTTTTATCTCACCTCAGCCGTAGATTCATATCGGCACTGCTCAGTACTTCTGTATAATGCCATTCATGCTGCTGCCGCGTCTAACAAGCGTTTTATCTTTCCCCAGTGCTGCTATGTAACGTCCCCAATTCTACTATTACTTAGGAGGCTTTGCTGCAGAGTGATAGGGGAACAGGATCTCCTTTTCTCGATATGTGCTATATGTAGAGATATCATAGCAAATAAATATATTTCTACACTCACTTAGAGTAAAGCCCCATTTACACGGGGTAAATGTCGGGCAAACGATGCCCAACACTCTTCCCCGCACAAACTCGGTCCTGTGCTATTACACAGGAGCGAGTATTGCTGGCTCTTTAACAGGGCGGCTGTAGAAGATTTCTCTCCTTGCTCTCCCCTGCCCTTCTCCATTCACTTAACACAGCGGCCATTCAGTACTAAATGGCTGCTGTTTACACTGAATGATCATTGTTCATCTCATTGTCCATCGTTTCTGCAGCCTGAACGATGTTCGCTCAGTGTAAATAGGAGTCGTTCAGTACTGAACGGCTGCTGTGTTAAGTGAATGAAGAGGGGCGAAGGTGAGCGAGGAGAGAAATCGCCAACCGTCCCGCTGCGAGCCAACGATACTCGCTCCTGTGCAACAGCACGGGAGCGAGTACCTGCGGGGACGAGTGTCGGGCATTGTTTGCCAGACATTTGTCCTGTGTAAATGGGGCTTAAGACATCACATTTTCAGGCTGTTTTGTTTTCTCTGCAGCCAAGCCCAAACACTGCCCGGATTCTGTGTCTGACGTTATTGGCATGTCGTCTGTGAACACAGGAATCCTTACTCGTTTCCGTCTTGTGCCCAATTCCTCCATCTCTGAGGTTGTACATGAAGCCACATTCTAGGCCTATTGTGTAGTTGTGACAATTACTACACTATACTGAATACAGCGGGAGGAATGCTATCCTGGGCACAGCGCCAATATACACGGGATTCATTGTATCATTTGTTTTGTTACATTATTAGGTAAAGTTACTTTAAATGAGACATCAAAACTTTTTTTTTCTGGGCAAAATGCCAGGACCCGGGTTTGCAAAACTTTGTGTTTTGTCATTTGGCATTTGTAATGTGTTCTCTATGAGAATAGTTAATAAGGAGACAGTCCGCACAGGCCAAATGACTACTCAGTAGCTGTAAGGTAACGCTGCACTGTTGTACATGTCTTTGGATACATGAGGTATCTGGGATATTCCGATGTTCCCCAGTCTTATTGCACGGAACATGACACCACTGATGGAAAAAATGCTTCACTTGTCCTCGTTGCTTTTACAGCTATCGTGTGAAGAATCATCCTTCATCATCTGTCACCACATCCGTTTTCTGAGCTTTATTCTATTAGCATTGCATGCAACAAACAGGCAAGGACAAGATATTGCAGCTCTGGCATCAGACATGGTGTTGGATACTGGAAGGTGATGGGATATAGAAACTTAATGTATAAAAAAACCCTGAGCCCCTTTGTCCCTGAGATCTCCTGTGTAATACCTGTGCAGAACACATTGATCTTTGTTTGGTCTGCAAATCAGATCAGAATGTGATTTTTCTCATGCAATTCATGTGTCTGTGTATTAAAGCACCTTTGAACCCCATACACTGCATAACGGGGAGTTTAGGGAACTGCTTTTTATATTCACAGGGTCCCATTGCTGCACTTTGCCCCCAAAGCACATGCACACATCATGACGCTTTCACAAGGCTGCACACGCTTTCCCATAGAGAGCCTTGAGAGAGGTTCATGCACAAGCCGTCACGCCGCTCTGAGCGCTGGAGGCATGGAGGAGCAAATGAGCTCTGATGCTGGCGAGTTGGGTGGCTGGGCAGTGGTAACAGGAACTCAAACTTTCCTTTATCGCCGTTTAGTCACCCAACCTGGCTGCATCAAAGCCCGACTTCTCTTCTGTGTCTCCAGTGCTCAGACTGCATTGTAGACACAGAGATGGAGTTGGGGCTTTGACACTTCTGTCTTAAAGCCCATTTATACAAACAGATTCCAGCAACACTCAATATATATGCCAATCTTGCAGGGGTGAAGATATTCAAGCTCATGCAAAGCCACTTCCACTGGGACCATGTCAGGCTTGACAAAGACTAGATGTCAAAACATTGCCTGTTCTGCTTTTAACATGGAGCAATAAAGAAGTACATTTATTTTACACCTTTGATGCTGCTACGTATCTTTACAATTTTAAGGCCCATTTAGACACAACGATTATCGCTCAAAAGATGTCGCTCAAGCGATTTTTGAGCGATAATCGTGTCATTTGCAGCCCAAGATTATTGCCCAAGATGATCACGATCACCTTGTGCTGCCAGCGGAGGATGCAGAAGACAAGCGGGGTGTCCCCTCTTGTCTTCTGCATCCAGCTCTTCCTTGCTCCAAGCACCCAGCTGTTATACAGCCGAGCGCTTGGAGCGGAGGATGCAGAAGACAAGCGGGGTGTCCCCGCTTGTCTTCTGCATACAGATGTTTTCTGCATGGATCGCCCGGCTGTTATATGGAGCGCTCCGTGCAGGGTATGGAGAAGAGAGCTGGACCGCTCTGTTCTTCATACCCAGCTGTCATCAGTGAGCAGGATACAGCTGAAACAATAGTATCAGCTGTATCCTGCTGTGAATCCCTGATAAGACTCATCGTCGTCTTTCAGCATGCTGAAAGACAATGATGAGTGACGGTTTAGCGAAAACTGCATGATGTCACAACGATTATTGCTCAAAAGACGGCTTTTGAGCGAATTTTGGGCGATAATCGTTGTGTCAAAATGGGCCTTTAGGTGACTGAGCATATTGACAAGTAGTTAGCACTTGATAGCAATGCTGGGTAGGCAGAATCCGTACAAGAGAGCACATAGTGGACATATTCACGTAGCAAGGCGGCCCTGTGGGCCCCCTAGAGTAGGGGCCGGATTGCAATTGTGACCCCTATAGCTACATCATTTTTTCCATAGATTTTGCGGCAGAACTCATTAGGAGAGATCCGACACAGATTCTGCTATGTTAACATAGCCTTATTATAATAGAATGTGGTTCCTGTTTGGTTACAGTATTCTGTAAGGGCTCCTTCCCACGGACGGATTTCCGCAGCGTAATCCGCGGCGGAAATCCGCTGCGTTGCCTGCAGCTATTAGGTTCTATTGAACCTAATAGCTCAATGCTCATGGTGCGGAATTCCACCGCGGAATTCCGCACCGTGAAATCACCCGACCTCACCCGCGGCATGCTCTGTTTGCCGCGGGTTTACGCGCAGACGGCTTCCATTGCAGTCAATGGAAGCAGTCCGTCACGCTATCTTCGCTGTAGCACAGCGGAAGATAGCGTGAAACCGCTTCCCCGCCTACCGCCGCCGCGTCATGTGACGCTGTGGGCGTGTCATGTGACGTCGCCGGCGTATCACATGACGCTGCGTCGCGCCGAAGCGTTATGCGGGACGTAGGACGCCGAATCCGCAGGTAAGTATTGGGGTCTCTGGGGGGCGCCGTGACGTGTGCAGCCGGCCTAAAAGTTTTAGGCAGGTGTGGAAAAAATGCTGCAAAGTAAGAATGTCTTAAATAGAAGTGGTAATAATTTATTTTTGTTAATTCCCTAAACACAAAGTGAATGAACAAAAGATGAATATATAAAACAGCATCAGTTCTTCTACGTACATGTACACACAGTCAGGGATTTTGTAGGATTACATTAAGATGTATGATTTGCCAGTTATACCAAACAGGTGATAATAATCTTCATTTTCATATGTAGATTGAAACACAGCCATTAATTGAAACAGAAACAGTAGTAGTAGGCTTAGAAATAGGTAAGTAACAGCCAAACTCTGCTACAATGGAGAGGTTGTGGAAGACAGCTTCATGGCACAGGTCATACACCATGGCAAGACTGAGCACAGCAACAAGACACAAGGTAGTTATACTGCATTATCAAGGTCTCTCTCAGGCAAAAGACTGGGGTTTCCAGATGTGCTGTCCAAGCTCTTTTGAAGAAACACAAAGAAACAGGCAACATTGAGGACAGCAGCCGCAGTGGTCGGCCAGAGCAAGTTAGTACTTACTTCCCTGAAAAACCGGAGGATGTCCAGCAACAACATTAGCTCAGAGCGGTCAGCAACCAGTGGGACTCAGGTACAGCTATCTAGTGTTCAGAGACGTCTGGCCAGAAGTGGTCGTCATGGAAGAATTGCAGACAAAAATTCATACCTTCCATGTAGAAACAAGACCAAGCAACTCAACTATGCATGAAAACATAGAAACTAGGGTGATCATTAATAGCAGCAGGTGCTCCGGACTGAGGAGTCAAAATGTGAAATATTTGGCTTTAACAGAAGGCAGTTTATTTGCCGAAGAGCTGCAGAGCGGTACGATAATGAGTGTCTGCAGGCAGCTGTAAAGCATGGTGGAGAGCAGTACAGTAATGAGTGTCTGCAGGCAGCAGTGAAGCATGGTGGAGAGCGGTACAATAATGAGTGTCTGCAGGCAGCAGTGAAGCATGGTGGAGAGCAGTACAATAATGAGTGTCTGCAGGCAGCAGTGAAGCATAGTGGAGAGCAGTACAATAATGAGTGTCTGCAGGCAGCAGTGAAGCATAGTGGAGAGCAGTACAATAATGAGTGTCTGCGGGAAGCGGTGAAGCATGGTGGAGAGCGGTACAATAACGAGTGTCTGCAGGCAGCAGTGAAGCATGGTGGAGAGCAGTACAATAATGAGTGTTTGCAGGCAGCAGTGAAGCATGGTGGAGAGCAGTACAATAATGAGTGTCTGCAGGCAGCAGTAAAGCATGGTGGAGAGCGGTACAATAATGAGTGTCTGCAGGCAGCAGTGAAGCATGGTGGAGAGCGGTACAATAATGAGTGTCTGCAGGCAGCAGTGAAGCATGGTGGAGAGCAGTACAATAATGAGTGTCTTCAGGCAGCAGTGAAGCACGGTGGATAGTAGTACAATAATGAGCGTCTGCAGGCAGCAGAGAAGTATGGTAAGGGTCTTTGCAGGTTTAGGGCTGTATTTCATCAAATGAGGTTGGGGATTAGGTCAGGATTAAAGTGGTTTTCTAGAGAAAATACTATGCTGCTCAGGACAGGCCATCAATAGTTGATCGGCTGGGGTCTGCCGCTCAGGACCTCAGTTAATTGGTCACCCACTGACAGCGCCGCAAATGCACAGGGGTCAAGAGTGTAAGCCACTGCTCCTACCCATCTGTAGTGACTGCCACTTGTAACCACAGGCTCATCTCCCATTGATTTAAATGAAAGCCCAGCCTGCAATTACAAGCACAGGCCTATATATGGGTTGGAACAGTAGCATACATTTTAACGCCTATGTATTTTGCCTATCCTGAGGATAGGTCATCAATAGTATTTTCCCCGGAAAACCTCTTTAATTGTGTCCTCAATGCTGAGAAATTCCGACAGATACTTATCCATCATGAAATACCATCAGGGAGGCATCTGATTGGCTCCAAATTTGTTCTGCAGCAAGACAACGACCCCAAACATCCAGCCAATGTCATTAAGAACTGTCTTCAGTGTAAAGAAGGACAAGGAGTCCTAGAAGTGATGAAATGGCCCCACAGAGCCCTGATCTCCGCATCATCCAGTCTGTCTGGGATTACATGAAGAGAGAGAAGGATCCATGCTTAGTAGAGATGAGCGAGCACGCTCGTTTAAGGCTGCTGCTCGATCGAGTAGCAGTCTTATCGAGTAACTGTGTACTCGCCCGAGCAGCATGCTGGGGGGCGGAGGTGGCAGGGGGCAGCGGGAGGAGAGTGAGAGATCTCTCTCCCCCACCGCCCCCCCGCATGCTGCTCGGGCGAGTACACAGTTACTCGATAAGACTGCTACTCGATCGAGCTGCAGCCTTAAACGAGCATGCTCGCCCATCTCTAGTGCTTAGTCATGGAACAATCACCCTGCTGAGTTCCTTCAAAAACTGTGTGCAAGAGTCCCTAAAATAACTGATGCTGCTGTGAAGGTAAAGGGCGGTCACGCCAAATTCTGATGTGATTCAGATTTTGCTTTTGTTCAGTCACTTAGCATTTTATGAACTGGCAGAAATAAACTATTAACACTTCTATCTGTGAAAGCATTCTTACTCTGCAGCATGTTTTTTCCCACACCTGCCTAAAACGTTTGCACAGTTCTATACATTGTATTGGCATGCATCCCTCTGTGTTTATATATGAGCAGCACCAGCACACACCTGTGGTAGCCCCCCCACTGTTCCCCTAGCTGTGGTATGGAAGGCGCCATATTGTGCTGGGGCAGTCGCTAGAGTTCATTAGTCTTCTTGGGGAGTGGGGTACAAGATCTGCACCTCACAAGTCACTCCGCCTCCTGCTTCAGTTTTCGTCTCGTTAACTGGTTAATGATCCCTCTGCTGACAGAGCGGTTCTCTCCTCACTCCTTACTTTTTCTTTTTTTTTAAATTGAAGCAATAAACATGCAGGACTCGTCCGTCTCTACTATAAACTGATACAACGGACTCCAATCATTAAAAAGGGTTTCTCCAGAATTGACGCTGGTGGTGATGGGAGCTGCAGGTGTGCGGTAAATTACTGCACTCTTCAGGTTGTGATTTAGGATGTTCAGTTGTGTTATAGACAAGTATTCTGTCATTTGTTCTGATCTCGGCATCCATTGATGTATGGCTGCTGATACTTTGGGTATTATGCCCCCTTCTCCCCTCCACGTCTCTCTGTCCTTCACTTGTATCTTTTTCCCTGATATCTCATCGCTGGGGGTAATGTTCTGCAGCCCTTGTTTTGAAATATTGGTTGAGTGCAACCATCTGCGGGTGATGCCATAGAGTATACACAGATACACAGGCAGATAAATATTGTTCTCCATACCCCCCACATGCGGACCACAACGCCCCTGTTCTTGTAAATTGTTGTTTCCGACTTACATAAACCAAGATGTTGCTTTCCGTGAACCTTTACTTCCAATTACATGAGTTCAGCAGAAATTTGTTCTGCGCTTTGTGCTTCTAGCATCTGATAGTCCAAAAACTCCAATAATTCCACGTGCAGAAATATAGCCAGAGAGTAAGAGACGGCACAGCAGCGTCACTTCTCTTAGCAAATTTTCCCCTTATTAATAGGATTTTTATAATTTTTACATTTGATATTCTGGCGCCCATGGGATTCCCTTTATCTTGAATTCTATCAGTTATTGCCATGTTGTAAGAGACTGCAAAGCATCATGGTCCCAATGATAAAACTACAAACATTTTGTATCACTTATATGTAAAGCTATATACATAATAGGGACATCCATTAATGTAGCTGTGCTGGTTTTCGGATGTAATTGTATTATACCAAATGGCAATGGTTGGGTGACAGCTGAAAAGCCATTTCATTAGAGATCCCCATTTAGTAGCGTTTTGGATCTCCTTTGGCCTTCAGATCCACAGCAAATCATCACAGTGTCTATCCCCTGTCTCAGAGGACCCAGGGTGTGCCAAGAAAACCTTCCCTGCACCAACTCCACCAGCCTAACAGGAAGGGGTCATCCATTCATGCTGCTTGCTCTAAATTCTGACCTCTCACCAGCACAATGTAATAGAAATCTGGATCCATCTGACCAGGCGGTTTTTCCACTGCTCAGTGATATTATTTTTGCGCTCTCTTCTGGAGTCTCATCTTTCTGCTTTGGCACTGGAACTGGTCTCCTGCTGTTATAGCCTATGCATGCTAAGGAGTTGTGCATTTAACAGAATTGTTAGTTGGGGCACAAACACTGCTTGACTGCACCACCTGTTGTCAAAGTGATTCTTGACATCCTCCTCTGACCCCTGACAAGTTATTTTCATCTACAGGGTCCCCTTTCACTGGATGATTATATTGGATCACGCCATTCTTGGTATACTCTACACACCGCTATACAAGACAACCCCACTTGGTTGGTGAAATCCTGGCCCGACTAGTTTAGCCCCGATGACCAGACCTCGTTGGAAGTCACTCAGATTGCTGGATTTTCCCATCTAATGTGGATTCACATGGAAAACTTGTCACATGACATTGTGCTGTATTCCAGGGTCATGGGGATAGTTTCCATACAAGGATGCATCAACTATGAGAGGGTCGGGGTCTCTAATAAAGTAGCCATATATATATATATATATATATATATATATATATATAAAAAAATATACGGGTGTATATATATCCTGCAGGCCAACTGCGATGCACAATAACAGGTAAAATCAGTCACCTGCATCATATAATACGCGTCCTACTTGTTAGGGGACATTGCGAATGTCACAGCGGTACGAACCTGTCTTAGTAAATCTCCGCCAAATGTTTACTACACTCTGCTCCACCTGGACGAGCGCCCACATCCCAGGTATGGAATCTCTGGAGACTCAGGAATGGAAACAACGCTGAGAACATTCTTCAGATCTGTGCAAACTTCAGGGGAGAAGTGATCTCAAAGGAACTTGAAATACCCAGAGACGTCTGGCCCGATGTTGTGCATACCTCACGCATTGTTCCAGGATTGTGCCGGCCGGCCGCTCTCTACATACATCACTTACATATAGATTTATTTTACTTTGAAACTTGAAAGTTTTCACAGTTTCTATGGCAACTTGATGCACCTTTCTGTTTCCATGGTAACTACTTCAGGATTTTGTGAGCTGCTGAGGTACATTCCTTAGTTGCTATGCGGTGATGTCCCCTTGGGAGATGGATGTGACAGGCACAGGAGTGTGACGGGAATACAGCCTGCCCAAGGCAAAGAGTGTCACTCACCTGGGACAATAGACTACACTATCTAATAGACAGGGGAGGAAGAGACTGCTGCACTGTCTAATACACAGGGGAGGAAGAGACATCACTGTCTAATACACAGGAGAGAGACTGCTTTTACTGATAAGTGTATAAGAAGCTGTGCTGTCTATTATACAAAAGGAGATGAGACTACAGCACTGTCTAATACATAGGCAAGAAAGTGACTGCTCTCCCTGGCAGATGTATAAGGGGTTGGTGCCATCTTTTCCTATGGCAGACACATGTGCCATCACTCTTCTTTCCCAGGTAGAAGTGAGTACTTGAAGCGTAGAATTGAGCTGCCGTATCGCCATGAACTCTGTTCTGTGCAGTTGGATCATCAGTCCTTGTGACCAGCAGACGTACTTCTCACTCCTCTTCCTCAACCCCTGGTTCTCCATTTGTGGTAAAAGTAAAGCTCCTATCGTTGGAGGTATACTGAGAGTTATAGTGTTACCACAGAATCCCCTCCAGCCATCCGTTCATTACTGTAATTATTTCTCCTCATCTCAGTCAATGCCCTGACCCAGATAAGCCATGACCTGGTGCCAACTTACAGCCTCACTTTACTCCCACCCCTGACCCAGATGAGCATGACTTGGTGCCAACTTACAGCCTCACTTTACTCCCACCCCTGACCCAGAAAAGCTGAGACCCCCCATAGGGTGTCAGTACAGATGGCCATGAACACATTTTGTGTAAATTGGAGAATCACATGTCATCACCCTGCAGATAATGGATGCTGGTGGTCCGCAGTGTGGGCCTCAGCTGTTCATGGAGACCTGTTAACTGAGGCAGACAGAGGGTGGGAGCCTTCCTGTTCCTGAGAGACTCCTGGTCCTGCCATTCCTGGACTTCCCTTGGAGCACATTCCTCATGTGGGTCCTGATGAGCGTAGTCCTGTGAATGAGGCTTTGCCGGGGGATGTGGAGGGTGGACAAGGATTTGTTTTTGGTCTGTCAAGTGAGACATGGAATTCCTTCATCAATCAGCTGGCAATCTGTCTTAATTAGTCATCATTGTGTCTGAAGCCTGGGGACAGCGATGAAAGAAGAGAGGGGAAATTTTATATAGATGCCCCTTGGGGAGTGGAAATCTGCTATTAGGCCCTGTGATTACCCAGTGCCACACACAAGGTAGGGATATGCATGTGGAGTATATGCAGAGGGGTCCAATTCCTGTCCACTTCTTTGAATATGGTCGCCATTACTTCTCTCACATGGGTCATCACTCAGCTTTTCAAGACTCTTAAACAACAAGCAGTCTTTTTATACAGCAATATACACTGAACGGCCGCATAACGTACTGGAGCTCCTTCCTCTGGCCTTCTGAACCGCAGTAGATTGTTGTGGTATATATTCCAGTTGGCAATGAACCGTTTGGCAGGAATATCGGCCCCTGTGGAGAGGAAGCTTCTTGTAGGTTTCAGAAATTAGATGATATGTTCTGATCAGCTGACAGGAAAGGGTCATCGATTCATGCTGCTTGTGCCAAATTCTGACCATCAGCATGGTGCAACAGAAATCTTGATTCATCTGACCAGGCAATGTTTTTCCGCTGCTCAGTGATATAATTTTTGAGTTTTTTTCAGCTCCCTGGAGTCTCGCCTTTCTGTTATTCTTGGAGACAATGGTGCTGGAATTAGTTGTATGCTGTTATAGCCCGTTCCTGCTAAGAAACGGCAAGTTGTGTGTTCAGACACTTTAGTTGGAACACCACTATTGTATTTGGTTGTTCTTGACTGTGCAGCGCCTGTTGGGCAGAATGGTTCTTAACATCCTCCTATGGCCCCTTTCGGTGACAAATTGTTACTGTCCACAGGATCCCCTTTCACTGAATGTTTTTCCTCAAACACGAAATTCTCTGCATCTTGGCTCCAATCTTGGGGGGCGAGGGGCTCTTATAAAGGTCCGGAGCTCTAATAAAGCGGCCTCTCTGTATAGCTGTAGGGATTATTATGTAGCTAATCTGTCATTCAGGATGAGCTCTGTGAGCCCGTTCTTGCAACCAATTTGGTTATCAACCATCCTTCCTTGAAACAGCTCCTGGAATCACATATGCACTGCTCAGTACTGCTGTATAACGACCTCTATTTTGTTGCAACTTCTAGTAAGTGTTTTATCTCAGCCCAGTGCTGGATTCTTATCTCCATTGCTCAGTATTGCTCTATAATGATCTGCATGTTGCTGCTTCGTAGTAAGTGTTTAATGTCACCTTTGAGAAGCAATAGGATGAAAGTGAAAGGGAGGAGACACAGATTAGATATTAAATGGGGAGGGTGATCAATGAGTGGAACAGGTTGTCACAGGAGGTGATGAGTTCACCTTCAATGGAAGTGTTCAAACAGAGGCTGAACAGACATCTGCCTGGGATGATTTAGTGATCCTGCACTGAGCAGGGGGTTGGATTTGATGACCCTGGAGGTCCCTTCCAACTTTACCATTCTATGGTAAAACAAAAACCCTTATGGCGCATTTAACAACTTAATAGAAAAGGACAACTCAATAACTTTTATTTCCTGAGGGCTTCTTGATTTTTCAGGGAAGATTCCCTGTAAATCCATTGCCTACTAATGGCTGATATGTAACACAGGATGTTTCTCTCTGTGGAGATCAGATAATTGACGATCGTATTTCATCAGCAGACCATCCGTAGGTCCACAGAACCTTACAGAAGACTATAACTAATAGTATAGCATTCCAGAATAGGAATGCCCCTTCACCCACGTTTAAGTTGTCCGAACTATCCCAATACAAGGTGTATTCAAGTTCTAGTTTCTCCTAATGTTTTTCTTAAAAGAGGTGCGGATAGAAACACATCTTAGAAAACATTGGCATTCTTTGGGGATGAGTGAGACAGATGTCAGCATCGTCCAGCGCACGGAATCCACGTGACAGCGTTTTTAATATTGAAAATGGTGACATTCACGTTCCAAGAACAGTGTGTAATCATCTGTTTTCTTCATTTGCGTGGAATGACACCTTATCAACATTCATCGTAAGTTGAGGGAAATGTGATGAAAGCGTCATGGACATGAAGAATATGCATTTGTGAGTGCAACAGTTTTATGAAGGCTGAAGTCTTGTTAAGAACGAACCAAAGGAGCCTTGGTCGACAGCATGATTGGAGCAAGTGGTTATGGAGGACTGCCAACTGACTGTGGAAGAGATTGCCTTCAAAGTCGGTATTTCTGTGCACACCCGCCTGCGTGAAGACCTGAGGATGTGGAAGGTTTCCTCCAGGTGGGTGCCGCAAATCCATCAAGACAACATTTCTGCTCATTGGGCGGCTCTTACTCAGGGGTTTCTTTAAAAAAAAACTTTGAAGAGGTTCCTCACGCTCCCTACTCACTTGACCCTGCACCAAATGATTTTTGACCTTTTCCAACAATAAATGTAGCTCTCTGTGATCGCACATTTTTCAGACGTGCATCTCTTGCTTCTGTGATTTTTCCAGTAGGCAAAAGTGACCCCTAAAAAAGTGTTTGTAGTGACCATGGAATCATGGCATAGACTTTCTGAAAAATGTGTATGCCCAGAGAGAGATTATGTTAAGAAGTGACGATACTTTCAGCTTTTTCACACAAGTGGTCTTTTAGAAAAAAAGAGGAGATCTTAGAACAGTGGTGGCGAACCTATGTCAGGCGTGCCAGAGATGGCAAGGTAGTAAATTCCGTCCTGGGTGCCGCTGCTCCCCTGCCGGTATTCACTCAGCGACGCTGCTAGCAGTGCTGATCCCAAGTTCACACTGTGGGTCAGTGTGCACCCGGGATCCTCCTCCCCTGACGCCTCCTCGTTTTTACGAGAGCAGAAGGGAGGAGGCGTCCGGATGCACACACTGACATCACAGTGTGCACCTCAGATCAGTGCTGAGCAGCAGTAAGTATGTGGGTCTCAGGAGGGCACTATTACTACTGGGGTTGATATAGGGAATACTATTAGTAATAGTGTCTCCTATATCGGCCCCAGTTGTAATAGCATTACTAGTAGCGGCCTCTGTGGGGGTCACTATTTCTACTGAAGCCACTGTGGGGGTCACTATTTCTACTGACGCCACTGTGAGAGTCACTATTACTACTGGGCTTGCTGTGTGTGTGTGTGTGGGGGGGTGTCACTATTACTACTGGAGCCGCTTTGGGGGTCGCTATTACTACTGGAGCTACTGTGGGGGTCACTATTACTACTGGGGCTACTGTGGGGGTCACTCTTACTGCTGAAACCGCTGTGGGGGTCACTATTATTGCTGAAATCACTGTGGGGGTCACTACTACTACACAGACCACTATGGGGGCCACTATTACTATGGAGACCATTGTGGGGAACACTATAACTACTGGGGCCACTGTGGGGGTCACTTACCACTGGGGCCACTGCGGGGGACACTATCACTACTGAAACCACTGCAGCGATCGCTATTTCTAGTGGTGCTACTGTGAAGGTCACTATTACTACTGAGGCCACTGTGGGGTCACTATTACTACTGAGGCCTCTGTGGGGGTCACTATTAATACTGGGGCCACTGTGGGGGTCACTATTGCTGCTGTGGTATTTTTACTTGTGATGGAAATGCTGCAGAATGTCCTCAGTGGAAATTTCCGTGGCAAATTCTACAGCATTTCTGCATCCAAAAAGCAGTCAAAATCTGCACCATGTCTATTTTGAAACAGCCTTGTCCATTTTATAACAACAGAGGTAAAATCATACGTTGTGATAAGCCCCGCCCCCTGACGTGTTGGCACTTTGTGATAAATAAGTGGGTTTGGGGCTGTAGTTCTCGGTCTCTAAAAGGTTTGCCATCACTGCCTTAGAACTTGAACACACCTTGTAAATTAGAGAGCGAATAGAGTTTACAAGCCACATTATCATGAATGCACAAATCACGAGAATGTAAAATGATTCTGCGATTTTGACATCCGTGCGCCATTATTCTGATGTTATTATATTGCTGTATGGGTCTAAATAGTACGTTATTGACCATCGTGGCAGAAAAGGCTTAAATGAATGAGCCTAGGTGAGTACCTGCGACTTTCCTTCAGTTTCTCGTCACTATACAGAGATTCTTATCCTCCATCTGTTCCTTATAATTACAAGTAGCTGTTGACAATATAAGTGTCCAGAGCAGAGCATTCTGGGAATATCCTCATGAGGTCAGCGTCGTAGGGTCAGGTCTAATGAGAGGGCGGCAGAACCTGCAGGTACAGGGGGAGCGTGGGAAAGTGATGGAGCAGAGCAAGGTGCAGGAGCTGAGATTGTAGAGAGTGTGAGAAGCAGGGACACGGCAGAGATAGTAAGGCAGACATAGTGGATGCAGAGAAATGATCCTTAAGCCTGTGTGGAGACAATGCCACGTTGTTCTCCTCAATGTATCACATGTCTTTACACGGGCGCACAAGGTACAGTGCCTTACCATGATGCTATGTGTGGGTAGATGGACACTTGGGTCGTAATGATGAGAATTGCAGAGTGCACATGATCAGACTGGGATGTTCTGTATGAGGGCGCAAAACCTGCAGCTACTAATAACATTATGTACTATGTAGGGGGAGAATTAAAGGGGAAGCTTGAAGGGGTCTTCCAGCTCTAAATAATTTATGACCTATGCTCAGGGTAGGTCATTAATAGATCAGCAGGAAACCATCACCCAAGACCCCCATTGGTCAGCTTTTTGATGGGCCACCATTTCAGCATATGGAGCTGGAAGCGGACAGCTCTGTACATGGTGCAGTGGTCTAGCGGGGTATTACAGGCACAGTTCCCATTCACTTCAATGAGGGTGACCATTACATTGGAAGGACAGTGAGAGGATCAGAGTGACGATAACAGGATGAGAATGGCCATGATACATGGGACAGTGAGAGAAAAAGAGTGACCATGACAGGGGGACAGTGAGAGGATGTTAGGGACGATGACATTGGAGGGACAGTGAGAGGATGAGAGTGGCCATGACAAGAGTGAGAGGATAGGGGTACATGGGAATAGAGAGTGTTAGGAACAGAGTAACTTCTGAGACACCAGTGACGGACACAGGAACTGTTGAATAAAAGCAGTGAGCTGCGCCAGTCACACAGTGGGTGTCACAAGCAGAAAGTAGGGCACACGTAGTGGCACCAAGCGTAGAGCTCCTCAGAGCTGGGGAGTCAGATACGCTTCACTCAATATGACCTGAATTAGACACAGTAAGTGGGAAGTGTAAATGAAAGAGACTTTCCACCAGATCAGATGCTGCAGGAGTCTGTTTGATGTGTCCTGCATCAATATGTATCACAGAGCAGCTCAAAGAGAGAAGGAAGAAGAAGGGGGGGGGGGGGGGGGGCGGAAAATGCAACCGAAGAAGCTGATAAAAGAGACCACAAGATAAGACAGGAATTGTCACAGGTGAATAATGCCTATCTTCTGGAAACAGTGCTGATTGTTGCATCATAAGCCCCTCTCACCTGTAGCACAAGTCTGTGTGTCCTAGGGGGCAATTTATTATATTATCACAGCAGAGAATGAGTGGGCAGGGGTCATCCTATAATGGGCAATTGATGACCTCCTCTTAGCAGAGGAGTATGGGGGTTAATCTGAATTCTGTATCAAAATCCGCACTGCTAACGGTGAACTTTGATGCTGAAATGCCGACAGGATTCTACTTTTTTCAATTCTGCACCAAAATCCGCACATTAGTGCAGATTTTGGTGCTGAATGTCCCGGAGGAGGGCATAGTCAGCAATACTGTAGAGGAACATTCCCTCCTGTGTCAAAGGTTATTGATGACTTCATCACAGCAGAGAATTGATGGCAGTTAATGTATCACAGCGAGAAATATGGGGTGGTCATCCAATAATAGAACAATCAGTGACCTTGTCACAATAGAGAATGCTGGAAGGAGGGTGATATTAATCCTAAAATGGGGCAATGGATGATCTCATCACAGCAGAGAAAGGATGGAAGGTCATTCTATAACGGGTTAATCTATGGCGTCATCATGGCAGAGAGTGGGGAGGCATTCTTTAGTAGGGCACAATCTATGGCAGCATCATCTTTTGACATTGGGTAATAGTTATTTGGTTCAGCTTGACTCAGCCTTCCATCCTTCCAAGGTTGGTAAAATGAGTACCCAGCTTGCTGGGGGGTAAAGATAACTAGGGAAGGCAATGGCAAACCACCATACAAAAACAGCCTGCCAAGAAAACGTCACAATGTGACGTCACCCTAGGAGTCAGTCATGACTCGGTGCTTGCACTAGGGGACTTTACCCTTTTTACAATACGGTAGTTATTCTACAGCATGGGAGTAATTACCAAGGTAACAGCATAACAGCTGCTATGGGCCCAACAACTAACGGGGCCAGTCTCCACTCAGCCATAAGTTATAAGGGCTCATCCATATGAGCACTGTAGATGCGCAGTATAGCTGCGCACAGAAAGCACTTCTATAGGAACCAATGGTTTCCTATAGAAGCGTTCACTTGAAAGAATGTTAGACACGCAAAATTTGTGCACCTAACAAAGATAGGACATGTGACTGCAAGGTCGCGTCTAAGCTGTGTGGTGTGCGCAAAGATAGGACCTGCCCTATCTTTGGTGCGTGCTTATCATAGACTCCTATGGGAGCTGCAAAGCACGCAGCCCGCACCTGGATCGTGTGAACGGGCTAATTCAAGTAACATAATATGGTGGGCTGAATAAAGACAATGTCCATCTAGTTCAGCCTGTTTCTGCCCCATCCATCACCACCACCACCCTTCCTTGTTTATCCTGAAGAAGGCAAACAAAAAACAACGAGGCAGATGCCAATTTAGCTCATTTGGACGAAAAAAAATCCTTCCCAACTCCATAATGGCAGTCAGAGTAATCCCTGGATCAATGTTTGAGTTCCACCTAATTCCAAGACCCAGATCAAAAACCCCGCTGGTCACCTAATGTCTATATCCTGTAATATCATAGCGCTCTAGAAAGGCATCAAGTCCCCTCTTAAACTCCTCTATGGATTTTGCCATCACATTATCCTCAGGCAGAGAGTTCTTACAGTAAAGACCCCCTTCTGTGTTGGTGATGAAACCTGCTTTCCTCTAAACGTAGCGGATGCCCTCTTGTTACTGACACAGTCCTGGGTATAAACAGATCATGGGAGAGATCCCTGTATTGTCCCCTCATGTATTTATACATAGTTATTTGGTCGCCCCTTAGCCGTCTTTTTCCTGGGTGAATAATCCCAATTTGGATAGCCTCTCTGGGTATTCCAGTCCCGTCATTCTGTTTATTAGTTTAGTTGCCCTTCTTTGAACCCCCTCAAGCACTGCAACATCTTTCCTGAGCACCGGTGTCCAGAACTGTACACAGTATTCCATGTGGGGCCTGACAAGTGCCTTATATAGTGGGAGGATAATGTTCTCGTCCCTCGCCCCTATACCTCTTTTAATGCATCCTAAAACTTTATTTGCTTTTGCAGCAGCTGACTGGCATTGGCTGCTCCAGTTAAATCTACAGTCCACTAGTACCCCTAGGTCCTTTTCCATATCACTTTTCCCTAGCAGTACCCCATTTAGTGTATATTGGTGACATCCGTTTCTCTTTCCCATGTACATAACCTTACATTTATCAACATTAAACTTCATTTCCCATTTTTCAACCCAAGCCCTTAGCTTATCTAGGTCCGTTTGTAGTCAGCTGCATTTTGCCCTCCTTTGTATTAATTACCTTGTATAATTTTGTATCGTCTGTAAATATTGATATTTTGCTGTGCAGCCCCTCTATCAGGTCATTGATAAATATATTGAACAGAATGGGGCCCAATACTGAACCCTGTGGCACCCCACTAGCGACCCAATCAGAGTATGAACCATTTATTACCACCCTCTGCTTTCTATCTCTGAGCCAGTTCTTTACCCAGATACACACGTTTTCACCCAGTCCGAGCTGTCTCATTTTATATATCAGCCTATTATGTGGCACGGTGTCAAATGCTTTACAAAAATCCAGATATACGAGATCAATAGACTCTCCCAGATCCAGCCTAGAACTTACTTTATTAGCTGGAATTAACCCGTTCACCCGATCTTTAGTGCAGTATAGCTGCAATCTTTGCACGCGGCTATACTGCGCGCCCACAGCGCTCGTGTGAATGAGCCCTAAACAGAAGAAGGGAGTGTTACTTTTTGCATTTATTCTGTGTTCGTTGTTTCTGTGTCCCTGTATTACGACATAACTGTGTGCATTATCTCTGTACTGTAACATCACTGTTTAAATTATCTCTGTGCTGTCAAATCACTGTGTAAATTCTCCCTGTTCTATGACATTACTTTGTACATTATCCCCATACTGTGACATCACTGTGTGTACTTCCTATTCTGTGACATCACTGGGCACATTCTCCTTGTTCCGTGACATCACTGTGTACATTCTCCCTGTTTCGTGCCATCACTGTGTACATTATCCCTGTACTGTGACATCACTGTGTTCTTAATTCCTGTACTGTGACATCACTTACTGCATTATCTTCGTATTGTGATATCACTGGGTGCATTTATCTCTGTAATATGACATATTGTACATTCTCCTTTTTCTGTGACATCACTTTGTGCATTATCCCTCTTCTAGAACATCATTGTGTATATTTTCTCTGTTCTGTGACATCACTGTATAAATTATCCTTTTTCTGTGACATCACTGCGTACATTATCCCCATACTGTGACATCACTTTGTGCTTATTCCCTGTTCTGTGATATTACTGTGTACATTCTCCCTGTTCTGTGACATCATTGTATACATTCTCCCTGTACTGTAACATTGTTGTGTATATTCCTCCTGTAGTGTGACATCACTGTGTAAATTCTCCCTGTTCTAGGACATCACTATGTACATTATGCCCATACTGTGACATCACTGTGTGCATTCTCCCTGTTCTGTGACATGATTGTGTACATTCTCCCTGTACTGTAACATCATTGTGTGCATTCCTCCTGTAGTGTGACATCACTGTGTAAATTCTCCCTGTTCTAGAATATCACTATGTACATTATGCCCATACTGTGAAATCACTGTGTGCATTCTCCCTGTTCTGTGACATCACTGTGCACATTCTCCCTGTACTGTGACATCACTGTGTGCATTCTCTCTGTTCTGTGACATCATTGTGCACATTCTCCCTGTTCTGTGACATTACTGTGTTCATTCACCCTGTTCTATGATATAATTGTGTACATTCTCCCTGTTCTGTGACATTACTGTGTTCATTCACCCTGTCCTATGATATAATTGTGTACATTCTCCCTGTTCTGTGACATCACTGTGTGTATTCTCCCTATTCTGTGACATCATTGTGTACATTCTCCATGTTCTGTGACATTACTGTGTACATTCTCCCTGTTCTGTGACATCACTGTGCACATTCTCCTTGTTCTGTGACATCACTGTGCACATTCTCCCTGTACTGTGACATCACTGTGTGCATTCTCCCTGTTCTGTGACATTATTGTGTACATTCTCCCTGTTTCGTGCCATCACTGTGTACATTATCCCTGTACTGTGACATCACTGTGTTCTTAATTCCTGTACTGTGACATCACTTACTGCATTATCTTCGTATTGTGATATCACTGGGTGCATTTATCTCTGTAATATGACATATTGTACATTCTCCTTTTTCTGTGACATCACTTTGTGCATTATCCCTCTTCTAGAACATCATTGTGTACATTTTCTCTGTTCTGTGACATCACTGTGTACAGTCTCCCTTTTCTATAGCATCATTGTGTACATTCTCCCTGTTCTGTGACATCACTGTATAAATTATCCTTTTTCTGTGACATCACTGCGTACATTATCCCCATACTGTGACATCACTTTGTGCTTATTCCCTGTTCTGTGATATTACTGTGTACATTCTCCCTGTTCTGTGACATCATTGTATACATTATCCCTGTACTGTAACATTGTTGTCTATATTCCTCCTGTAGTGTGACATCACTGTGTAAATTCTCCCTGTTCTAGGACATCACTATGTACATTATGCCCATACTGTGACATCACTGTGTGCATTCTCCCTGTTCTGTGACATGATTGTGTACATTCTCCCTGTACTGTAACATCATTGTGTGCATTCCTCCTGTAGTGTGACATCACTGTGTAAATTCTCCCTGTTCTAGAATATCACTATGTACATTATGCCCATACTGTGAAATCACTGTGTGCATTCTCCCTGTTCTGTGACATCACTGTGCACATTCTCCCTGTACTGTGACATCACTGTGTGCATTCTCTCTGTTCTGTGACATCATTGTGCACATTCTCCCTGTTCTGTGACATTACTGTGTTCATTCACCCTGTTCTATGATATAATTGTGTACATTCTCCCTGTTCTGTGACATTACTGTGTTCATTCACCCTGTCCTATGATATAATTGTGTACATTCTCCCTGTTCTGTGACATCACTGTGTGTATTCTCCCTATTCTGTGACATCATTGTGTACATTCTCCATGTTCTGTGACATTACTGTGTACATTCTCCCTGTTCTGTGACATCACTGTGCACATTCTCCTTGTTCTGTGACATCACTGTGCACATTCTCCCTGTACTGTGACATCACTGTGTGCATTCTCCCTGTTCTGTGACATTATTGTGTACATTCTCCCTGTTTCGTGCCATCACTGTGTACATTATCCCTGTACTGTGACATCACTGTGTTCTTAATTCCTGTACTGTGACATCACTTACTGCATTATCTTCGTATTGTGATATCACTGGGTGCATTTATCTCTGTAATATGACATATTGTACATTCTCCTTTTTCTGTGACATCACTTTGTGCATTATCCCTCTTCTAGAACATCATTGTGTACATTTTCTCTGTTCTGTGACATCACTGTGTACAGTCTCCCTT
Source organism: Eleutherodactylus coqui (assembly GCF_035609145.1). Lineage (NCBI taxonomy): Eukaryota > Metazoa > Chordata > Amphibia > Anura > Eleutherodactylidae > Eleutherodactylus > Eleutherodactylus coqui. The sequence goes on along the minus strand of NC_089839.1, from coordinate 205,703,853 downwards.
TTCTATAGCATCATTGTGTACATTCTCCCTGTTCTGTGACATCACTGTATAAATTATCCTTTTTCTGTGACATCACTGCGTACATTATCCCCATACTGTGACATCACTTTGTGCTTATTCCCTGTTCTGTGATATTACTGTGTACATTCTCCCTGTTCTGTGACATCATTGTATACATTATCCCTGTACTGTAACATTGTTGTCTATATTCCTCCTGTAGTGTGACATCACTGTGTAAATTCTCCCTGTTCTAGGACATCACGATGTACATTATGCCCATACTGTGACATCACTGTGTGCATTCTCCCTGTTCTGTGACATGATTGTGTACATTCTCCCTGTACTGTAACATCATTGTGTGCATTCCTCCTGTAGTGTGACATCACTGTGTAAATTCTCCCTGTTCTAGAATATCACTATGTACATTATGCCCATACTGTGAAATCACTGTGTGCATTCTCCCTGTTCTGTGACATCACTGTGCACATTCTCCCTATTCTGTGTTCTGTGACATCACTGTGCACATTCTCCCTGTACTGTGACATCACTGTGTGCATTCTCTTTGTTCTGTGACATCATTGTGCACATTCTCCCTGTTCTGTGACATTACTGTGTTCATTCACCCTGTTCTATGATATAATTGTGTACATTCTCCCTGTTCTGTGACATCACTGTGTGTATTCTCCCTATTCTGTGACATCATTGTGTACATTCTCCATGTTCTGTGACATTACTGTGTACATTCTCCCTGTTCTGTGACATCACTGTGCACATTCTCCCTGTTCTGTGACATCACTGTGCACATTCTCCCTGTACTGTGACATCACTGTGTGCATTCTCCCTGTTCTGTGACATTACTGTGCACATTCTCCCTGTTCTGTGACATCACTGTGCACATTCTCCCTGTACTGTGACATCACTGTGTGCATTCTCCCTGTTCTGTGACATTATTGTGTACATTCTCCCTGTTTCGTGCCATCACTGTGTACATTATCCCTGTACTGTGACATCACTGTGTTCTTAATTCCTGTACTGTGACATCACTTACTGCATTATCTTCGTATTGTGATATCACTGGGTGCATTTATCTCTGTAATATGACATATTGTACATTCTCCTTTTTCTGTGACATCACTTTGTGCATTATCCCTCTTCTACAACATCATTGTGTACATTTTCTCTGTTCTGTGACATCACTGTGTACAGTCTCCCTTTTCTATAGCATCATTGTGTACATTCTCCCTGTTCTGTGACATCACTGTATAAATTATCCTTTTTCTGTGACATCACTGCGTACATTATCCCCATACTGTGACATCACTTTGTGCTTATTCCCTGTTCTGTGATATTACTGTGTACATTCTCCCTGTTCTGTGACATCATTGTATATATTATCCCTGTACTGTAACATTGTTGTCTATATTCCTCCTGTAGTGTGACATCACTGTGTAAATTCTCCCTGTTCTAGGACATCACGATGTACATTATGCCCATACTGTGACATCACTGTGTGCATTCTCCCTGTTCTGTGACATGATTGTGTACATTCTCCCTGTACTGTAACATCATTGTGTGCATTCCTCCTGTAGTGTGACATCACTGTGTAAATTCTCCCTGTTCTAGAATATCACTATGTACATTATGCCCATACTGTGAAATCACTGTGTGCATTCTCCCTGTTCTGTGACATCACTGTGCACATTCTCCCTGTTCTGTGACATTACTGTGTTCATTCACCCTGTTCTATGATATAATTGTGTACATTCTCCCTGTTCTGTGACATCACTGTGTGTATTCTCCCTATTCTGTGACATCATTGTGTACATTCTCCATGTTCTGTGACATCATTGTGTACATTCTCCATGTTCTGTGACATTACTGTGTACATTCTCCCTGTTCTGTGACATCACTGTGCACATTCTCCCTGTTCTGTGACATCACTGTGCACATTCTCCCTGTACTGTGACATCACTGTGTGCATTCTCCCTGTTCTGTGACATTATTGTGCACATTCTCCCTGTTCTGTGACATCACTGTGTTCATTCACCCTGTTCTATGATATAATTGTGTACATTCTCCCTGTTCTGTGACATCACTTTGCAAGAGAAACAAAAACATCATATGCTTTTCATGTTTTGTATTTGCTATTGAACATGCTCATTTTGGAGCCTCATCCCGCATTTGGTATGGGGCCCTGTGGTTACTTGTTAGCTAGTTAGGACAGAGGGATACAGGAGGAGGGAGGTGAATGCTGGAGCCAGGAGGAACAAGAGGATAATAAGGAGATAAAGAAAGTGTAATGAGAGGCAGACAGAGGATGATGATGAATGTGAGAGCAGTGCAGAGGGATGAGAGGGAAGAGATAAGCGGTACATGATAAGATGTGGTCTGGAGGGCAGGGTGCCGAATAAATCATCTACTAAAGGACAAAGGCAGATTGTGAAGGGGGATGTGTTCTATGGGAGCAGCCTATAATCTGCACTACTACCCTCAGCAAGTACAAGCCTCCAGTCTTCTGCCAAGTGGTTGAAAATTTAATATAGACATTTACATGAGCCGATGATCAGTTTAGCATTAGCTCACAATTATTACTCGGTGTATGAAATATCGAACAAAAACATAGCATTTCACGGTTATGGCCTCTTTCACACGGGCTACAAAATCATCGCTACAAAATGCATCCATGTGAAGCCCATGGTTTCCATTGGGTTCTTTCAGGCTACAAAACATCTCATGTGAAAGAACCCAATGGAAACCATGGGCTTCACATACATGCGTTTTGTGGTGATGATTTTGTAGCCCGTGGGAAAGAGGCCTGGTGATTTAAACATAGTCAAACTGTGCATACGTTTCTGTGTGTGTTTTTGTGGGATTGAAAAATGTAACCTACTATGTTTTTATGTTCCGCAGAAAAAAAACATATGGAAACGTAAAAGTTTTCAAAAAGATTGTAGTCAATGAAAAGCATATGGAAACGTTTGTCTGTCTGTTACCATACGCTTAACCTATACCCTTTTTGTGATCCGTGGAAAAAAAACTGTTAAAATACAAAACATTATTAGAAAAGAAAAGTTTACATTGGCAAACATATGTTTTACTTATAAAAGTTACGCAGTTTTACAAATTTTTTTCATGTAGGTTTCTCGCATATGTGAAACATACTTGAAAGTGCCGAGCCCTTAAAGGGAATCTCCACTATTTATGGTGGCATCTGCTGATGCCTCTTGTAGTTCTTAGTTGTCGCTCCCTCAGTATTTCCCAGCAGCTTTGGACGCATCATCATTATTTTACTTTCTACTTTGCACAAATACTGTATTAAAATGCTTCTGCGGCTGTCTAATACACTTCATGTTGCAACATCTCTGCTTTTGGGAGGTTTCAGACAAACGTGTTTTTCTCTCCTTATTATCATGGCCACATAACGGGACAAAAGGAAACCACTGATTTCAATGGATATCAGCGGTTTTGTTTTCACTTTCGTAAATAGTAGGGACAAGAAAATATAGGGCAGGACCTATCTACGCGCTATTTTTTTTACTTCAAACTCCTGTGCTATGGCACAGTGTTTGAATGGCCGGGGAAGGGGAAAAAAACCCTCGTTTAGGTCCAAACTACGCTCCGTACTGGTGAGCGTAGTTGTGCCTACAGCCATGTGAAACCGCCTTCATAGCTGTAGATTTTGTCTTGGATCTGCATACAGTCTTATCCCCATCAACGTGCAAAATACGCTTCCTCGTGAATCTGCGATAAGTAGTGACATGTCTCTTGCCAGCAATCTGCACAAGATCGCAATGGAAATTGCGCACATGCATTTTGCCCATTGCACTAATAAAACCGCTTCCATATCCGTGGCACAATACCTGTGGATTTCTGCTGTGTTTTAGAATTTACACAGAAAAATTCATGTTAGATACCGCCATGTGAACACACCCTAAGACTGCTTTCACATGGTGTAAAAATCCCGCTAGCTTTGTGCGTTGTGAGATGCACAAATCTGAACCCCATTCCTTTGAATGGGGTCATATACATATGTGATTCTTTACCTGCATCGCGGTGTGGGAAAAATACCCGGCATATCCTATCCTTGGGCATTCCCTTGGAAAATATTGCCTATTTAAAGCAGTGGGAAACACCGGAGGATCGCAACTGTACTCAATTGATGGGAGGTATTTTTGACACAAAAATGGCTTGCATCCGCGGGGACATCGCATGTGCACGAGTGTGATATCGGACCGAGTGTCACAGCCCGATATCTCGCTTGATCGTGTTTAGAAAGCCTAAGGGTATGTTCACATGTAGCAGAAAATGGTGCAGATTTTCTGCTGTGGAAAATCCTGATGAAAATTCACATCGGAACCGCAACAAAGTAAGTATCAAAATCCACATCATTTAACAGAATTTAACATTATTTTTATGCATATATGCGGTCTGAAGAATATAATGATGTCTGCAAAAACTGTAGGGCAAGTGTCAGAAAAGCTGAAGCTAATAATGAATTGAGGCTTGCAACAGAGGCCAAAACCAATAAAAAAGGATTTTGATCGTATGTCAAAAGCAAAAAAAAAGTCAAAGATACTATTGGATGCTTACAGGATGAAAATGGTGAATTGGTTAAGAATGATGTTGAGAAAGCCGAACTTTTAAATTCCTATTTTGTATCTGGTTTCTCTCAGAAAGTAGATGGAACATCAACTGATCTTCCCTATGCTATTGGGGGAATAAAAGAATGCAGGCTATCTTTAAGCAGAGAGAGGGTGAGGGAACACTTAGCTAACTTAAATGAATTTAAGTCTCAAGGTCCAGATGACTTACATCCTAGGATACTAAAGAAAGCAGCGGAGGTAATTGCTGAACCACTCCCCATAATCTTTGAAAATTCTTGGAGAACAGAAGTCTTAGAAAATTGTAAAAAGGCAAATGTTGTCCCTATCTTCAAAAAAGGGAAGAAGGTGGATCCAGGAAACCACAGGCCTGTGAGCCTGACTTCTGTACTGGGAAAGATCTTTGAACAAATTATTAAACAGCATGTATGCAAGTACTTGGATGAAAATGGAGTAATTAACCAGAGCCAGCATGGGTTTGTAACAAACAAGTCATGCCAGACTAATAAGATTTCCTTCTATGACAGAATCACCGACTGGGTTGATCAAGGAAATGTGGTGGATATGGTATATCTTGACTTTAGTAAAGCATTTGACAAAGTATCTCATACCATACTTATTAAAGAAAATAACCAAATAGGGATTTACAAGGCAACTGCTAGGTGGATTCACAACTGACTGAGTGATCGTACTCAAAGAGTGGTCATAAATGGCTGCACATCCAAGTTGAGGAATCTATCAAGTGGGGTACCACAAGGCTCTGTCCTAGGCGAAGTCCCAGCGTTGTTCAACATTTTTATAAATGGTCTGGAGAAGGGAATTGATGGGAAACTGATCAAATTTGCAGACGACACAAACTAGGAGGGATAGCTAACACTAGGGAAGACAAAGAGAGAGTATTTAAAAAGATCTACAAAAGCATGAACAGTGGGCGGCGACTAACAGAATGGTGTTTAACAAGGAGAAATGCAAAGTCCTACATCTGGGCAAGAAAAATTAAAAAAGCACATACAGAGTGGGAGGAATTGGACTAAGCAGCAGCACATGTGAAAAAGACTTGGGTATACTAATAGATCATAGACTGAACATGAGTCAACAATGTGATGCAGCAGCCAAAAAGGCAAACACAATTCTGGGATGTAATGAGAAGTATAGAGTCTAGATAACGTGAGGTCATTATCCCCCTCTACTCTTCCTTAGTCAGACCTCATCTGGAGTACTGTGTCCAGTTCTGGGCACCCCACTTTAAAAAAAGACATAGACAAACTGGAGCAAGTTCAGAGAAGAGTTACCAAGATGGTGAGCGGTCTGCAAATCATGTTCTATGAGAAACGGCTAAGGGATCTGGGAATGTTGAGCCTGTGAAAAAGAAGACTGAGAGGAGACTTAATAGCTGTCTACAAATATCTGAAGGGCTGTCACAGTGCAGAGGGATCAGCCCTATTCTCACTTGTACAAGGAAAGACTAGAAGCAATGGGATGAAACTGAAAGGGAGGAGACACAAATCAGATATTAGAAAAAACTTTCTGACAGTGAGGGTGATCAATGAGTGGAACAGGTTACCATGGGAGGTGGGGAGTTCTCCTTCAATGAAAGTACTCAAAGAAAGGCTGGACAAATATCTGTCTGGTATGACTTACTGAATGCTGCATTGAACAGGGGGTTGGACCTGATGACCCTGGAGGTCCCTTCCAACTCTACCATTCTACTATATCCACAGCAGATTTCACCCTTTCACCAATAGCGTAGATTTTGATGCTATTTTTGATGTAGATCTTCCTCTACATGTGCACATGCCATAAACACTGAACGCTAGCAGAGTTGGGTCTTCTAGCACAATGCATTGATGCAAAGTAAGCCAAGCAATAGGGGACGTAAAGTTAGATAAAAGTGTCTTAAGATGAGCCAGATTAATCATCCAGCATAAGTCGTTCTGATAAAATTGGCGCATCTTCAAGTGGCCGGGTCTGAGGGTACTTTTATACAGGACGACTATTGGGTGCTTTAGTGCCTGACAGCTTTCCCAACAATTATCACTCCTGTGCTTTCACAGAGGAGCTATAATCACTCACTGAATGGAGGTGAAGTGTGCTGGAGATCTCTTCTAGCCGCCCGCCTCCATTCAGAGTAAACAGACAGTCATTCATCGATGAACTACCGCCCGCTTAATCAGACCGATAGTCACTTGCTTTTTTTAGGTAAGCTAAAAATGAAGTTACTCCGACAAGTGAGTGATTCTTGCTCTCTTGCCCTGTCAGGTCTTGTCTTTATACGGGACGACAGTTGCCCATAATTGCTCTTTTAATCGAATTACTCAGGCGACTAATGTCGTGTAGAAGTATCCTAAGTTTACGTTGTCTATTAAACCGCATCTTTAATTCAGTCTCATTGTCTATTTACTAGACAGTTACAGAAGTTTTGGTTGTAAAGTGATGAAGGTTCATGTGCAGAAGACTGGACTCCAGCCTTCTACTGGGATGTTTGGTGCCACAGGAGCAGCGGGATGAGTATAGATGGGTCACTGCTGTACAACACACTGCTGCATTAGTTTTATGATATTTTTTTTGTTTTCTCAGCAGCTTTTAAGTGAAACATTTTTTTATTGTCTCCTATAAAACATCCGGAAGTGTTTAACCCTTCGGCCGGAGGAGATATGTGGCATCATTTTACACTGCGTCTCCCCTTGTATCTCCTCAGCTCTATATGACCTGACAGACATATCCTCATCTCATTATTAGGTATGGCACAGATTTATTCCCATCCTGATGACCATGTAGAGCTATGGTTACACCCTCATGAAGGATTGATGTATAAGGGATATGTCTGTACATTGAGATCTACAAACGCCACAGTGAACTTCCTTCTATAGGACATCAATTTATTTTTATGGGGGAAGGATAATCAGAATCATGGTGCCCCCGACCACTGTGTGGAGGAGGGAAAGACGGGGCCAGGAACCTGTATGAATGGGCGATAGATAATAGGGGGTTACAAAGTTGTGCTCCCACGAGCCTCAGCAGAATAGGGCGTTATGATCTCATTGGCCGCTCTTAATCCCCCATGCTGGGGTATAATGGCGTGGAGTGGGGTTGGCTTTCCAGGACTGAATAGATGTTTTATACAAAGTGGTTTCCCACAAAACTTATCCCATACAGATGAGAATCCCGAAGAACACAGCGCCACAATTAGAGCCATGTCTGCAAGCGGGGAAGGGACTTAACCCCTTCACTGCTAAACGGTGTTGGGTTACGACTTTTAATTCAGGGTAATGCTGTAAATCTAGAGGTCGGCGGAGGATAAAGGACGTCACAAGATTTATGTCTGTGTGTTCCTAATAATGTCCCTGGGATGAAGTAACAATGAGACTGTCCAAGAAAGACAAGTCAGTAAACTGAGCGATACTGCTCGCAAACCTAACACGTCTTGTACTGTACACACCACTGGATCTAGAATGGGGCACTGTGGATCTAGAACATTCAGGCAGGGAGTCTTTAGGAGAGGTCACATAGGTCAACCACTGTGGGAAAATGGAAACAAGACAAGACACAAGATGAATGAGCGTTTCTTCCTAAAAGAATAGAAAGATCCCTTAAAGGGGTTGTCCCGCGCCGAAATCAAAAACATTTTTTTTCAACAGACCCTCACATTGTGCACAGTTAAAAAGAATCCATTTGTTATTTAAAAAAAAAAAAATTTGCTTACCTGCATCCCCGTTCTGCAGCTTTGAAGATTCTTCTTTTCTTCTTTCAAAGATGGCGCCGCTGGTCTTCTCCCACGGTGCACCACGGGTCTTCTCCCATGGTGCACCGTGGATTTTCTTCTCCAGTCTTGCGTTCCACTGCCGATTACAGCCACTTCATTGGCTGATCGGCACCACGTGACGGAGGCGGAGCTACGATAAGCGGAGAAGAGGGAGGAGCCAGGATGCAGCTCGTGAGCCCGGAGGGAGACAGAAGAGGAATCCTTCAGTGCGCAAGCCCGACTGTTCGTGCGACCAGAGAAGAGGCTTCATCGTCGCCATGGAGACGAGGACGCCAGCGCCGGAGGGGGTAAGTGTATAACTTCTGTATGGCCAATATTTAATGCACGATGTATATTACAAAGTGCATTAATATGGCCATACAGAAGTGCTTAACCCCACTTGTTGTCGCGGGACAACCCCTTTAAGGTGAATTCATACTAGCGTTTAATCTCCATTTTAGCTTTCCAGTTCCGTTTGTTTGGATCAGAGAGACGGAGTTAAACGGATTCATTTTTACTACCAATGATTCCATTTGGGTTTTTAAAAATGGAAAGCTTTCTGTTTGCTCACATTTTTTTATGGTTCAGTTTTGTAAACGGAACAAATAGTACTGCAGACTGCGCTATTTCTTCTATTTAAAAAAAAAAACCTAACAGAAGCAGACAGGTAGCTTTTTGTTTGCTTTCCAGTTTTAAAAGCCCCATATAAATCAATGATGATAAAAAGGGTTCAGTTTAATTCAGTTTTAATTCCGTCTTTTCGCTCCAAAAACGGAACAGAGTTCCAGAACACCAGAGTAGAGCTAAAACGCTGGGGTTATTGCATCCTAGTCATCTTCCAGATCCCTGAATGGTGAACCTATCTAATTGTGCAGCGATTTATTCTTTACCCTTATAGCCGGTCGTGTTGTCAGGATTCTCATCGGAGTGTCTATCAGACCGCAGCTGACATGTATCATCTCTCAGTCCAGGCACTCCTTCAGTTAGTTGGTGTAAATTACTTGCTTCGGTCAATCTTTTGAATCATCTACGGAGTCGGTGATTTGTGACCTCTTTGTTACATTGTATAGAAGTGATTAAAGTCGAAAACTCTGCACACAAAGATGGAGATAGAAGTGCTAAGTTACCGTTATCAGCAGCAGACACCTACTGTGTCTTGTACAGTAGGAGACTGGGGCTACCAGAGACAATTTGTGCCGCTTAGTAGGGGAAATCTTTCTGGATGTCCTGCTTGTTCAGTGTCTGTAGACAGATTGCTCTAGTGATTTCCATTCTGAACAAGATTGTCCTTGAAACCAAACTCTGTACATTCATCAGATGCAGAAAAACGATGCCCCCCATGTAGTATTGGAGCTCACTTAACATGTAAAAGGGGGTGTCTGTACACAGTCTTGCTAAATGTTTCCCAAGTTGTTGTTTATGGAGAACGGTGTCGCCTCTATACAGATAATTTTGGATCTGTCATTTACAAAAAAGTGATAGTCACAGCTAACCTCCTCCCCCTGCCGGCATAGGTCGCAGAGCATGTCACAATACTCTCAGAGAAGTGAATAGGTATGGTCACATCCCACCGCTCCTGCCTGTAGAGGTCATAGAGAATGCCCACAATACTCTTCCTTAGAAATTTTTAATTGATGGTCGCAGTTCACCACATCCCTCTCTCTGCAGAGGTCACAGACCATCCCCATAACACTCTCCCATAGAAGTCAGTGAGTGATGTTACAGCCCGTCTGCTCCATGGACAAGCCACAAAGCATACCCACAACATTCTCCCATAACTATTGATGATGGTGACAGTTCACCTCCTCCATCTCCCTGCACGTCACAGAGTATCCCTACAATACTTTCCATAGAAGACATTTCCTTGTCCGGCTTCCTATGGTCCATGTGGATGCTATAAAGCACACTTAGAGGTTGCTGATTATTCATCTCTTGTGAACTTGGTCTGGTCCATATTTGCTTTGGTGCTGCCATCCTGATTAAGTTAAGTAGTTGGTGTATTAATTTGTATTTTGGTTTTGCCCCCGCTGCCTGTAGTTGTTACCACCTGTTTATAGACATTCCCTGTCTTCACCTAAGGCCAGTGCTGGTGGCCCAGGTTTTGGACGTCGGGCTGTTCTTGTCGTGGCAGGGGTTTTTCCCACTTCTGGCTGTTATGGCTAGATATCTCCCCCCCCCCCCCCCCCTCCCCCACCTTGCGTGCTTGCTGGGCGTTGTGCGTAAATGCTCTGGCAACACACAGGAGTTTGTTTGTTTTTTTTCCGCGAGTCCTGTAAGTTGCATTTTTGAAGCTGCGTCTCTCATCCTCAGGTGGTGAGCCCCAAAGGGTGGGGCTCACAATATCTCGGTTACAGGGTGATCCTCAGGCTTGGGCTTTTTCCTTGCCACCGTCCTCTGAGGAGCTCTCTTCTGTGGGCAATTTTTTTATGCATTGTTTACTTTATAATGATCCTGATAAAGTCACTTTTGTTTTGGGTTATCTGATAAAATTAAGGATTTAATGAATCAGTATCCCATTCCTAAGACTCTTGATGAGGCTCTGACTTTGGCCACTCATATTGGTCATCGGATGAGACAGAGAAATACTGAGTGTTTATAGGTTACTTCTATGGTGACCTCTAAGTCAGAGAAACCCATGTAATTGGACGCACTGTCCAGGAAGAATAAGCGTTTGGGAAAATGGTTATCTGTGAAACGTTGCTTTTACTGCGGCCAGACGGGGGGGGGGGGGGGGGGGGGGGGCTCTACATAAGGTGACTGTTTTTACAAATCTGGTGTTTGGAGTCTGCAAAGAGTCTCAACCCCAAAACAAGCCAGGTGGTTATTTTTTTCACACTTTCATTTTGTTGTTACATATTGTCCCAGTAGCAAGAATGTCAAAGCTGATGCTCTTTCCAGGAGTTTAGTTCCGGTTGTTTAAAATGAAGCTCCTGTGTCAATTCTGTCTGAGGGGGTAGTTGTGTCATCTATGACTCTGGATATGGAGGATCAGATTCGTAAGGCTCAGGGTCTGGCTCATTCGGGTCTTCCAGATGGAAAGCTCTTCATCCCGTTATACTTAAGATTGCAATTACTATGTGAAAGGCATAATTCTGTTCTGGCTGAACATCCAGGTATTAACAAGACCAGAAGACTGATAATGAGCAACTATTGATGGCCTTCTATGAGACGTGATGTTTACAGTTATGTGTCTTCTTGTGATGTTTGTGCGAGAACCAAATCCCCTCAGACTCTCCCAACTGGGAGGTTGTTGCCTTTGCCTGTACCGGAGAAACCTTGGACCCACTTGTCCACGGATTTGGTCACTGATTTAGCCACCTTAGAGGAGTATACTGTTTGGGTGTTGGTGGGCCAGTTCAGCAAGATGTGTAATTTAACAGCTCTGCCTAGTCTTCTGAATGCAAAAACTTTGGCTAAACTTTTCATAACTCATATTGTCAGGTTGCATGGATTGCCTTTCAATATTGTCTGGGATTGGGGTGCCCAGTTTGTGTCTAAATTCTGGCACCTCCTTTGCCGTTGTTTGGGTATCCTATTCATTCTCCTTCGCATATCATTCAGAGACAAATGGTCAGACAGAAAGAAGTAACCAGAGTCTTGAACAATACTTACAGTGTTTTGTTTCTGACAATCAGGAAGACTGAGCATGGTATTTACCTTTGGCTGAGTTTGCACTGAACAATAGGTCCTTGGAGTCGACTGGCACCTCTCCTTTTTTTCTGTAATTATGGATACCGTCTGTGTTTTGGTTTATTTTCCAAATTTCTCTCTGAGGTACTTGATGGGAATGAATTTTCATCTTATATTCAGACAGTTTTGGGAGGAGGTTTAGGAAAACATTTAGAAAAACCATTTACACGCAACAATTATCGTGCAAAATTCGTTCAAACAAACGAATTTGCGCGATAATCGTTACATCTAAACGTGGGCAGTCAGCACTATCCGTTCACTTGTCATTTATGGATGTTTTTTAGCTGGCATAAAAATAGTCGTCAGGTATTTCAAAATTTGTTCCATTTGAATGGGAATTGTTTAGTCTTTTGAGTGGCTGGAAGTACTTGCAGGGAGGGGTGAGTGTTTCCAAACACAATGAGTACATTGTTTACAATGGATTTCCTCACAGTAATTAGAATCCTTCCAGCTAGATAAACACACACATAAACATACGCCCACCTGAGCAAACAACTAATACTGAGTTTTCTTTAGCTAATGAAGGAAACAGAGAGGATTTCAATAAATTATATTTTATGCCAAAAAGTCGTCAATTTGTTCAGTCGTTTTAGTGATAATCGTTGCATTTAAAAGGGCCTTTAGAAAGTCAGTGAGAGATTACAAGAGGGTGGCAGACAGAAATCGGTCGGGGGTTGTTAGTTTGGAGATTTGGTTTGGCTGTCCACTAGGAACACTAAGCTTAGACTGCCATCTATAAAACTGGGTCCACGTTTCATTGGTCCATACAAAATCCAAGAGATTATTAACCCTGCCATTTTCAAGTTAGAGATCCACAGCTCTTTTAAGATTGCTGTTGTGTCTCACAAATCTTTAATCAAGAAGTATATTAATCCTGTGAGTGGAAAATCTCCCCCTCCTCCAGTTGTTGGAGATGGGAGTCTTCAGTTTGAGGTCGCTGATGGATTCACGTTGTGTTAGGAATTCATTGTAATATTTAGTATATTGGTGGGTTTACAGTCCTGAAGAGAGGACTTGGGTTTCAATTGTGGATGTTAATACTGACCGTCTTCTGAAGAAGAATTCTTCTAAGCCGCATCCTAAGGGTCTTGAGTTCCCTCCTCAGAGGGGAAATATTGTCATGACTCGACAGCTGTGACAGGGTCGTGGTATAATGGCCGTAGGGCATAAATGGACTAGTTGCAAAATCTCAGTCTGAGCCAAGTCTTGACACTTTTTGGGTTGCGTGTTTGTTATCCCTTTTTTCTTTTTTCCTTTTAAACTTCATAAAAATTTAGAACTTGTAAGAATGTTGCCATCCAATAGCTGGGGCTGCATCTCCTTCCATGTGCAGGTTGAAGGAGAGGTAAGACACATCATAAACCTGTCACTTTCCTGAGCTCAGTGGACTGATTAAGTATTTATGTCTCAGCTCAGCTTGTCTGTTGTTTTAAGTTTTGAGTGCAAAACAGTCCTAAATGTCTGTGTATGATCATTTGTATTTCACTCAAGAGGGGTGTCCTCTCTGCATTTGTTTATTATATATGTGCCCCATCCAAACCAGTTTCATTTTAGCCTGATGAAGGATCGATAGAAGACCTGAAAGCTTGCTGTAACATCATGTATTTTTTGTTATCATTAAAAGGTATCATATCTACAAGATTACTTAGTTTCTAAGATGCATGATTACTTAGAACAATCATACTATTATCCCTTAGGTTGGGGTCACACAAACGAGTCGGATTCCTCGTGCATATATCCGCAGCAGACGACCTGCGAATGATCATGGAAAACGAACTGCAGATGGTGGCGTATGCGTGTAGTTTTCCACGCAGATGTACACTTATGAACAGCATATTGTCCACATGTAAGAAAGCTCGCGAGCCCAAAATCGCACAGGCGTCTCTCTCCTTCGATCCTGCATTATCTGCCCACAAATTACTGCCTTCTTTTTTCCATTTCCATCTGGTGTCATACACAATGTGCACTGCGGATTGAATGCAATCATAGAGATTAATGGAGCTCATACGCGTGGAATCCGCGGTAAAATAGAGCATGCTGCGATTTTTCTTCTGCTCGCGGAATCCGCACTTCCTACCCGCAAGTGTCAATGAAACTTCGAAAGTCTATGCCCGTATAATACCACATATTTCCACACTGATGGCGATCACAGAATCTGGAATTCAAATCCGGTCATGTGAGACGGGCTTAGGGTTCCCTCATTGTTACTAAAGGTCAATGGGAGTCATATGTTGAGATTTCCTAAGGTGGTTGTATTTTCAGCTCCCACTTTTAGAAGTTGCTGAATATTCATCTGTTATTGGTGAACTTGGTCTGGTCCATATTTCCCTTGGTGCTGCCATCCTGATTAAGTTAAGTAGTTGGTGTATTCATTATATCTTGGTGTTGCTCCTGTCATTGCCCCTGTGCCTATAGTTGTTGCCACCTGTTTATTGACATTCCCTGTCTCCACCTAGGGTTAGTGCTGGTGGCCCAGGTTCAGGATGTGAGGCTGTCCTTGTCAAGCCAATCTCCCCACTTTAGGGTGAATGCAGACAGCCGGGTCGGATCCTGCTGCAAGAATTCTCGCAGCTGGATGCAACACGTGACTCGCAGCTCACCTCCTTCGGTGTCTTCTCTCTGCTCTGCTTAGTGCAGCAGATGAAAGGCACATCGGGTGACATTTATAATGGCTCTAGAGTTTTCAGGAATAGCAAAGTTGCAAAGTTTAGCATAAAGAATGCTTGTGCAAAAATTTTACAACTTTTTAATCTTTTGCGCCAGCCCCACCACTTTTTTGAAAACTAAGCAGGGCTTGTCAGGAGCAGCATAGCCCTGGACCGACAGGTTTATGTATAAATTACGCCACAAACTGTCATAAATTATGCCAATTATGTATGCCCAGTTGGAACCAGGCGTACATTTTTGAAGGTACAAGGAATGCGTTGAATACATGTATTCAGTGCACCCGTGATTTGGGGCAAATCTTACTAAGCCTGGCGCAGGAAATGCTTACTTTGAAATTGGAAGCTATCCTGCAGTGACATCAGCTGAGAACTGGCAAAAACCAGTGGGAACCTGATTACACCCATCTACTTTTTAGAGATGTTTAGGCAAAAGTTGTCTTCATGGAAGAATTGGGACCAAAAATCCATACGTTCCACATAGAAACAAGGTTAAGTGACTCACCTCTGCACGAAAACAGAGGAACCTGGGTGCAGAAAATGGAAGCAGGTGCTCCGGACTGAGGAGTCACAATAAAAAATATTGCTTTGTACAATAATGAGTGTCTGCAGGCAGCACTGAAGCATGTGCAACAACTGAGACACAAGGCACACCACTGAAGAGATGGCGGGGGTAGTTGTTAGGGATGTCACAGTAGCACGACCAACTCCTCCCCTAAAGGACGCGCGCAAGCCAGGCCAAGGAGCCCACACACGAGTAACTTTACAACTTCAGTCACTGGGAATGGTCAATGACTTGACTTGACTTGCAGGATAAACAAATTCTCACAGCAGTGCAGGAAAGACAAATTACGGAGGAACAACACAGAATGACACCGAGCCTACAGTCAGTTATCTGTATGACTCCGATCCTGGACACACACACTCCAGGACACAGAATGACACCGGGCCTACAGTCAAAGTTATCTGTATGACTCCGCTCCTGGACACACACACCAGAGGAGGACAAATCAATCCACTGACGCTCACTTTTGCACGGGTTTCTGAATACTGCACTGAGGTCTCTTTCTCTATCTCTCCTAGTATAGGGTTCCTGGAACTAGGTCATCAGGGTACCTCTCTTTCTCTTCCATTCTTCTTCTTGAAGATACCCCCATGTGGCCGGCACTCTCCCTCCACACTCAACCGTTGAAGCACGTCATACTCACGTGACAACACAACTTGTTACAGTTTCCAGACATATCCCAGACATTCATAGACATTAACCTCTTAAATATTGCAGCTGTGCAATACACATAACTAAAAACAAGACAATTTGCACAGTGCATCCACACTGAAGACATGACATGTATGACAGTTATGGAGGGGCCAGAAATATAGACTTCGGGACACTAATCTTCCCCCCTACTTAAAATAAGCCGACCCCAGTGCCTCCAAAACAGTGTGCAAATCCGGAGTGGGTATATCTCAGTGTACTGATCCAGTTGACCTCTAGGAACACTGCGCAGTCTCAGAGTGTGCAAGACGAAACCTGTGAACACAGCTCCTACCCCCCGATTACTTATACAAAAGATTAATCCATTTTGGTGTTCTGAAACCACCTTAAGAATATCACTTTCTTTTTTTTGAATTCGGTTTTTTTATTAACATGTGCATTGCAAAATACAGATTACAGATAGATAATAAGAGCATTATTAGATATACGATATACATAGTTTGTTATGAATAGATCAATGTTGCGTCATTGCTGTATTTCTTAAGTTGTATAAACAATTTCAACAGTAAACTTTTAACTTTTTAAACAACTTTGCTCTGTTTTGTTCTTGTTTCGAAAAAAGGTAGAATGCAGGACTGTAGGCGCTTCTTATTAAGGGAGAGGAGTGTAGGAAAGGGAGAAGAAAAGGAAGGGGGAGAGGGAGGGGTAGGGAGAGTTTGGGGATGGTTAAGGGGTGGCGGGGAATGGTTTGTGTAATGGGGGCTCGGGGTTTACTCCATTGACAGGGTAGAATGGGCGTCCAACCAGTTCCCCCATATTTTATGGAATTTGGCTGGGCAGCCTCGGCCTTGGTAGATTATTTTTTCGTAGGAAATGACGGTGTTCACCAGCTGGATCCAGTGTGGGATCGAAGGGACCTCTACGGCCATCCATCTCATGGCTATTACTTTTCGTGCCAGGAATAATGCTTTTTCAAGGAAGATGCGGGTGTGGTGCGGCCACATCTCCTCTTCCAGCAGGCCGAACAGTGCTACTTTGGGGTCTAGGTCAACAGCTAATGGAGACGGCAATAGTGAATTTATAAGGTCGGTTATTTTGGACCAGTAGTCGTTGACTAGTGGGCATTCCCAAATTAAATGCCAGAAGTTCGCCTCTGGTTGGCGGCATCTGTGGCAGGAGCTTGAGGATGTATTGCCCATTTGGTGTAGACGACTGGGGGTGAGATAGGCTTGGTGGATTATGTATAACTGAATTAATTTATTGTTTATAGCCGGGGAGACTGACAGGTGGGATTCAGAGATGTCCTGCCATTCCTCAGGTGTAAGAGATGGGATGGCTTGTTTCCATTTGTCGTACACTGGAGGCGGGTTGGGGTCTATTTTAGCCGAGAGAAGGTGCGTGTATAGGGCAGAGATTAATCCCTTAGGTCCTTGGGACTTGAGAATACCGATTGTGGGGAATTTAGATATGCGGGATGAGGTGGGCGGGAATTGGGAATTTAATGCGTGTCTTAGCTGGAAATACCTGAATAGCTGAAGCTGCGGAGATTGTAGCCTGTCGCGTAATTGTGTGAATGTAGAGAGTGTTTCTTCCATATATATGTCGCCCAGTGTGTGTACTCCCTGAGCCGTCCAATATTGTGGGTCTGGGACTGAGTGTAGTGCAGTGAGGCCCGGGTTATCCCAAAGAGGGAGCTCGGGTATTGTGTTTTTGTATTGTTGTAGCGTCTTTACTTCCCTCCATACGCCAAGAGCTAATTTATGGAGCGGGACTGTGTCGGCGGGGTTGGTGCACTCTGGAAATTCTAAAAAATTTAGGAGATTATTGCCTTTTACTTGTTTTGCAAGCTGTTTATCTGCTATAGGCAGTTCCCTGTCCAGTACCCAAGCTCGTATGTTTCTCAGTTGTCCTGCCAGATAGTAGAGTCGAAGGTCCGGGAGGGCCATTCCTGCTTGTTCTTTGGGCCTTTGTAATGTAGTTAGGCCTAGCTTGGAGCGGGAGGAATTCCATATAAATGTAATAATAAGAGAATTTAAGGATTGAAAATAACGCTTGGGGACTCGTACCGGCATGTGTTGCAGTGTGTATAAACATTTGGGCTGAATAGTCATTTTAATGAGATTTATGCGTCCGGCTACAGAGAGCGGTAGCTTGGCCCATCTCTTCAGTTTGTGTTTGACATTGTCTAGAAGTGGGGTTATGTTTTCTGCTATGGCGTTGTTATGGTCGTGTGACATGAATATCCCTAGGTATTTAAATGATAAGACCGGTTTTAATCCGTACCTGGTGGCACAGGGGTCATTTTTTGGGTTGAGGTCAGTGTAGAGGAGTGTTGATTTGGACCAATTGACATATAGTCCCGAAAAATAGGAGAATCTGTCTATGTGAACCATAGCTTGGGAGAAGGAGTGTATTGGGTCCGATAGGAAGAGTATTGTGTCATCCGCGTACATTCCCACTTTACTTTCGAGGTCTGCCCATTTAATGCCCTTCACTTCGGGGGTGTTTCTCAGGCGGATCGCTATAGCTTCAATGGCTATGGCGAACAGGGCCGGGGACATCCCTGTCGGGTGCCTCTCGCCAGTTGAAATTCAGTCGACGGGATGCCATTTACAATTACATTTGCGCTCGGGGATTTGTATATGATTTTAATCCATTGTTGAAATATAGGTCCAAATCCAAACCGGACCAGACAGGCCTCCAAAAAGACCCACTCCAGCGAGTCGAAAGCCTTTGCCATGTCTAATGAGACCAGAGCCCAGGGCATGTTGTATTGCTTTCCTATCTGGATAGCCGTTTGGACTCTGCGGATATTTATCGTCGTGGACTTCCCTGGCATGAATCCCGTCTGGTCCGGGTGAATAATGGAGAGGATTACCCGATTTAGCCTGGTGGCCAGGATTTTAGTTAAGATTTTATAGTCTGTGTTTACCAATGAAATTGGGCGATAGGAGCTACAGTCTACAGGGTCCTTCCCGGGTTTCAGTATCACCACTATGGAGGCTTTATAGAATGAGGGCGGGAGTGATTTGTCTGTTTGGGCCTGGTTTAGCGTTTCCAATAATAGCGGGGCTAATTGTTCGCTATATTTGCGGTACGTCTCTATCGGGAGGCCGTCAGGGCCGGGTGACTTGTTGAGGGCCATGTCCTGAATTGTCTGTTGAATCTCTTCTAATGTGATTGGGGCTTCCATGAGCTCAACCTGTTCCGCAGAGAGGGTTGGGAAGTTTAAGTCCTCTAGGTAACTTAGAATGTCTGTCAGAGTGTTCTGGGAGGGGGAGCTATATATGTTAGTATAGAATTCCCTAAAGCAATTTGTAATGGATATGGCATCGGTCAGCTCCGCACCGTGTTGGTTCCTAATTTTAAGGACCGTGTTAGTGTTGTTATCGCGTCTAATAAGGTTAGCAAGTAAGTGGCTGGATTGGTTTCCCAATTCAAAATAATGTTGTTTAGTAAAAAATAATTTACGCTTGGTTTTGGCATGTATCTGGTGTTTGTGGAGGCGGAGCAGACCAAGCCAGGCCATTTGGTTGGCGTCTGTAGGGTTAGCTATATATGTTTTTTCGGCCTCCATTGTCTGATCTTCCAGCTCTTTGTCGGTTTGGGATGTCGACTTTTTAATATGTGAAATAGCTGACTTAAAGGAGATGTCCCGAGGCAGCAAGTGGGTCTATACACTTCTGTATGGCCATAATAATGCACTTTGTAATGTACATTGTGCATTAATTATGAGCCATACAGAAGTTATAAAAAGTTTTATACTTACCTGCTCCGTTGCTAGCGTCCTCGTCTCCATGGAGCCGACTAATTTTTGGCCTCCGATGGCCAAATTAGCCGCGCTTGCGCAGTCCGGGTCTTCTGCAGTCTTCTATGGGGCTCCGTGTAGCTCCGTGTAGCTCCGCCCCGTCACGTGCCGATTCCAGCCAATCAGGAGGCTGGAATCGGCAGTGGACCGCACAGAAGAGCTGCGGTCCACGGAGGAAGAGGCCATCTTCAGCGGTGAGTAGAGAAGTCACCGGAGCGCGGGGATTAAGGTAAGCGCTCCGGTGAGCTTTCTTTACCTCCCTGCATCGGGGTTGTCTCGCGCCGAACGGGGGGGGGGTTGAAAAAAAAAAAAACCCGTTTCGGCGCGGGACAACCCCTTTAAGAAACCCTCTAATGTAAGCTTTGAGAGTGTCCCATTTCAGGGCAGGGTGAGTATTGTCGTTGTGGGCATCTAGAAATAGGGATATGTGAAAGGGTGTTTGATCATCCGGTCCAATCAGCTTCAGCCAGAATGGGTGGAGTCTCCAGGTAGGGACTATGTTTTGCTGGGGAAATTTCAATGTTAATAATATAGGGCTGTGGTCGGAAATGCCTCTTGGGCAGTGAGTAATGTTAGAGAGGGACAATGCCAGCTCTGCGGAGCTAAATACATAATCTATCCTCGCCAGCGCATTGTAGCCCGGGGAATGACAAGTAAACTCCCGTGTATCGTTGTGTTGGTGTCGCCAAAGGTCGATCCAGCCGACACTTTCGATTAATTGCTTCAGGGAGGAGCTTGGAGTTGGGGTTATGTTGGGAGATGTGTGAAGTCTGTCTATGTTGGAGTCCATTACCTTATTAAAGTCACCCATACATATTACCCCTGCCAGTGGGTATTGATGCGCGTATGTTATAGCGGTTTGGAGAAGATGGAGGTTGCTGTGTGGGGGGTTGTAAATAGACAGGATCACATAGGGTTTGGAATCTATTTCGCCATAAATAAATATGAATCTCCCCTCGGGATCTCTGCGAACATTAATGGGGTTCCAGCGGAGCGACCTGTGTATCAGGACAGAGACGCCTCTGGAAAAGGAGGTGTGGAAGGAGTGAGCTATCCACTGTACCCATGGTTTCGCCAGGGTGTCAGCCCTTTCTTTGGTGAGGTGGGTCTCCTGTAAGCTTACAATGTGTGGATTGATTTGCTTAATGTATGAAAAGACTGCCCTTCGTTTGAGTGCAGTTCCCAGACCCCGGACGTTCCAACTAAGGCATTTTAGGGACATATCTGACTACGTGGGCGGGTTCTATAAGTGTTATATCTATTCCCATAGAGTGGGGAGAGGGAAAGGTTGTTGGCATGTATGGGGGAAAAAGTTGTATTAGCGCAGACCTGCAAAAAATATTAATACAGAGCAGTAAACAACAGTTTAAACTTTTAACTTTTGGCATCCCGCTTAAATTTCAGCGTGGATGTCAAAACCAATATATGGAAAATTTACAAAACAGTTTAGCTACAATCTACTTAGAAGTAGCAGGTGTTATAATGTTGGGGGGGGGGGGGGGGGAAGAAGTATCCCGGTGGCCTATAGAGGTTGGTATCGATTCGCTAGGCCCAGAGGCGATTTGGAAGTGCCTTGGTCCTGCATTTCACCATCTAGAAGTCAGAGGGGTATCAGCCGCTTCGATTTTGATTAGGCTCAAGTCCTGGTATAAGTGCGGCAGGGTCAGTTGTCTTTCAGTGGTTCCGGGTGCATATCCAGCCATTCCGTAGCCTCAGCGGGGGATTGGAGGAAGATCACTTTTCCTTGGGCTACGATGCGCAAGCGGGCTGGATACGCCATTGAGTATGGGATGTTTCTTCCCTTGAGTTTTCTTTTTACTTCTGTGAAGGTGGCTCTTTGTTTTTGTAGTTCGGCGGAGAAGTCCGGGAATATAGACACTGTTGCATTATTGTATTTTAATGGACCTTTTAGCCTAGCCTGGCGCAATGCGGTGTCTCTATCTCTGCAGTTTAAGATCCTTGCTAGGAATGGACGCGGGGGGGCTCCCGGTTGTGGCGGTTTTGCTGGGACCCGGTGGGCTCTTTCCACTGTAAAATGAGCGGAGAAGGTGTCGTCGCCCAATAGGGTTTTTAGCAAATTTTCAGTGAATGTTTCTGGGTGGGATCCTTCTGACTTTTCGGGTAGGCCTATTATGCGGAGGTTATTGCGGCGTGACCGGTTTTCCAAGTCGTCCATTTTGGACTGGCAGAATTCTGTGACTCGTGTGGCTTTTTGGACGGCCGCGGAAAGTGGGCGTAGGGAGTCTTCTGTATTGGATATGCGGTCCTCCATCTCCTGCATTCTGCCTCTCATGTTCTGCAGGTACTGCCGTAGCAGGGAGACCTCAGATTTTATTTCTTCTATTTTGTTGGCAAGCGAGGACTTGCAGGTGTTGATTGCGTCTAGGAGTTGTCGCATGGTCGGTTCTGAGGGGTGTCCCGTTTCGTCCTCGGGCTCTCTCATCTGAGCGGGTCGTGCCGCTCTGGAGGTATGCTCAGGGGTCTCAGTACGGACATACTCTTTCAACTTGTCGGCTGCCGATCCGCTTTTAGCCCGGGTGCTCATAGTGAAGGATATTGAGTCGACTGTGAGGAAATGAGGATCTTTGTCTTTTCCCGATTTGTACAATTCTAGTAGCACTTGGAGGGTAAGGGACTTTGTCTTCTCTCCGTCAACTGCAGTATGGTATAAACGGTGACGGGGACTTTGGCATGCAAGGTAGATTAGTTGGCTGTTCTAGCGAATTGATGCTTTTCTTATGGGGCTTAGATGTTTTTGGCTGTAAGGTCCATATGGGTATACGGTTGCAATTGCTGTTAGAATATATGGTTCTTTGTCTTCTCCTGCCTGATGTGGTGTAATATGAGGGATATCAAGACTGTTGTTTGCAGTAGAGGCCGGTGGCGGCTTTAGGGGTTTGGTGCGGTTTTCAGAGTCTTAAATGTTATTAACTGTAGAGCCTTTGTGGATTATATAGTTGTAATGTCTGTTAGAGAGTAGTGGTCCCGCAGCTTGGGCTGCAACTATACAGGATTTATCCGGTTTGGGGTCGTTAGAGAGGTAGGGGACAGCGTTGATCTCGCGTGGCGACACCGCTCATCAAAGCTGGCACTGCTCCGTCCAGGCGCCTCAGGCGCACAATTTGAGTTACAGGGGGTGCCTTTATTGGTCAGGTGGACTGAGATCCGTATAGGGTTTGAGGTGTTAAAGCGGACCTCTCCTCTCCTTCCCTCCAGGGCACCAATGTGTATGTGGCAGTGTGGGCCGCTAGGGTTGAGACGGATTATAACGTCCTGGGCTATTTGCCCGGTTTATCGCTCCGGGGGGGCGATGATGTTGGGTGGATGTGTTGTCCCCCAGCCCCCACAGGTTACTCACGGTTCTGCCGCCGGCTCCGCTGGGCCGGGTCCAGAGGGCCGAATCTTCAGGTGTCCGGCAAGTGTTGACGCGGTGTTGTAGGGCAGCAGGACGGCCGGGTGAGCCGCGGCCTCCCACGCAGTTGTTATGGTGGTTGATGAGGTCCGGAGGCTGGGAGGTCGGCCGCGCTCCCCGTCTAAGGGGGGGGCCCGATCACCCGTCGGCCGCAGAGGGTCCCCGCGCAGTCCGGAGACGGGCGGCCGCAGAGCCCGTGGCTCCGGTCAGGATCCGACAGCAGGAGCCTCCTGCTTGGAGGCGAGAGGGCGGGCTCCTCGGCCGCAGGGAGAGCGGGCACGGCTCGGCTCGTTGCGGGGCGCCGACAGCAGGCGGCGGAGGACCGGAAGCGGCGGGGTGGCCGGCGCGCCGCGGCCCCCGCTCGGGCTGTATTGCGGCGGTACGGCTCCTAATGTGAGGAGGTGGGTCGCTCGGCTCCGCGGGTCAGGGTCCGGATCGGTGGCTTTCGCCTCGCTAGGATCGCGGGCAGCCGGTGACAGCAGAGGAGGAAGGGAGAGAGATCCGGAGTAGATGCAGCGTTCGGGTAAGTCGCGGGTCCCAGAGGGGGTGAGGGAGGACGGTCCGGTGTGCCAGCAGGGGGTCAGTGAGGTCGGCGACAGGCAGCGGGCGGGAAACACAGCAGGGCGTTGGCGCGGCCTCTCCTTCGTCTCGGCCCGCAGCCTTGTAGCAGGGGTCAGGAGGCTATAATTGCCCCCAGCTGCGGTCCGATGGTTCTTGCAGGGTCTATGGGTCCATAGGCGATGTTCTGGACATCAAAGGTCCGTAGAGGCCAGGATTTTATGCGGATTTTGACAGTTTCCCCGGGGAGCTCTCCTTACTTGCGACTCTCCATGTTGGTCGCTAGCCACGCCCCCGAATATCACTTTCTTAGCAAAGCATTTTATTATGACAGCATGTATGAAATGGTTCGGCCTAAGCTATGAAAGAATTTATGCTAGGCTGAACAGAATTCAGGATACACTAGGATAGCTATGGGGCACATACATAACTCTTCTTCCCAAAGACAAAGAATATGAGGTAAGTGGAATGACTATCACTTCTTCTAAAAAAAAAAATACAACACTGATGCAGCACTGAAGAATAGAGAAGGGCGACTGGCAGGAAGAAAAACAAGAGACAAGTAGAATGACCATCACTTTTTCTGAAGAAACACCATGATGGGTGGTAGCTTAAGTCTATACACCCCTACCTGGGACTAGAAGATGAGGTGAAAAGGATGCTCTGTCTACTGGGACCGCTAGGACAGAAAACAGACACTGGCACAAAGACGCACGGCAGGGAACGACACCTTTATACCTACACGTTTAACATTCATGCCATTTGCGCGGTCACGTTCAAACAGGAGCTCTTGATTAGCATATGACAATTTTTACTTATACTCTTACTTGGTTACTCCTCCTGCGCATATACTTAAATTTTAAAACGTTGCAAAAATGCAATATAATGCACAATACAAACATTTGTACATGAATATGCATGAGGAAAAATAAACTGTTCAGTCCTTGTATTCAAAAGGACTTAATGGGGAAACAAAGAGTCTCGTATGTAAAGTTTATTCTTTTTTAATATTTGAAACAGTTTGCGTGTCTGGGTGGGATAACGTTCCTAGTGGCAATCATCTCATCTATCTTCAGGTCGCTAGTCCAGCCAGTAGGGGTGGGTACGCTAGACCAAGTACTAACTCCTAAAGAGGCCAGGCACGAGGGGCTATCAGGATCCCGGACCCTTACCTCTACAGTCCGCTCGGGATATATCATCCTTTTGGGACAGTGACCGAGTAGCTGCTCCATTATAGTCCTGTGAGAAATCTGTTCATCATCCTTTTCCAACATAGGTAGTACCGTCAATGGGCAGTGTAATCTTCCCCACACGAATGAAAGTAAACTTTGACCCCAGGATCCTCAAAGTCCCGGAGGTATCGCAGCTCTGGCCACCTGGTTATCTTTGTGGATGATGATCCAGGGTAGAATCGTTGGTTTCCTCTGGTACGGGGGGGATTTTGATGGCCGCTGTTAACACAGGAACTTCCTCCGCGAGAATAGGCCGCACTACTTTCCTAGGCCCTGCAGGCTTCAGGGCTCCTGGCCAAATAAATTTCTTCCTGGAGGCCTCACGGATCCTCTCCGGCAGTGAAGAAGGAAGGGGGGGCCCCAAGGGCGAAGCCAATCCTTAGAGCTCCGGCTCATCTCCCCAGTAAAACTGCTGCCGTGGTGGAGGATACCCCACAGGCATGCCCTGTAATTTCTTGGCGCCGTCGGTCTCTCTCGTGGGATGAAGCATCTTTCCAGATTGGTAGTTAGTTGTGGTATGAGCTGAGAGGTCCAGCGGCTCCTCTGCAGCAGAAGACAACTCCTCTTGGGGGGGCGCTCTTGACTTTCGCGCCAGAGTTCCTCAGAGGGTGTTGTCCTTCCCCTACTTTTACTGTAGCCAAGGCGGGGAACGTTTAGCGGGAACTTTGTGGCGGTAACATTCTGTAAAGAAGGAGAACAAGATGGCTGGGCGCCATCTTGAATGTCCATTTTTTAATCCACACGGGGCTTTTGTAGCAAAGTCCATTTTTTCTGTACACGGTCTAACAATATTACAACATCATCTCTCAGCATGTAACGCCATCCTTGCTACAGTGGTTGAAGAGGCATTTTCTTGCTCTATCTGGGATTCAGACAGGAATCTCAGTCCCGACTCTTCCTAGTTTTTCTGGTTACTGGCAGAACACATGGCGGACACTTGCATAAACAGCAGGCTCAGAGATTTGAATTTTGTTCTAAACATGCCAGAAAAAGTGAAGCTTTGCGTCAACACAATTACATAGATGTAGCACGGAGACGTTTTATCCTGTTTGTGACGCCAGAAAAAGAGGTAAGGTCCAGCAACGACCGAGACACAAGGCACAGCACTGAGGAGATGACGTAGTTGTTAGGGATGTCACGATGGCACTACCAACTCCTACCCTGAGGGATGCACGCAACCTTGGCCAAGGTGCCTCCAGGCAACGCTGAGGCAGCGGTTACCTGAATAGATAGTGTAGTGCACTTGAAGAAATGTCACGGGTGACGCCACCGCTCCTTACTCTGTAGGATGTCCGATGGGAAAAGTAAAAGAGTCCTCACACGAGTAACTTGACAACTTCAGTCACTGGGAATGGTCAAGGACTGGACTTTACTTGCAGGATAAACAAATTCTCACACCAGTGCAGGAAGGACAAATTACGGAGGTCAGGGAGGAACAACACAAGATGACACAGGGCCTAAAGTCAAAGTTATCTGTACGACTCCACTCCTGGACACACACACCGGAGGAGGACAAATCAATCCACTGACGCTCACTTTTGCACGGGTTTCTGAGTACTGCACTGCGGTCTCTTTCTCGTTCTTCTAGGATAGGGTTCCTGGAACTAGGTCATCAGGTTACTTTTCTTCCTCTTCCATTCTTCATCACATGAGGGTTGAAGGTACCCCCATGTGGCCGGCACTTTGCCTCCACACTCAACTGTTGAAGCAATGGAATCTTCTCTTACACTCTCTTGCACTCTTATCTTACATACTCATGTGACAACACAACTCGTTACAATTTCCAGACATATGCCAGACATTCATAGACATTAACCTCTTACATGCTGGAGCTGTGCCATACACATAACTAAAGACAAGACAATTTGCACAGGGCATCCACACTGAAGACATGACATGTATGACGGTTATGGAGGGGCCTGATATGTAGACTTCGGGCCACTACACATGGTGGAGGCTTCTTGCAAGTTTGGGGCTGCATTTCACCAGTTGAGGGATTTGATTAGGATTAATGGTTTCCTGAATGCTGAGAAATACAGGCAGATTCTTATCCATCATGCAATGCCATCAGAGAGGTGTCTGATTGGCTCCAAACTTATTCTGCAGCAGGACAACGACCCAAAATATCCAGCCAATGTCATTAGAAATGATCTTCAGAATAAAGAAGATGATTTGGCCGCACAGAGCCCTGATTTCACCATCATCCAGGCAGTCTGAGATTACTTGAAGACACAGAAGGATCTGAGCATTTTGACATCCACAGAAGATCTTTGCTTAGTTCTCCCAAGATGTCTAGAACAACCTCCCTGCCGAGTTCCTTCAAAAACTGTGTGATTTACATCTCTCTTTTTTTCGGTTGCTTTGCATTTTGTGAATTGACAAAATCAACTATTTATACTTCTTTTTGTGAAAGTATTCTTACTCTGCAGCATTTTTTCCACATCTCCCTAAAACTTTTGTACAGTACTGTATGTTTAATATAAAAACCTGATTTACAAAGTACACATTCTTTTTAACCCCTTAGTGTCAAAGCCTGTTTGCGCCTTAGTGACGGAGCCAAATTTTGGAAATCTGACATATGTCACTTTAACAGAGAATAACTCCGTAAAGGTTTTGCATATCCCAGTGATTCTGACATTGTTTTTTCGCCACATGTTATACTTCATTTAGGTTGTAAAAATAGACCAGTAGAATTTGTGTATATTTATTAAAAGCGCCAAAATTGGGAAAAGTTTGGGGAAAAAAATATTTTTTCCCATTTTCAACTGTAATATCTCAAATATATGCAAACATTCTGTACAAATTTTTGCTAACGTATATATTTCCATCTGTTTTTTTTATTCTGGACGCACATTTGAAAACTTAGTTTTTTTTAACCATTAAGAAGACGTACAAATATATTACTTATTAACATTTTGAGGAACATTTTGCTTTCCTGCACCAAGCCAAGACTGCAAAGGCTCATAGGTATCACAATGATAGATACCCGCACAAATGACCACATTTTGAAAACTACACCCCTAATGTATTCACTGAGGGGTGTCATGAGTATTTTTACCCACAGTGTTTTTCAGGAGTGAGTGCAATTTAGAGGATAAAAAAAATCATATTTTTGCAAATGTGTCGTTTTAAAGACATATTTTTTTTCTAGAGGTGCACATGAAAATGAGGATTTACACCACAAAATGGATACCTCTGTTTGTCCCGTGTTCAGAAACATACCCATTGTGGCCCTAATCTTCTGTCCGTATGCACAACGGTGCTGAAACCGAAAGGAGCAGCCGGTGGTTTTCAGAACAGACATTTTGCTTGAAGGTGATTTAGGCCCTATAGCACACTTGTAGAGCCCTTGAGCGGCCAAAATGATGGGGAACCCCCACATATTACCCCATTTTGAAACCTAGACCCCATAATGAATTCATCTAGGGGTGTACTGCGTATTTTGACCCCACAGTTTTTCAATGAATCTAAGCAAGGCAGAAGGCGAAGCTGGGTAAAGGTCCGCGGATAAAGATCCAGTCGGCAGACATCGCCAGAGGCCTTGGGTAAGTAATTTCACCTCCCCTTATGAATCGGATCTGTGACGGGAGGTGAAATTGTAACTCTTGTTTATATTTATATGATCAGCGTTATCCATTAGAGAGCGGCGATCACGTGACCAGGGATCGCCTACCGCGGCACCCCGTGAAATCATCAGGCTCTTGACTATGTTTGGTAGCCAGGAGCAGGGAGGTTTTAAATTACCCGGGCAATCCGCGGCTTTTGCACATGCATCTGCCATTTTGATGATGGGCACGTGCACAAAAGGCAGGGTAAGTTCCGTGGATAAATCCAGGGACAATAGGCATGTCATTTCATCCTCCCTCACGGATATTATCCGTGAGGGGAGATGAAAGTTAAACTTTTTTTTCTTCTCTTTTTACACTTTTTTTTAACTTTACATGATCACTGTTATCCATTGAATAACAGTGATCATGTGACCAGAAACCACATACAGTGGTCCCCGGTGACATCTCTCTGCTCCAGGCTGCGCATGCTAGCCAGGAGCAGAGGGATTTTAAATCTCCCGGGGAGTGAGCCCTTCTGTGCGCAGAAGATGACGTAAGGTCCTGGAATGACCAGATCGCGGTGGGACATCGTGGAAGACGAGGGAATGGATTTTAACCTCCCCTCGTGGATCCGATCCATGAGGGGAGCTTAAACTTTAACTAAATTTTACGTTTTTTAACTTTTTCTGATCGACGATATCCATTGGATAGTGGCAATCACAGGATCGGTCACTGCGGTCCCTGGTGACATCCCCTACCTTCAGGAGCCGGAAGCAAGTAGATTTCAAATGTCTTGCGATGATCCGGTCTTCTGCGCATACGAATGAAGGTCCTTTTCAGGCCAAATTGTCACGGGACATCGCGGAGGACGGGAGTAGTTTCAGCGCCCCTCATGGATGCGATCCGTGAGGGAAGCTGAAACTAACCTTTTTTCACTTTTCATTCACTTAAATGCGATCAGGGCTTTCCGTTGGATAGCGCCAATTGCATGGTCGGGGGAAACTTCCCACTGGCCCCCATGACAGCTCCAGGTTGTCAGCTACCTCTGGGATGATGTCCACAGCCCACGTAGCTTTAATCCTTAGGGAAAGATTGTTTTTACATACTTGAGGATTAAAGCCCACTTAGCTAGGACGTAAAAAGTCAATGGGGCCGTCACTAATGGGTTAAGGTCCATGGCTATACAGTGACTTTGATGGTATGACACAGCCAAAGTCACGGTATAGCTGTAGCCTAAAGGGCCACTGAACCGCACAGTTTGCAGATTATAACGAGCTACTGATATCATTCTCACATATGCAGAGCTGTAGTGTGAGGTTTTACCCAGTGAAGACTTCACTTTCCACCTTATTTGATGATGTCATAATCTACGTACAATATAGCGTGCGGTGAGGTCACTACACAGCTGAAGCCAGGAGTACAACTATAGTTGTGATTATTGGATATCTCCATCTCATGAATGCGCAACTGTGAAGGCAGCGGCTGGACACACGAGCTCCCAGTCATGTGGAGGTGCGCGGCTCTTCTGATCCCATTACATGGAGCCTGGGGAGTCTTAATCATTGTATTTTGCTAACTGCTCACTTAATTAATTGAATTAGTCTCGTTATTAATGTCCGGGCCCTGGAGAACCGCAGCTGGTGACAGATATTCACATGCTGCTGAGGTCTTAATGAGCCGTGTTTCCTACTTCCTAGATCATCACTGGGATGTCTTAGGCTCTTAGTGGGTAAGAAAAGACATACGGTTCCGTATCATCCACTACAGCACAGCAGATCTTTCGTCACAGTATGTGCAGAACAGGAATAGTCCCCTCCCTGAGAGCACCTGCTCAGATGCGTATCCATTATTGTCAGTGATACAACCACAAAATGCCACCGTGCAGATTATCATTATATACGTATCACTGGGTTCCTTTCTTCCGACTCCGTCTGGATGTTCAGTCTCCCAATCGTTGCCTATTAAACACATATAAGTGCATAGAAATGGACAGCATTCAGTATTTTTCAGGGACAATCACTCTCATCATCTCAGTATCTTACAGAGTATCACCTTGTAGCAATGAGTGCCCTTATAGTAAAAAATATCAGTAAATCCCCCCCATTCCGCTGGCAGCATCCATTGAGTATTGGGGAGGGGCTAAAAGGGATTCTCTAGTCTTTAATTTGCTCAGTGTATTTGCAGATGTGATATTGAAATGAGCGCGAGGCACTCTGTGGGGAATACGTATAAACCTGACTGTTTGGCATAAAACACTTTGTTGGAGATGTTGTCTGATTTATCGCAACTGTGTACCAAAATAAGAAACATATTTTAGATTACAGTCTACAACCAAAGAGAAAACTGCCGGCATGAGGAACCCTTTTTATATCTTTACCCTACTGTCCATATAAACAGGTCCCCCATCTAGTAGAGCATTGGAGCTCCTTCAGAACTGCAGCAATTCATTGTGGTGTCCATCCAAAGGTATGGGAGGTCCCAAGGGTGCACCAAGAAAACCTTCCCTGCATCATTACTTCACATACACCAGCCTGACAGGAAGGGGTCATCGAATTCATGCTGCTTGCGCCAAATTCTGAACTTCTGTCAGGACGGTGCAACAGAAATATGGATTCATCTGACCAGGCAATGTTTTTCCGCTGTTTAGTGATACAAGTTTTGCACTCATTTACTTACTGAAGTCTCGCCTTTCTCCTCAATGGTGCTGGAACTGATCATCTGCTCTTATACTGCACCTGTGCTAAGGAATGGCAAGTTGTGCATACAGACATGTTAGTTAAAGCATCAGCGCTATATTCAGCTTCTGTGTGCAGCACCTGTTGGTTAGAACGATTCCTGACATCCTCCTCTGACGCCTTTCGGTGGCGAGATGTTTCCATCCACTGAATCCCTTTTTGCTGGAAGTCCCACCATTCTTTGTATACTCTTAACGCTCTTACACAAAAAAATCCACTCGGTTGGCAGTGAAATCCTGTTTCTGGCTAGTTTGGCACCGATGACCAGGCCTCGAGCAGGCCAGAACAGGAGGAGTTATACAATCCCCCCGAATGGGAGCCCAGAGCTGCATAGGACCAGTGCTGACACCATGATACTGGCATGTATAGAGAAGGAGTGTCAGGTGGATGTTATACGCCGCACTGTACTTCACAATAGCTGTGCTTCCAGAATGGGAGGCAGTGACATCACGACTGCCCTGTATGATTTATGTGTGATCTCAGTGCGGATATGGGGAAGATAATGATACCATTAATCATGCAGCGATATTCTTCTGCGTCCTCTTTGTATCCCATATGATAACAAACCCTGGAGGTTCTGACTGGGCTCATCGTCCTGCTGTGTACGTTTCTACACGTCATCTGAATGCAAAACGATGAATGTGACAGAAGTGAAGGGTCCAGGGTTGTGATTTTCTGCGGTGGTTTCTATTTTCGCGGCTTCTGCCCCTTGCATGATATAAGTATCTCTCCGCGTCAGTGTATATTGGTGAACCAGGCACCGCAGTTCATTGCACCATTCTATAATTAATCACAATTAAGACTCCTGGCTTGTGGAGAACCCAATGGTACAAAGAGAGATCTGGTAAGACATTCTTTTCAGGATCAGTAAGACACGACCTTTCTCTCTATGTGGCCCGGAAGAGGTTGTGGTCTCCGGATAAGAGTGTCACATGGATGAGTGGTAAGAGCCCCATTAGGGGATGAGGGGGTAAAAGGAAACGTTTTGGGATAATGTCTTCCATTCACCCCCCCACTGAGATCTTATGATGTGGAGCCGAAGGACACCTGGAGAGGTGAATCTGTGATTACAAGAAAAGAACATTAGTTATAGAAAGAGATTCAAGAACAGCAACTCACTGGCAGATGAAACTAGAAGTCACAGCATGCTCTTCCACAAGTACATGTATTTCCCAGTATAGGATCCCTAATAATAGGAATATCCTTTTATTCCTATGAAACCGCATGAACATCAACAAACAGGTGAGACAAAGAGAAAGGCCGCCTGCAGACGAGCGGGTCGGATCCGGTGGCGAGAATTCTGGCCGCGGGACCCAACCCCAGCGCCTGCAGGGAGGAGCGCGTACTTACCCGCGCCCAGCGGCCCCGTCTCTTTCATGTGCCGGCGCATGCGCAGACCGGAGCCGTCGGCCGGGTGAGTGACGTTTCGAGCCCCGCACAGAAATAGGACATGCCGCGGTTTGTTTGCCGCGCGATATTTCGCGCGGCTAAACCGCGGCCTTTTGCATAGGAGTGCGTATTGTAATGCACTCCTATGCAGACTTTCAGTGGCGGAAATCCCGCCGCGGGATTTCTGCCCGTGTGCAGGCGGCCGAAGAGGACCACACTAGCCACAAGAGCTTACACTCTACAGGAGATAGAACCCCATTGACTATAAGGAGCTTACACCCCATAGGAAAGAGGGGACCCTTCTGACCATAAGAGCTCACCTGCTATGGAAGAGATAGAGGACTCAACAGATCATAAGATATTATACTCTACAGGAGAGAAAAAGAGGACCCCACTGATTATAAGAGCTTACAATGTACAAGAGAGGACCCTCACTAATCATAAGAGATTACACTCTAAAGAAGAAAGATTGGACCTCGCTGATCATAGGATCTTACATTCTACAGGAGAGAAAGAAGACCCTGCTGACCATAAGAGCTTACACTTTACGGAAGAGGGGTGAGACCCTGCTGACCATAAGAGCTTACACTCTACAGGAGAGAGAGGAACCGACTGATCATAATGGCTCACATTATACAGCAAAAAGAGGATGCCACCGACCATAAGAGCTTACACTCTGCAGGAGAGAAAGGACCCTTACTGAACATAAGAACGTAGACTTTACAGAAGAGAGAAGGGACCCCACTAACCATAGCAGCTCACACTCTGCAGGAGAGAGAGGACCCCACTGGCCATAAAAGCTTACACTCTACAGATGAGAAAGGACTCTGCTGAGCAGAAGCGATTACACTCTGTCTATAAGAAAAAGAGGGAACCTGCTGACCAGAAGAGCTTACACTCTACATGAGCGTGAATAGACCCCTCTGAGTATAAAAGCTTACATTCTGCAGATGAGAAAGGACCCTACTGAGCAGAAGAGATTACACTCTGTCTACCGGAAAGAGGGGAGCCTGCTGACCAGAAGAGCTTACACTCTACAAGAAAGAGAGAGACGACCCCACTAATTGGAAGCGCTTACACTCTACAGGAGAAAGTAAGAACCCAACTGACCGTAAGAGCTCTCACTGTACAGAAAAGAGAGGATCCTGCTGAGCAGAAGAGATTACACACAGAGATAGATGTCCCCACTGACCAGTAGAGCTTAGACTCTACTGGGGAGAGACTATCAACCCAACTTATTATTGACACCTGAATGTCTGCACATTCAGGCATCAGTCAATGGAAGGAAGTAGAAATGTTACAGCGACCTCTCTGGGGATCTCATTATGAATTCTACATGGACATAGTATATATAATATATACTCATTGTCAAAAAAATCAAGTACCTAGAAGGAGCTGTCAGAATCTAATGAAACTTCCTCTGTGTTATTGTAAGATTGATATAAGCGATTACAATATCAGAGTAAAAGGATCAATGAAGGAAGGCTCTAGTACACTGTTGTACCACCTCTGGCTTGGATACAAGATGTGATACGGGCGGGCATGAAGGCTCTAGTACGCTGTTGTACTGCCTCTAGATTGGATACAATTAGTGATACGAACAGATATGAAGGCTCTAGCACCCTGTTGTACCGACTCTAGCTTGGATACAGGATGCAATATGGTCATGCATGGAGGCTGAAGTACCCTGTTGTACCGCCTCAAGCTTGGATACAAGATGTGATATGGAAGGACATGAAGGCTCTAGAACCCTATTGTACCACCTCTAGCTTGGATACAAGATGTGATACCGGCAGGCATGGAGGCATGCAGGTTCTGTATGGTATCCTGCCACATATTACTCCACATTTGCTGTAACTGAGCCTCTAGGTCGTGCAAGTTTATAGGATATCGAAATTAGCGTCCCAGATGATCCCATACATGTTCTATTGGTGACCGGGCATCCATAGAAGTGTGGTAATGTTGTAGGGGCATTAATGTGACTCCTTGTGTGTGAGGCCAAGCATTTTTTTGCTGGAAAATACCTCTTGGAAGCCGCCATGAGAGGAACACATGTGGCTGCAGGATGTCCTGAACATATCGCTGAGCTGTCATTGTCGCTCGTAACACTACTAGGGGTGAGCGACTGTCATATGCAACACGGTTGTCGTCAGCGTCCAAACTAAACCCGGATTCTTTGCTGAAGACAACCCAGTTCCACTCCATAGCGTCTGTTTCATTGTTCATTATACCACTCCAAACAGAGGCGACGGTGGGTGTCAAAGACAGTACAAGTAATGAGCACCGTGAGACCAAATGTCCTTTAGCCAAGCACCTGGAAATGGTTACAACAGACACAGGGGATGTATCGTTGGTGCCACCTGTCTCTGGATGATGGACAACGGAACAGTTGGAGCTGCTCATGCTTGTTGGACAATTTTACAATCCTGTCTGTCAGGGGGTCCTGAGTCCGGGTGCCTTGTGTGCCCTCACATGTCCACTGGTCCCAACACCTCCTAACAGTCTGGTCAGAACAGCAATTCGTCGATACGACCATTCAGCTTCTTGCAATCCAATAGTGCGCTCCTCTCAGACTCTGGTAACGGGGTGACATCTCTTCTCTGCGTCGTAGAGGTGTCTAGTGGTCAACAAGCTCTACACAAGTCGAAGAAGAGGTCACTACACACAAGGAGCCTCTGACAGCTTTTTATAGGCCAAAGGTGAACCACTTTTAGGGTCTCAGGTGACAAGACCGTTCATCTAATCACCACAACTCTAAGCATTTCTATATCTGCCTAAGGGTGGACACCCACTTGCTATACGATAGCCTTGTAATGTGAGAGTGAGTGAAAACAATGATTTTCAATGGTTTCTTTCTCATTTGCGATGCTTTCAATGTAATCTCGCATCGCAAAGAAGAATGGGCAATATCGCCCATTATTTTCAATGGGGCCATTGGCAGCAGCGCTAGCCCCATTGAAAACATAGGGAGAACATTGCACTCCCCTGACACAGCTGTGACAGGGGATTCCTTCACCCCCGCAGGGATGAAGGAATCCTCTGCCACAGCTGTCACACCTGTGGCAGAAGCCTGTGATGCCATCTATTTTTTTCAATGGGGCCGGCACTGCTGCGGCCGCTATTGAAAGCAGTGGGTTTGCAGCGATGATTTTCGGGGAAGGGCTTAAAATATAAGCCCTTCCCTAAAAATCATAGCAAG
Source organism: Eleutherodactylus coqui (assembly GCF_035609145.1). Lineage (NCBI taxonomy): Eukaryota > Metazoa > Chordata > Amphibia > Anura > Eleutherodactylidae > Eleutherodactylus > Eleutherodactylus coqui. The sequence continues at coordinate 205,668,060 of NC_089839.1, read as the reverse complement.
CTGTAAAGAAAAGTAAAAAAAAAAGTTTAACTCCTCTAGAACAACCGTCCGGCTCTTCTCTCCAGCCCCCGCAGTCTTCTTCTCTGTTCTGGAGGCCAGGGATTGATAAATCCCTGCCTCCAGAAAGCACTGCCTCTCATTGGCTGAGCGCTATGGCACTCTGTATTTTGCAATTGTGTCTAAGAGAAACATAAAGGTGGGATTCCAACGGGCAAAAGAGTCCAAAACTTGTATCACTGAGCAGCCAAAAACATCAGCTGGTCAGATGGATCCAGATTTCTGTTGCACTGTACTGATGAGAGGTCAGAATTTGGCGCAAGCAGCATGAATCAATAACTCCTTCCTGTCAGGCTGGTGAAAGTGAAGCAATGGTGCAGGGCAGGATTTCTTGGCACAACAAGTCCACTGATACCTGTGGATGGATGACAAAACAAATTGTGCTTCTGAAGGCCAAAACAGATCCAACGAACTACTAGATGAACGTTTTTGGGTTTTTTTCACACAGTATTAAAACTTTGTGATATAGCGCGCAAGTTTGAATAAAACATCGTGAAGATTGGTCCTGCCAGTATTAACTACACGCGGGAAAGATAGGGCAAGTCGCTAGTGAAAATGAAACCATTGAAATTTGTGGTTTTGTTTCATCCCTTTATGTAACCATGAATATCATGGTCGTAATGAAAACAAAGATCTGGTACCGTGTTAGCCAGTAGAGCAAAATGTGATTGTTCTCAGCAAGAGAAACGGCGTAATCTTGTAGATATGATACCTTTTAATGGCTAACAAAAATACATGATGTAATAGTAGCGAGCTTTCGTACCAACGCAGGGTACTTCTTCCGGCTTAAATGGATTGGATCTGAAGAGGCATGCATATTTATACACACTTATAACATACATACTTATGACAAGGCACAGATATGGATGTGATTGGTTCGCACTTAAAAGGAATTCTGCAAACCAGAAAACAAACTTTTTTTGTCTAGGCACTGATAGCGGAGTGAAAGTTTTATGGTCCCTAAATTACTGTTGGAGGGGGGGGGAAGGTCAACAGGCTCGAATTGTTATAAGAGATACACAAACATTTTTAGCTAAATACTGATAAGGGAGTGAAAGTTTATGGTCCCTGAATTACTGTTGATGGGGGTCTTATCTGTGCAATCAAGTCTCACACTTCCCATTCACGCATAAATCCTGGGGAATAGTTTAACCCCGTATTCAGCGTGTCAAAGGTTGTTATCAATTTATATTCCCAAATTCTTCTGTGGTTTTGTGACTTGAAACCACCCTTCAATATCAAAACTCTCATATCTCCTATGTCATGTCCGTGGTTAGAGAAGTGCTCAGCCACAGGTAATTCTCTTCTTCTGTGTTCAATCGTGTGGCGATGAGATCTCATCCTGGCTTTGAGTTTCTGTCCTGTTTCTCCAACATAAAGACCCCCAACAGGACATTTATTGCACATGATCAGGTACACAACATTGGACGTATAACGGAACTAAATCACACCCATGTGAAGAAGCCTTAAGAGTGTGGTGCCGAGCCCTCTGTTATCTGGTATGGGGACATCTAGCCCTTCGTACCAGTCATCCAGTTACCATAAACCCTTTGGCTTCCTATAGAGCCCATATGCCAGCATCAGATCTTTGTCGTTATCTCTGGGCAGTCTGTCACTTTCCTGGTTTTCTGATGGATTTTAGGGCAGAGGTTAATCCGGGGGTGACAAGGGGTTTTGGTCCATCCATCTACACGGAGCAATAAATCGTAGGACCGAGCAAATGCGCAAATGAGTCGTTTGCTGTCAAACAACGTTAATTTACAGGCATAGATAATTGTTTACTTTTTGTGTCATTTTTTCATTCAGTCCACCATTGGTCTGTCAGGGGAGTCTAAAAAAATGCCGTGCAAACGACTGAACGATCACCTTTTACACTTAAAAACTGGCAAACAACGAACGATTTATTTTATGCCTGTATAAAGTGAATGACGAACGATATAATCAAAAACATTATTGTTCAATCGTTGGCCATGTTTACACTGAACGATTTTTATTAGTTTTCGCACTATTCAACAATTACTTCAACTATAATTGTTCCTTATGAAGGACCCTCCCTGACTAATAAATACAACTTGTATATAATTCAGCATCCTGTGGGAACAAGATAAAGTTGGAGGAGGCGATGTGTCCCCAGGTGAGATTCTCAGCCTTCTCTGTACTGGAGGCTCAGGGTGATAGCCACCTCTTCCCATATACTGAAAGGTAGCTAATGCTGTCAGATAAGGATCCCTTATATCCCATTAACCCCTCGCTTGCTCGGGGCCGCCCTTCTCTTGGTGTGACATACTGAATACTAACACAAAGCCTCTGAGGATTCTTCTGGTATTTTCAGCCAACTCAATTACCCCCAGCCCCCAGGGAGCACGATCTAGTTAAGATGTGAGAATGAACCAGACTAGAAGCAGAAAGACGGATACATTTTCAATTTCTCTTGCAATGATTTTAAATGCTGCAGGAGTGATGTATAGAGAGAGCAAAGTGCACAAAGCAAGGGACTTCAGCGGAGCTTCAGATGAGACATTCAGGTTCATTACCCCCACCTCAGGATAAGGCAGATCAGAAAAACACATCTCGTAGAGACATAAACTGAAGAGTCCCTTTATTAGAGCTCTTTATTAGATTCCCAGCCTTTTATTAGATACCCTGAACCCCTTTATAAAATACCCCGGTCCCTTTATTAGAGACCCCGGGTCTCTGATGTTTAGTGCTTACCTGTATGGAAATTAGAGCCGGACCCCAGAGTGCAACATAAAATCACCTGACTGAATGCAAATGACGATGGGGGTCACTTTCTTATAGGCCACAAATTTTCTGTGAATCAATTCCAGTGTGAATCCACATTACATGGGAAAATCCAACGATCTGAGTGATTCCCAACGAGGCCTGGTCATCAGTGTTAGACTAGCCGGAGCCAGGATTTCACCACAAACCGCATGGGGTTTTCTCGTGTAAATTAATAGTATACCAAAAGGAAAAGCATCGAGAGAAAGGGGATCCTGTGAACAGAAACAACTAGTCACTGAAAGGGGTCAGAGGAAAATGTTAGGAATCATTCTGACCAACAGGCGCTGCACAGTCTGGAGCAGCCGAATACAACCCTGGTGCTACAACTAACATTTCAAAGCGCACAACTCGCCTTTCCTTAATTTGTTGGTCTATAACAGTAGACAAGCAGTTCTAGTGCCATTCTGTTGAAGAGAAACATAGGAGAAACACCAGGAAGCAAAAGACTGCAAAAAAATTGTATCAGTGAATAGTGAAAAACATTGCCTGATCAGATGGAGCCAGATCTATGTTGCCACATGCTCATGGCAGGGTCAGAATTAGGTGAATCAATGACCCCTTCCCGTCAGCGGGTCAGAACATGTCAGCACCTCCATCTAATGGCCCATTTACACGTCACGATTATCGCTGAAAATTTCAATTGAACGAGTTTGAGTGATAATTGTACACTGTAAATGCAAACAAATTGCTCACTATTCGTTCGCAAGTCGTTATAAAAGCTATCGCTGGATTTCTGCCTTCTGGTTCCGTGTAAATGATACCGACTCAGCCCTTCATGTAGAAGGGGAAGCGCTGCGCGAGAAACCAGCGATCCAGTGGCGAACTCTGCCTGTGTGAACTCTGCACGAGAGCTAACGACCTTAGCGGTGACGTCAGCATCCGTACAGTTGTTTAACCGACTGTCGCCGCATGTAAAAGGGACATTACTTGCAGCACCTACAAGAAGCTTCCTGTCCACATGGGCTGATATTCCTGCTGAACGACATCAGCAACTAGTAGAATTTATGCTGGGATGAACCGCTGCGGTTCCGAAGGCCATATTAGGTCTATAAGCAGAGAGGTGGTGAGGGAACACTTAGCTAACTTAAATGAATTCAAGTCTCACAGAATCACTGACCGGGTTGATCAGGGAAATGCAGTAGATATAGTATATCTTGACTTGATTGATAAGGCAACTGTTAGGCCTCATGTCCAAGGGTGGAATCCAGCCTTCAATGGAAGCCGTCCTTGCGGCATCCACAGAAAAATAGAGCTTGCTGCTATTTGTTTTCCGGACCAAAGGGTCCGGAAGACAAATCCACATGCCTAAATTAATTTGCGGATGCCCATGCTTTCCAATGGGCAGCTTGATTTGCAAATCAAACCCGCCCATCGACATTTGGCCGTAGGTGGATTCAGAACTGGCTGAGTGATAATCTGAAGCAAGTTCAGAGAAGAATTTACAAGATGGTGAGTGGTCTACAAATCATGTCCTATGAGGAACGCTTAAAGGATCTGGGAATGTTTAGCTTGCAGTAAAGAAGGCTGAGAGGAGACTTAATAGCTGTCTACAAATATCTGAGGGGCTGTCACAGTGCAGAGAGATCAGCCCTATTCTCATCTGCACAAGGAAAGACTAGAAGCAATGGGATGAAACTGAAAGGGAGGAGACACAAATTAGATATTAGACAGTGATGGTGATCAATGAGTGGAACATTCAAGAGAAGGTGAGCTCTCCTTCAATGAAAGTCTTCAGAGACTGGAAAGACATCTGTCTGGGATGATTTAGTGAATCCTGCACTGAGAAGGGGGTTGGACCTGATGACCCTGGAGGTCCCTTGCAACTCTTCAGTTCTGTGGTCCAACACGCTACTAGGTGGGATCTCTTATATATCGGACATTCAATGTATATACCCAACCATTGTCATGTAAACCTCCCAGTCTTCCATAAAACCTTTTATAAGTCATCATCACCTTCCAGGCTGCGGTATTCCAACATCAAATCAGTATCATGACGATTTGAGAATTCTTTCTTTTTTTCTGCTTAGCTTTCACCTTCTTCTTGTTCATATTCCTCATATTGCACCCATAAACCTCCTTATTAGACAATGCAGTCTGTGGAATATTGGCCGTAACTTTGGGGGTCCTTGTCCCATTGTCAAGTATTTTCCTCCCTTCTATTAAAGAATTTTGTAGCCAACTAACCACTCCTGGGCGGAGGAACAATAGATGGCGATTATCTCAATCTGTGTGCAGGAGTCTGGAGTCTTTTGCTTTAGTTTTAGGGCCCTTTCCAGGCACTTGAGCTTCAACAACTGCTGATCTGAGGTCCTCCGCCATCTCCTTTCACCAAGTCAAGACCAATAATAAATGTCCTCCACAGCATCCAATTATCTGATTCCTTTCTCTAGGTTGCCTGCTGATTCTGAGTGCTTCTTTCTGTAAAAGACGACTGACAATCTTAGGGCGCCCACCCACTGGCGTTTGCGATTTCCGTGCGTGAAAAACGCAGCGTTTTTCGCGGCTTTTTCACGGCTTTTTCCGTTAATTTACATTGACATTCATGGGTGCATTAAGAGAAAAATAAGGACACATATGCAACTGACAGTTCCTATGTTAAAAATTGCAACGGACTGAAAAAAAAAACGCCAGTGGACAGGAGTACATTCAAAACTAATTGCTCTTGAGAAAAAAATGCAAAACGCAAAGGAAAAAAAATCGCCAGTGGGTGGGCGCCCTTAATGTGTAAATCTCGGATTTTCTTGTTTTTAGCATAATGTTCCGATGTTTTCGGCACTGACCCCTGAGTACAGAAAGAGACATAAAATAAAGGGTGCAGTATGCCACATTACAAGTGCAAATATCTGTAATAACGGGCCAGCTGTTTTACCCGAGAACCAAAATCTACTAGATATTGTTCCATGCGGCATCATCAGTATTACTATCTGTGTGCTCTCTATTACTAGACCACAGTGGAGAATCTGACCACAAAAGCCTCCCACGTGGACATCTGGGTACCTGGCCAAAGTGTAGATTAATCTGTTGCTCAAGCCCTGGTTCGGAAGCAGAATAAGGCTGTGCATGGCCAGCGTTACTCAGATTACCCCATAATAGAGCAATTTATCCAAGACCTTCCCTCCACTGAGTGCAGGAACAATGTGTTCTGTCATTGAGGGCCAAGAAGATTTAAAAAGGTGGCAACGTTCCTCCTGGCATTGTCTGTGTACTGCAAATACCTGTAGATGTGTATGTATATAAGGGTATCCAACCTACAAAATATATCAGGTGTGGAAAACAGGAGGTACAGACCCTGCTGCCGGGATCTACTGTTATGACCAGGGGTATGATATGGCATTCTGCAGGTGAGCATTTGTGTAATAATACCTGAGGCCTGATGTCCATGGGCCCGCACGGTTTCCCCATGCAGAATCCCACAGCGGATTCCACCCGGCCCGCAGACATTAGGGCAAAAAATACATTTCACTCACCTGTCAGGACACGGCGCAGGTCTTCTCCGTTGTGGCCAGATCTTCTTTCTTCTGCGCTCAGGACGCCGACGGCATGCCACGCGCATGCGCCATGCCTTCTTTTATTCTTTTTAAACTCCAGCGGTTCGCGGCATGGACACAGTGACAGCTGCGGACATGCCGCGGATCCGGACGGCTTCCATTAACTTCAATGAAAGCCTGCTGAAGCCATCCGTTCGGGAAAATCGCAGACAATTGACCAAAAAAATGATATCCGCAGGTATCTAAATACCTGCGGATGCCCAATGATAGTCTATGGGCATATTGAACTGCTGTAACCCACGCAGATTCCGCAATTCAACTATGACCGTGGACATGACGCCTCAGACATGTGCATTTTTACCTATACACGCCAAAAAATTGCATGAATGAAGAATAGCCCTATGCAAGTCTTTAACCACTGCAGCACAGAAGTCCCTTGATTGGCAGAAATTCTCGGAATGACTACTAATGCTTAAATAGAGCCAACTGTCTTCTTTTCCCAGCGCTGGACGCAGGTAAACTCCCCATCCCTCCTTTTTTTTTCAGCTTCAATAAGAGTCTATGGGAGCTTCCAGCATATCTTAGCAAAAGATAGGGTAAGACCTATCTTTGGACGCAGCGTATGAAATCCGCGACTCAAAACGGTCGCCGATGTGCTTTTTTTCCCCGGCGTGATTTTTTCGCATTCCCAAAAAAACATTCATTTGAATAAATAACTTAGAATCCAGTGCTTCACATGGTAGCAATTTTTGCCCGTTTTTTTAATGCTGCTAAATAGCGGTGTATATATGATCGTGTGAATAAGGCCTTATGCTTTGGACCTATAGGTATTAATTTGCTTCTCCATCGTCTTCAAAGGCGCCATTTAGGATAAACCTTAACAATGCTGTAATATTCCTGATTTTTTTTATGTGTTGGTCGTCCCATTCCTCAATAATTTTCTACTTCTGTCCCATTCCTCAATAATTTTCTATTTCCTCTCCTATGTTCTCCATTCCTGAGTCATTTTCTGCTTCCTCCCGCATTTCACAGTCCCATTTCACAGTCATTTTCCTCTTTCCCTGCACTCTCCCATTCTTCAATCATTTTCTGATTCCTCCCCTGCGGTCTGCGATTCCTCAGTCATTTTCAGCTTCCCCACTAGTACGCTCCCACTCCATGGTCATTTTCTGCTTCCTTTTTTCCACTTTGCCATTCCTTGGTCATTTTTTGCTTTCTCTCCTGGACTCCCATACATTGGTCATTTTCTGTTTTCCCACATTGCTCTCTCATTCCTCTGTAATTTGCCTTTTCTTCCCAACGCTTTTACATTCCTTAGTCATTTTCCTATTCCTCCTCTGCACTCTCCCATTCCTCTGTCATTTTGTTTCCTCCCTTACACTCTCCCATTCCTCTGTCATTTTACTCTTTCTCCCCTATACTCTTCATTTTTGTGGTCCAATTCCTCTCCTGCGCTCTCCCATTCCACAGTCATTTTTGTTTCCTCCTCTGCGCTCCCCTGTTCGTCTGTCATTGTCCTCTTCCTCTCTTGAGCTCTCATATTCCTCAGTCATTTTCCACTTCCTCCCTTGTGCCCTTCCACTCCTTTTCCACTTTCTCCCCTGATCTTCTGTCATTCTCCGCTTCCTCTCTTTCGCTCTTACATTCCTTTGTCATTTTCCGCCTCCTAGACTGAAATGTACGCCAGTTCGGACCTAGTGTACATTTCTGGTATAATTTATGCCAGTTTCTACTCATCCAGTCTCAGCTCGATTATTGCAACTCGATGCTGATTGGCCTCCCCCATGCTAGACTCTCCCCTCTTATCTTTCTGTCCAGCCGCTACTTGGATGCCTCTGCCGTGTACCAGTCACTACACTGGCTGCCTGTCAAATATAGAATTCAATTCAAACTCACTACCTTCATCCAGTACTGATGCTTGGCAAAGTCAGTGGGAAGAGAAGATCGGGACGACAAAGAACAGGATGGCTGGTTACAATCGGGGCCACCACGAACATGTCAATCGCGGAACTTAAAGAAGCGGTAAAAGACAGGAATGCGTAGAGAACAATGATCCATAGAGTGACCGAAGGTTGGATGCGACGGAATGGATAATCATCATCACCATCCATAAAGCTCTCCATAGCACCACGCTGCCTTACATCCCCTCCCTCATCTCAATCCACCTCCCGACTCGCGCCCTCAGCTCCGCTAATGAAATCAGATTAAGTACCCCTTTAATTCGAACCTCTCATTCCCACCTCAAACACTTCTTCAGAGCAGCACCAGACCTCTGGAATGCGCTACCCAAAACTATCCAGGCAATCCCTGATATACAGGACTTCAGGTGTGCTCTAAAAACGCACCTCTTCAGGGAGGCATACGATATCTCCTATACAAAAAACCTCTGTATTTCCCCTGATAACACGCTCCCTGACCTACTGACTGCAATCCCTGCTAGCCGTTATCAACCGCCCCCTGCAGTCATACCGATTCAGCCACTATACGGCTTAAGTCTATCCATTGTCTATGTGTGTAGCATCCCACACTATCTCGCCATACCGTGCACATCTCCAGCCCCTTTACCTTCTGTATCACCCCATTATTTGTAGTACGTAAGCTCGTTGGAGCAGGACCTCACTCCTACTAGCCATCAATCGATTACCTAATGTAACAGTGTTTTTTGTATCTTTGTTTTTTGTATCTGTTCTCTCCTGCTTATATTGGCGCTATATAAATAAAAATTGTTATTATTAATCTAAATCATGCATAAAGGTGCCAATCTGGGGCAGCCACACCCCGTACTGACACACCACAGCCCCTTATCTGAAAAATGGCAAGGGCAGCTTAAAAAAACGAAAAGCCACAAATTTTGGTATAAGTTGGGCTTGCATCAAAAGTTTCGACTTCTTAACTCCAGAATTCTGCCGTAAAACTTTTATGAATTTCCCCCACTGACTCTAACCAAGAGTAGAGACCTCGTTTTCACGACCACTAAGTCCGCAGCCTCATCTATGGCTGCCATATTGCCCTGCTTTTGACCCTTCCGTATGGCCGCATGTCATTGTCTTATGATTTCAGGAGTCCCGGACATGCTTTATGGCGCCAGTAACTGGTAATACTGTCAAATACAAGAGCTCATGAAAGCTTAATGGCCCCGGTCACATCTCGTTACATGATGGCGGATCGCCGTAGTGACATCTCACTCATGTACCCCACTTCCTGATACACTGCCAGAGACTTTCTATACACAGCATAGTCCAGATCTAAGAGCCTCGTGTCTTAGATTGGCGCAGAGTTGGCTGGTTGGGGTGGGGGTGCTCATATATAAATGGTTACAGATGGTGAAGTTGACATAATGTAGTCCCTGGCAGATTGAATTACAGCTCTGCAGCTTTAATAAAACTGGCCTTTCCTAGGTTGTAGCTGAAAAACTTGGCGATCTATGCTGCTCATGTTCATTAAATAAATATGTTAAGGGTCGGTAACCTTCCAGTCCAGAGATTATATCAGTACTGGAGTGTTATAACAGGGGATGCTAGCATCAGTCATATATGATGCAAATGTCTCTGGAGGGTATATCAGCACTGGAGCGTTATAAGAGGACCAGCTGATATCAGTCACACATATGATGTAGATGACTCTGGAGGTTACATGAGTACTGGAGGGCTATAAGTGGAGCCGCTGATATCAGTCACATACATGATGTAAATGTCTCTGGAGGTTATATCAGTACTGAAGGATTATAACAGGAGCTACTGATATCACATATATGGTGTAAACGTCTCTGCAGGTTATATCAGTACTGGAGCGTTATAAGAGGAGCTGCTGATATCACATATGATATAATTTACTTTGGAGGTTATATCAGTGTGGAGCATTATAAGAGGAGCTGCTGATATTATGTATATGATGTAAATGACTAAGTTCTATCAGTACTGGAGCATTATAAGAGGAGCTGCTGATATCACATATGATGTAAATGACTCTGGAGGTTATATCAGTACCAAAGCGTTATAAGAGGAGCTGCTGATACTGAAAATAAGACGGGCTCTTATATTAATTTTTGCTCTAAAAGATGCGCTAGGGCCTATTTTCAGTGGATGTCTTATTTTGACTACAGCAGGACTACCCAATCTGTGCGCTAGAGCTCGGCACTTCCAACCCTTTTGGTCACTCGCACCTTTGTTGTTATCAGCGTTTGTACTGTGTATTCTGAGCAGTAGAAACGCTGACAAAGCCCTCGGCCGCCCACACAGGATCACTTTCTGGTTACAGGAGTCATTAATTCCGCTTCCACAAAGCGATGGTTGTGATTGGTTCTTTGAGAGCTGCATTGATTGGCTAAGCCACGATCTGCAGGGATCGCCGGGGCTCTGGAGAACAGCACAAAGGACCTGGACCGAGTCTGCTGGGTAAGTGACTCGAGTGACCTGCATGCAAAGCGCTGTAAAAATGCAGCAGTTGCATTTTTACATCCTTTTTCACGCATCTAAAGCATTCCTATTGACTTTTTTTATGAACTGTAACTAGGGTTTATTTTCGGGGCAGATCTTATATTTACAGCCTCCCCGAAAATCCTGAAAACTCGTTCTAGGGCTTATTGTCAGGGTAGGTCTTATTTGGGGGAAACAGGGTATGAGTCACATATGATATACGTTTCTCTGTAGGTACTATCAGTACGGGAGTGTTATAAGAGGCGCAGCTGATATTATTGATGTATAGAAGAGTCTCGGCACTGCAGATATGGTGCATAAAGTACAGATTGATGGGTAGGGAGGTTCCTACTTTTCCTTTCACTTTTCCCATTGGTAAACACTACAGTCAGCTTGAATGAAATGACTGGAAACAGGGAGCAGTTTAAACTTTTGTTGCCACTTTTGGGGCAACACATCACTTCTTATTCCCTTTGATCATTGTGAGGGTGCACTGGGGTGATGTTTGCTGTGATTTGGGGATCCTGAGGTGTGGAGTTTGATGAAATTGCAGCAATTAATGAGGAATGACAGTCCCAGTTGGGGCAGTCCAGTATTTACCATGTTGGTCACCATTTTTGGTAGTGTAGCGCCACATCTAGAGGCTGGGAAACCATCATCTGCTTGACCTTTTTCAGCTGATGGGGTGTATAAATCCAGACAATCCTCTATCAGATGAACAGGTCAGCAGCACAGATCTCTCCATTCACAATAGTTACAATGTATCAGTGCAGGTGACATGTATCAGTCTAGAGTGCAATATGTTTACCTCACAGACCATTCTCTGCACTAGATACATAGGTGTATATTTACTTATGCCGGACTAAAGTATGCGCTGGTGTAAGTGTCACAAATGTATTAAAAGGCATTAGCTTCTTAATACATTTGTTATGTCAGCTTTCAGTTATAATTTACAGTAGTTTATGGTGCGCAGCCTCTACTCCTAAAACTAGGCCATGCACACTTGTAGAAAAATTTAAAAAGTCACAATGTTAGCATTTGCACCAAAAACCGTTATATACTTGGAATCTAGCATACAAAACATAATATCCCCTCAGCTGTGAGAAGTCATAGAATCGAAGAGTTGGAGGGGACCTGCAGGGTCATCGAGTCCAACCCCCTCCTCAGTGCCGGTTTCAGTAAATCATCCCAGACAGATGTTTGTCCAACCTCTGTTTGAACACTTCCATTGAAGGAGAACTCGCCACCTCTTGTGGCAACCTGTTCCACTCATTGATCACTCGCAGCAGCGCCAGCCCCATTGAAATCAATGGGAGATGCTCGCGATCTTCATCCAGTGGGGGGGACTTTCGGGGGGGGGGGGGTGAGGGAGGCTTGAAATATAATTGAAATATTAATTCCCCGCTTCTTGAAAGCGCTGCCTCTGATTGTCTAAGCGCTGTGACCAGTCAGAGGTGGCGCCCAGCCATCATTGCATGACACTAAGGATACTTTATCAAATACTTTACTAATCAAGATATACTATATCTACTGCATTTACCTGGCCAACCTAGTCAGTGATTCTGTCATAGAAGGAAATTAGATGAGTTTGGCATAACAGATTTCTAGCCTCTAGATGGAAATAGTGCATAGTCACATTCACTTGCAGCAAGCAAAGATCTTGATAATGTTGAGGAATTAAAACTAAGGTTTTTTTTTTAGAAAACAACAATATTTTTTTTTAGTCAGTGATTAGCTTTGAAGGGATTTTGTCATTAAAACATAACCCCATCTCCCAGCCCTGCCTAAAATATCAAACTAGGGTATACTTACCTTTCCTGGGGCTACAGGACGCAGCTGACAGCTACAGTCAAAGGCCACAGGGTCACATCCCCAAATTCAGAGCATCATGGCAGACTATGACAATGCGTCCTCTGATTGGTCGCAATGGTCACATGCTTCCACTAGCCTGTCTTTTTGGAAGTCACCACCAATGCCAGCACCAGCTGTCAGCCACGTCTCAGGTTTCTAGGAGAGGTGAGTATTTCCTTGTTTATGATTTTAGGCAGGGTCCCATTGGTGAACGGGGTTTTGTTTTAATTACAAATCTCTTTAATTTACATAAGACAGCTCCTTAACGCGGCCTATTTTGGACCTAAGGATGCAACAATATTTTGAGGATTTCCATCTCCACTTTTCAAAAGCCATAACTTTTAAATTTTTCCATTGGCACATTGTCTGACGTCATTGGTAACATGTTTTAGGTATACATAATATATTGTATAACTTTTATTTATATTTATATTTTTTGGAGGGCATGGAGAGACAAAACACCTCAATTCTGTGATTGTCTTTTTTTTACAGCGTTAATCATGCAGCATAAATGATATGACAAACCTTTTTCTGGAGTGGTACGATTACGACAATACTAAAATTATATTTTATTTTTGGCTTTTCTACTTTTGCAGAATAAAAGAACCTTTTTCTTGGAATTTTTTTTTTTATTTCTGCATCTCTGCATTTAAAGCCTCATAACTTTTTACATTTTCCATTAATAGTGGTCTATGAGGGCTTGTTTTTTGGGGGATGAGCTGTAGTTTTTATTGGTATCATTTTGGTGTACATATGACTCTTTTGATCACTTTTATTGCAGTTTTTGGGCTTATTCAGGCGACCGTATATCGGCCTCCTTCCCCTGCAGAGAGGGACACCGTATATTGGCCGGGCGTGAAAACCCAGCCGATATGATCGTCTGAAAAAGGCCTTTGGAAGACGAAATGAGTACGAAACAGGTTTTTTTTTCTTTTTTTTTCAAACAGGAGGTAAAGGTGTGAAAAAAAGTTTTTCTTTAGCATTTAAAAAAAATATTTTTATTTATTTATTTATTTTTACATTTTTTATGTACCTGCAGTCCAATGATAATATATTGCAGTACTTCTGTACTGCAGTGCATTATCGCTAATTATAGCAATCAAAGGTTCTGCTTATTCACACAGGTGTCAGCGTTTTTACGTTCCCCCGCCGGCGACGTAAAAACACGTGAATGGGCGCACAAATCTAACGTTTGAGCACCCTTTCAGATGGCCCAAGTCTGCAATGCTGTTGGGCAGGGGAAGACAGTTTAGCTCTGCTAAACTATCTACCCCTCGCTGGCTTTCAGCAAGGGGAGGAGGCGGGACGGGGCAGCAGCTAGTGTGCTAAGCTCCCGCCCCCCCTCTATCCCTTGTCAGCAGCCAGCAATGGGAGGGGGTGGGAGCTTAACAAGTGGCTCTGCCACCTGCCCGCTCCCATTACAAAAAAAAGACAGTAAGGGGCGGGGAGGAGAAAAAGGGGAGGGAGTTTAGCAGTCATTCTGCTAAACTACCTCCCACCTCTGGCAGCTGTCATAGGCTCCCATAGGGGTCTATGCAGCCGCCGCTGTATTCCGGCCAGGATAATCGTTAAGGACTAGAGATGAGCGAGCACGATCGAATAAAGCAGTTACTTGAGTGATCATCGCTCTTCTTGAGTAACTGCTTACTGGCCCGAGCGTGCTCGGGGGGGAGAGTGAGAGAGATCTCTCTCCCCCTCCCGCTACACCCTGCCGCCCCCCGAGCACGCTCAAACCAGTAAGCAGTTACTTGAGAAGAGCGATGCTCGCTCGAGTAACTGCTGTATCCGAGCGTGCTCGCTCATCTCTATTAAGGACTATCTTTCCTTCCCGGCGGCTCTTCCATCTGAATCATAGAGGGGGATCCCAAGTGGAGGACCCTGTTCTATGGCTTTCATGTGCCCTAATAGGGCAGATAAGCAGAGCCTGGGTATGAGCATGGGTTGTACTCTTGGCACAAACTCTTTAAGGCAATGTTTGTACTGGGCAGATTTACTACGGACTTCTGCATGGAAAGTCTGCAGTGTTTTCTAAGGACAAAATGTGCTTTAACAAATCCGCGGCCTCCATTGTGGATTGGTGGCACATTTTGCTAAAGATTATCTGCGTATTTTCCATGCAAAAAGTTGCCTAAAATCCACATCATAACCTGCAGCTACTGTAATAGATTTGGTGCGGATTTACTGCAAATGTTGGCCTATCTATTGAAGTCTAATGCAGAAATACGCAATTAATCCACCGAAAATCTGTTGCTGTAATTGTCATACTGCAGATCCAAAATCCGCTCGGTGGGTTTATTTCTAGAGATAAGCGAGCACGCTCGTTTAAGGCTGATGCTCGAGCGAACATCGGTCTTTTCGAGTAACTGATTACTTGTCCGAGCACCATGTGGGGGGGAGGGGGTGGCGTCGTTCAGGAGATAGAGATCTCCATCTCTCCCCCCCCCCCCCCCCTGATGCTCGCTCGAGCATCAGCCTTAAACGAGCGTGCTCGTTCATCTCTATTAATCTCCAAATTCCAAAATCTCATTCACTTTGCTGCTACTTTTAGCTGCAGACTTTCTGTGTGGAGTTTTCTCGCGGTAGAAGGTAAGTTCACACATTGCCGATTCGCTGCGGATTTTCCATAGCAGTAAAAATCAATACAACATAGTGCAGATTTTGGTGCAAAATTGTGACAAATTTCCACCCCTCATTATTCTTAGCAGCAGAAGGCTGGTTTATAGACGTCTACACCTTTGTCCTGCTCCTCCAGCACAGGACGGCACAGGCTGGCGGTGCCACGCTGCCGCTGATACACAAGCCCAGTAGTACCAGACGCCGTATGTCCGACCCCACAGAAGGTTCCAGGTAAGTGTTCCACTCATTTCCAGTCCAGCACCCTGTTAAGTGACCGCAGGCTATGGGCGTCATTGACCGGTGGATTCACCCCAGTGTTGCCGAGGGAGTCTGGAATTTGTGAGAATTGTCACCTCCGATTTCTGTCTTGGGGACATTTTTCTGCTTTGTGCAATAAATGACAATAACTGGGAGGACATGACATTCACTGCCATAATTTAGGACCGGGAGGCAGATCACAGGATACTAATTAATGGACAATTTATCCCACTCTTCTGGCAGCGTGCAGTCCAAGGATCTCTCCTTACACTTCTATGCCGGTGCTGGCACTGCCCGCTGTGGTTTAGCTCTGCCCTCTCTGTGCCCTCGGGCTTTTGTTCAGCATGTTATTGCTGTGTCAGGAAGACTTGTTGCTTCACGCTTTACATGAATGCGATGTGTCTAATCCTCCACATTCATTTGTAGAGACCGGGGCAGACACCCTGGCACACCTTCCCTGGTACAACCTGCCGCCCACCGCAGGACTACCTAAGACTTAACCCTTCAGTGCAAGAGCTGCTGCATTGGACAATGCAAGACCCAAATACCTGGTTACAGACCTCAAAAGGTCTCATTCATAGGTTTATGCCTCACATTGTATCATGTGCTCAACCATATCAGCACTGTTCAAGTAGAGCGGCACCGCTAATCATCAGCTTACATGTTACATCTACACAGAAGAGTCATGTTTTATACGTCAGTCACATGCAACTCATCTGCGTGAGTGGTAACAGTAAAGCTGCAAAATTGTTAATGCTGCTGTGTATGCAACTAGAGGACAAGACATGAAGTAACTGCGGCTCTGTATGTGACTGGAGTGTAGGACATGATGTAACAAAATAGTGAGTGCAGATCTAGATGTGATTGGAAAATAATACATGATATAACTACAAAATAGTGACTGCTGCTCTGGATGTGGCTGGAGTATAAGGCATGATGTCACAGTAGACTGAAGTATAAAACATCATGTAACAATGAACAGTGATTACAGCTCTGGATGTGATTGAAAAATATGACATGAAGCAACTACAGAATAGTAATTGCAGCTCTGGATGGGAATGGAATATTTGACATGATGTGACTAGAGGATAGATGTGATGTAACAGCGAATAGTGACTGCAGCCCATGGATGTGGCTAGAATATAAGACAATGTAACAGCAGCTGTGGATGTGACTGGAGTATAAGACGTGATGTAATAAGCAGAATAGGGACTGTAGCTCTGGATGTGACTGGAGTATAAGACGTGATGTAATAAGCAGAATAGTGACTGCAGCTCTGGATGTGACTGGAGTATAAGTTGCACCCAAGAATATCAGACGCAGCTGTTTAGACGTCTGTGTGCATGTACCCTTATGGCCATCACGTATCACTCAGGGTTTTTTGTTGGCCCTGAAAATGTAAGCAAAATCTGTCAGCATGTCACCTCCAATAAGCAGAACTGCCGCCATAACTGCCTGTTGTCACTCTTCAGGGCCACACTGTAGCACCCTCTGAAGGGAAGGGACTGCCATGATTGATTGTCCCTTCTTGACCTAAACATGGAGTTCAGGGACAAATGTGACAGAAACATGAAGAGGAGGGAGGGTCGTGATAATAATGGGGGGCTTCATCAGAATAACTTATGAGAGTGCAGTCACTGACACGGGGGCTTCATCATAGTAACATAGTATGTTAGGCTGAAGGGAGACAATGTCCATCTAGTTCAGCCTGTTTCCACCCCACACTCTCTTCCCTTGTTGATCTAGAGGAAGGCAAAAAAAAAAGAGGCAGAAGCCAATTAGCCCTTTACGAGGAAAAACTCCTTCCTGACTCCATAATGGCAGTCAGAATAATCCCTGGATCAACGTTTGAAAATTCCTAGCTGACTCCAAGACCCGTATCAACAACCCCACTGGTTATTTAATGTCTATATCCTGTAATATCATAGCACTCTAGAAAGGCATCTAGTCCCCTCTTAAACTCCTCTATGGATTTTGCCATCACCATGTCCTCAGGCAGAGAGTTCCACAGTCTCACTGCTCTTACAATAAAGAACCCCCTTCTGTGGTGATGAAACCTGCTTTCTTCTAGATGTAGAGCATGACCTCTTGTTACTGTCACAGTCCTGTGTATATATTGTCTGCAAATATTGATATTTTATTGTGCAGTCCCTTTATCAGGGCATTGATAAATATATTGAACAGAATGGGGCCTAATACTGAACCCTGTGGCACCCCACTAGCGACGGTGGCCCAATCAGAGTATGAACCATTTATTACCACCCTCTGCTTTCTATCTCCGAGCCAGTTCTTTACCCAGATACACATGTTTTCACCCAGTCCGAGCTGTCCCATTTTATGTATCAGCCTATTATGCGTCACAGTGTCAAATGTTTTAGAATAATTTAATCCAGATATACGAGATCAATAGCTGCTCCTAGGTCCAGCCTATAAGTTACTTCACTGTAGAAGTTGATAAAATTTATCTGACATGATCGACCCCTCATGAACCTATGCTGATGAGTAGTTATGCCATTGTTTTCCTTTAGTTATTCCAGGATGGCATGTCTCAGAAACCCCTCGAATATTTTTCCAATTATTGAAGTGAGACTTACCGGCCTGTAGTTACCAGGCTCCCTTCTTGACCCCTTTTTGTATATTGGAACCACACCAGCAATACGCCAATCCAGTGGTACAACCCTGGTCTCAATAGTGTGCCTATAGGACCATTTACACGCAAAGTTGATTGCTTAAAATTCTTCAGAAACTGACAGTTCTGAGTGATCATTTTGCATTAGGTACTAATGTGCTTATCAGTCCACTAGTAGCTAACTAGCTTCATTTATATGTATTTAGAGAACAGCGGATGGTCTGTTCTCGAAAAACATTTGCTTTGTTCTGTCGCGTGCTGCTGGCTGCATACAGTTCTATCAGCGCTGCCCATGAAGAGCACAGCATGCCGTCCCTCTTATCAGGGACGACGGCTTTTATGCTGAGCTGAACTCAGTGATGTACACGGTAACTGCATGATGGGCACACATTTACACGCAACAGCTATCGCTCAAAAGCCATCATTTGACAAATTTTTTGCGATAAGCGTTGCGTGAAAATCAGCCTTTAGCATAAGAAATAGCGGTCTATCTATCACTTCACTTAGTTCCCTTAGAACCCTTGGCTGTATTCCATCTGGACCCGGCGATTTGTTGATTTTAATCTTTTTTAACCGGCTCTGCACTTCATCCTGCGTTAGGTAGTTGATATTTTGTGGGGGGCTCATTTTATCCCCCTGCATCTCGTGTGACATTTCTTTTTTCTTCATTAATACACTTAAGAAAAAACTATTTAATAGATTTGCCTTTTCTGCATCATCCATGATTTTTCCTGCATTATTTATAAAAAGGGTCAGTGCTCTCATTGCAAATCCTTTCACCATGAATATAATTGAAAAATAGTTTAGGGTTATTTTTTCTGTCTTTGTCAATCAGTCTTTCTGCCCCCTATTTTGCAGTTTTTATCTTTTCTTTACATAATTTGTTTTTTTCTCCCTGTGTGTTTTTAGCGCTTCTTCGCTGCCTTCTCGTTTTAATAAATTACGGTAAACATTTTCTTTTTTTTCACTTATTGCCCCCCTTAAAGTCTTGTGGAGCCACATTGGTTTCCTTCTACTTGAAGTTCTTTTATTTTTAAAGGGAATAAACTGCTCACATGAGGTGATTAGGATGTTTTTAAACTTCTCCCATTTGTCCTCTGTACTGTTATTTTTCAGGACGCTGTCCCAATTAATGTTGCTGATAGTAGTTCTGAGCTGATCAAATTTTGTTTTTTCGTTGTTCCCTGATAAGGTTTCTTATTGAATGACAGCTGGAAATGAACTATATTGTGTTCTCTATTTCCCAAGTGTCCCTCAACCTGCACCCCCATGATTCAGTCCAGTTTGTTAGTTAATAATAAGTCCAGGATGGCCCTCCCTCTAGTTGGCTCCCATACAAGTTGGGTAAGGTAGTTATCTTTAATTGCTCTCAAGAGCTTATCACCCTTGTGAGATTTGCAGGTTTCGTCTTCCCATATTATATCTGGATAATTAAAGTCTCCCATAATAATTACTTCTTATATCTGCCTTAGGGCGCCCACCCACTGGCGATTTTTTTTCCTTTGCGTTTTTTCTCAAGAGCAATTAGTATTAAATGTGTTCCTGTCCACTGGCGGGTTTTTTTTCGGTCCGTTGCAATTTTTAACATAGGAACTGTCAGTTGCATATGTGTCCTTATTTTTCTCTTCATGCACCCATGAATGTCAATGGAAATTAACGGAAAAGGCGCGAAAAATCTGCAAAAATGCCGCGGAAAACGCGCCAAAAACGCACGGAAAACGCTGCGTTTTTCACGCACGAAAATCGCAAACGCCAGTGGGTGGGCGCCCTTATTAATAAGTTTTCAGTTTCTTCTTTTATTTTTGGTGGCCTATAGATCCTATCAGGATTTTGCTATTTTTCCCTCCCCATATTTCTACCCACAGAGATTCCACGTGTTCATCTCCTACACCTATATCGTCCCGTAGCTTTGGCATTAAATAGAATTTAACGTACAGACATACCCCTCCCCCTATTTGTTTCCCACGGTCTCTTCTGAAGAGATTGCAACCCTGTAAATTCACAGCCCAATCGCACTTATCATTGAGCTATGTTTCAGTTATTCCTACTATGTTGTAATTTTCTCCAGACATTCTCGCTTCGAGCTCACCCACTTTCCTGATCAGACTTCTTGCATTCGTTGCCATATAATTTATATAGTTGTTATTATTCTTTATATTCATTATGCTACTTATGGTCCTATTAGATGTTCTATCAGTTCTAACTGTACCAACCCCTCCCCCTGCTCAACCCCCATTCCCAATACTTGGTCCCATGTCACTGTCTACACTGTCTTCCCACCTGTTACTCTTTTTGCCCTCCCTCAGTCCCTAGTTTAAACACTCCTCCAACCTTCTAGCTATCTTTTCCTCCATTGAGATGGAGCCCGACACTACTGTAGAGCTTGTAGCCAACAGTCAGCCCAGTTCTCCAGGAACCTGAAGCCCTCCTTCTTACACCAACTCTGGAGTCACATGTTTACCTCCCTGAGATCCCACTGCCTTTCTGGTGTGGCTCGTTGTACAGGTAGTATTTCCGAGAAAACTACCTTGGAAGCCCTAAGCTTAGATCCTAGATCCCTCAAATCGTTTTTTCACGGGTCCTCCATGGATCACTAACTTTGTCGCTGGTGCCAATGTGCACCATGACTGCTGGATCCTCACCAGCCCTTCCCAGTAATCTGTCAACCCGATCCATGATGTGTCGAACTTGGGAGCCAGGAAGACAACACACCATTCACCGATCTCGGTCTTTGTGGCAGATTGCTCTGTCTGTCCCCCTTATAATTGAGTCCCCCACCACTAGGACCTGTCTAGCCTGCCCTGCGCTCCCCTTCTTACTGGAGCAGTCATCTCCCTGGCGTTCAGAGGGCATGTTGTGCTGCAGCGGTGCTGGCTCTGTAATGGCATCCCCCTCATCTGCCAACTTTGCAAGCTTATTGGGTTGTGCCAGTTCAGGACTAGCCTCCCTGGTTCTCTCCTCTTTACCCCTTCTAACTGTCACTCAGCTAGCTGCCTGCTCCCCCTGCTCTTCCAAACTACCATCCTCCCCCACATTTACCCCAGCGAGTGCCTGCTCAGTGAGCAGCAAACTCAGTTCCATATTGTCAATGTATCTCAGTGTTGCTAGTCGCTTATTTAGAGTCAGGATTTGGGCTTCCAAATTTGAGACATGCATTTATCTTGCGCAACAGTATGCACCCTAGATTGGCTGATCAAGGACCGCATACATTGCACAAGTAGCACACTGGATAACATTGTCAAGCATGGAGCACATTCTTTTGGGGATCTACAAATTTACTTACAGAAATAACGAAAATCAACTAGATCACACTCCTCACGTGCCTCTGCCCGTTCGCAACCACTCACGTGCCTCTGCCCGTTCGCAACCACTCACGTGCCTCTGCCCGTTCGCAACCTGTCACGTGCCTCTGCCCGTTCGCAACCTCTCACGTGCCTCTGCCCGTTCGCAACCTCTCACGTGCCTCTGCCCGTTCGCAACCTCTCACGTGCCTCTGCCCGTTCGCAACCTCTCACGTGCCTCTGTCCGTTCGCAACCTCTCACGTGCCTCTGCCCGTTCGCAACCTCTCACGTGCCTCTGTCCGTTCGCTTCTTAAATTTTTTTGTTTTGTTTTGTTTTTGTGTTATCTGTTTGGTTTTTGTGGGATTTTCTTCATCAGAATACCTTGTGAGAGTACAGTCACTGACACGGGGGCTTCCTCAATACATTGTGAGAGTGCAGCCAGTGTCATGGGGACTTCCTCAGAATAACTTGTGGGAGTGCAGTCATAGACACAAGGGCTTCATCAGAATTGCGTGTGAGTGCAGTCACAGACATGAGGACTTCATCATAATACCTTGTAAGAGTGCAGTTACTCAGAAACACTATCTTTTCTCCTTAGAGTGAGGAGCCTCATAAGGCCATTCATGCTCCTCTGGGTAATATGCAATTAAGGGAAATGGAACAATACCTCTGCAGCGCCACCTATTGGATGTTAGACTCTTTATACAAGCCTTGTAACAATGACTTGGAATTGAAAGCCAAGCCAGTCACTGACTTGGGGGCTTCATCAGAATACATTGTGAGAATGCAGTCACAGACAGGAGAGTTTCCTCAAAATACCTTGTGAGTGTGTAGTCACAGACATGGGGGCTTCATCAGAATACCTTGTGAGAGTACAGTCACTGACATGGGGGCTTCCTCAATACATTGTGAGAGTGCAGTCAGTGTCACGGGGACTTCCTCAGAATAACTTGTGAGAGTGCAAATACTGCGAGCAAATACACCTGTGTGAAGCCAGCCTCAGGCACAGTTCTGCAAATTTCCAAGACTTTATTTATTTCCTCACCATTTTCAATACCTCAGTTTGCTGTCAGTGAATTAAGCAGTTTTTTTCTTAAATCTGTGAAAGTCCCACCAGTGTTCTGAGAGCATGGTGAGGAGTGACTGCATAGATGTCATTGAAATCCCAATAAAATCCTGACCCTTCACCATGTGGACGGTATAACCAGAGACACCGTACAGAATGAAGTGATACATCAGTCAGGGCTGTGCGCTTCCTGCATCATAGTGCGGTCGGAGTCACCTGCCGCACTTGTATCCTCATACCGGATACCCACGCAGCAGCCGCAGAGTGTAATGTATAATAACTGACCTCTCACACAGGATTGCATTGTCCGTAGGACGCTGCGCACATGTTGTCAATAAGTGCGGATTTTGTTGTGTTTTTAACTGCGGAATGTCTTGGGCAATTTCCTGCGTTTTTTAAATTGCGGAATTACGTCTCCTGTTTGTTAAAAATCCGCTATAACAACTCCACAAAACGTCCTTAATTCTATAGCAGAAAGCTTTTTTGGCTGCGGAATTTATTCTTGCGCTTTTGAAGTAAAGACGTGCGGATTTTAACATGTGCAGAATTCAAGCCCCATAGGGATAACCTTGTGATGCAGAAATGTCAGCGCTGACTAATTCCGTCCCGTGTGAAGGGTCATTAATGGGGATTATGATCCTTCGGGAGCTCCACTCATCAGTGCACGACAACTGAAAATGCAGCCGCACGTCTGTAATTTTATTTCACATTCACAGTTTTATTGCTGTTTGTGGATTTTTATAGATATTCCTCATTGGCTGCATTTGAGGCTAACGAATACAACATGGTAGCCGTGCTTCCCGTCATTGCCGGCAGTGAGGATCTGATCTGCCCCCGTGTCCGGTCACTGGTTTTGGACGGCCAATGTGTGGAGGCGTGTTCTCTTGAGTCAGTGATTTAGGGATTGGTTGGGCACGTGTGGAGCGCAGGGACCGCAGCGGAAACACCTGCGTCCTCGCGATGTAGAGTTATGCGCGATTCCTCGCCTTCCATCCTATTTAATAACCGTTTGGTTTCATATTAGTGGGAAATTAATTTCTTTTTATATGTCACTGGACGCCGGTGATGCCGGGGAGCGCAGCGCACGAGGGACACTCACACCTGTGCTTGCTGTAGACTGCATCCAGGTGCCTGGGAGCCCATGGGGACTCAACTGGGTAGGAATACGCGCCAGATTAACCCTTCTGAAGCCAGCACTAGCTTGCTTTTGTACTGTACAGATGATACCATGCAGCGTTACAGATTGTGAAATATTCACTTTTAGACCATAAGTCATTACCATTGATAGAAAGCACAGCGGGGCTTAAAGTGCGAGACAACAAAGAAGTCTGCACCTGCACTAAGTTGTCACGAGGACACACTAATCTGGGCTGCATGTACTGTATATACATACACTGAACGGCCCTTTATTAGAGCCCCCGGCCCTCTCACGATTGGAACTTTCCTGTATGGAAATTAGAGCCGTGACCCCGGAGTGCAGCATAAAATCACGTGGCAAGTTTTCTGTGGATCCGTTCCAGTGTAATTCCATATGAGATGGAAAAATATAGCGATCTGAGTGACTTCTAATGATGCCTGGTTATCGGTGCTCAGGTAGCCCAGGCCAGAATTTCAATGCCAACTGCATGGGGCTTTTTCATGTATTGGTGTAGAGAGTATACAGATAATGGCATGATCGAGAAAAAACATGCGGCAAAAGGAGATCCTGTAGACAGAAGCAACTCGTCATCAAAAGGCGTCAAAGGAGGATGTCAGGGATTGTTCTGACCAACAGGCGCTGCACAGTCAGAAGCAGCTGAATACAACGTTGGTGCTCCAACTATTGTGTCCGAGCACACAACTCGCCCTTCCTTAATAAGGATGGGCTATAACAGCAGACGACTGTGAAGAGAAACGGGAAGGCAAAATCCAATGTTCAAACGAGTGCAAAAATTGTATCACTGAGCAACGGAAAACATTGTCTGGTCAGATGGATCCAGATTTCTGTTGCCCCATGCTGATGGGAGGTCAGAATTTGGCGCAAGCGGCATGAATCAATGACCCTTTCCTGTCATCTGTTAACATCACATTGGTACCTTCAACTTCATAAAGGTTCCTGTCCGCAGGGGCCAATATTTCACCTAGTGGAATCTATACCACGACAAATTGCTGTGGTTCTGAAGGTCAAAGGAGGCGCAACGTGCTAGATGGGGAGCTCAATGGGGCCATTTAATGGATAACCTATTCTTATTCAAGTTTGTTCAGTGGTTATCTGTCAATGTGTCGATATGCACATAATTTATTCTACAGAAAGGTGCTATTGTGTCCTGCTGAACCATCAGAGCTTACGATCTAGTCTAGCATGTAATAAAACAGTAGAGCATTATGGGTATAAGACTCCAGGTGGTAAGCAGGTATGGGCTCCTGGGAGACGGATTACGTCCTGCTCACCTTCACTATGGGTTGTGCTTCTGTACACCAATGAGCCCCTCTCTTCTACAAAGGATGTGGAAGTGAACAAGTTCTTAGTTGGGGTCAGCTTCTTCAGATTAGCTTTGATTGGCCCCAGAGTCCTTGCATGATGACCTATCAGTGTTCCAGCCACAGATGCTCCCATTAAAGACCCAGCAATGCACTTAGTTGTTTAGCCACTGCCTTCGGCTGGGCTGAGACGTCTTAGGGTCTAATATTGCACTCTCAGCCATAAACCTTGGCATTGACTGCACTGAGGGTCATTACATAACTCAGACTTGAGGGTGTTAATCGCACCCGTCCATCTCGTCCTGACACGGTTACTCCAGGCGCTCTCCTGGCTCTTTAATGAGGACTCTGCGCCATTGTATAATTGTTCTCAGGTTCCACGGTGCCTATGAATTTATTTCCTGAAGCTTTTCTAAGCTCTGGAGGCTGCAGCTGCTTTTAACCCCTTGTGGTTAGTAAGAACATGGGGTATCTCCAGGAATTGAGGGGAGATGGTCCAAGTTCCCCCGGTAATGAGCTCAGAGGAGGGTCCCAGAGCTTTGTGGAGCTAATTGGATCTGGAGTGCAGGTGGTGCCGGCTTCCGATTTATGAGGAAAACTATATGAGTTCATGATTGGGACTTTGGAGGCAAGTTGCGATTTAACCCTTTTTTTCTATAACTGGACTCCAGTTGATGTTTGCAGCAGATATGCTTTTTGTACATCAGGAGAGCGGTTTCACACAGCTGGCAGAAATCACTAACCCAATCCTCTGTCCAGAGAGTGGGCTTTATGTTTTGGGGCACAAATACTGAGGTGGTGGGAGTACTGAAGTCATGTGACTCTGTATCTGATGACATCACAGTCTGTGAAATCTGTGATGGAGTATTTGTTTATACAGCAGCAAGGCTGATTACATCATTGTGCAAGTTGCAGGTTAAGTCATTGCGCCTCTTGTACTGCTTATGTTGCGGGCAGCCTGTGCACATCTTTTTTTCTCACTTTCCCCCATATAGTCATCTACTGGCCATAACTGTAGGCTTACCCTGTATAGTATAACTGATATCTGTAAGAGCGGTGATGTCACTGCTTTATAATATTACTTATATCTGGACAGCGGTGATGTCACTGCTGTATAATAATAATCTTTATTTGTATAGCGCCAACATATTCTGCAGCGCTTACATAGACGGGGAATACAGAAAGACAAAATACAAAAATTACAGAACCACGGTTACATAGTAATCAGTTGATTGATACAATAGGGGTGAGGGTCCTGCTCCAACGAGCTTACATACTACAAGTAATGGGGTGATACAGAGGGTAAAGGGGCTGGAGATGTGCATGGTATGGCGAGGTGGAGAGTGAGCGATGTTATGCACATAGACAATGGTCAGACAGTAAGCCGTGTGACGGCAGAAACGGTATGACTGCAGGAGCGGTTTATGATGGCTAGCAGGGATTGCAGTCACTAGGGCAGAGAGCATGTTATCAGGCGGAGTACAGAGGGGTTTGTTTAGGGAATGCGGTATGCCTCCCTGAAGAGGTGCGTTTTTAGAGCACGCCTGAAGTTTTTCAAGTCCTGGATTGCTCGGGTAGCCTTTGGTAGTGCGTTCCAGAGGACTGGTGCTGCTCTGGAGAAGTCTTGGAGGCGGGAATGAGAAGTTCGAATTAAAGGGGCGCTCAGTCTGGTTTCGTTAGCAGAGCGGAGAGCCCGGGCTGGGTGATGGATTGAGATGAGGGAAGCAATATAGGGTGGTGGGCAGCCAGTGCAGTGACTGGCACAGGGCAGAGGCGTCCGAGTAGGGACTGGACAGGAAGATGAGCCTGGCTGCCGCATTCAGGATGGACTGGAGAGGGTAGAGTCTGGTGCAGGGGAGGCCGATCAGCAACGAGTTGCAATAATCGAGCCGGGAGTGGATGAGGGCAACAGTAAGCATTTTTAACGTGTCCACAGTGAGAAAAGAGCAGATTCTTGCGATATTCTTGAGGTGCAGCTGACATGTTCGGGACAGAGATTGGTTGTAGGGGGTAAAAGAGAGATCAGAGTCAAATATGACCCCAAGGCAGTGGGCATGTTGTCTAGGAGTTATGGTGGCGCCACACACTGAGATGGAGATGTCAGGATGAGGTCGGTTAGTGGAGGGTGGAAATGCCACTAAGTCAGTTTTACAGAGGTTTAGTTTTAGGTAGAGAGAGGACATGGTGTTAGAGAGAGCGGACAGACAGTCGGTGATGTTTTGGATTAAAGGTGCAGAGATGTCACGGGAAGAGGTGTATAGCTGGGTGTCGTCAGCATACAGGTGGTATTGGAGGCCAAATCTCCTGATGGTTTGTCCAATAGGGGCTGTGTAGATAGAGAAAAGAAGGGGGCCGAGGACCGAGCTCTGGGGGACCCCAACAGCAAGGGGAAGAGGAGGGGAGGTAGAGCCAGCAAAGGAGACACTGAAAGAGCGGTCTGATAGGTATGAGGAGAACCAGGAGAGGGCAGTGTCCTTTAGGCCAATGGAGTGTAGCATACTGAGGAGGAGTTTGTGGTCAACAGTGTCAAATGCTGCAGAAAGGTCGAGGAGGATCAGTAGGGAGTAATCGCCCCTCGATTTGGCTGTCAGTAGGTCATTGGATACCCTTGTAAGGGCAGTTTCTGTCGAGTGTTGAGGTCGGAAGCCAGACTGTAGGGGCTCTAGGAGGGAGTGCTCTGATAGATGCCTTACAAGGCGGGAGTAAACCAGGTGTTCTTGTAGTTTGGAGATGAAGGGGGGGGTTTGAGATGGGTCGGTAGTTGGCAGCATCAGTCGCATCCAGAGTCGGCTTATTTAGCAATGGGGATATGATGGCCTGTTTGAAAGAAGAGGGAAAGATGCCAGAGGTCAGAGAAAGGTTGAATATAGTGGGGAGATGGGAGATGACCACTGGGAAGAGGGATCGGAGGAGGTGTGAGGGGAGGGGGTCGCTAGCGCAGGTGGTGGGGCGAGCAGAGAAGAGCACTTTTGTTATATGTATAATATTACTTATATCTGGAAAGCGGTGATGTCACTGCTGTATAATATGACTTATCTAGAGAGCGGTGATGTCACCACCTGTGTAATATAACTGATATCTGGAGAGCGATGAGGTCACCTCCTGTGTAATATAACTGATATCTGGAGAGCGGTGATGTCACCTCCTGTGTAATATAACTGATATTTGGGGAGCGATGATGTTACCTCCTGTACAATATAACTGATATTTGGAGAGCAGTGATGTAACCTCCTGTACAACTGATATCTGGAGAGCGGTGATGTCACCACCTGTGTAATATAACTGATATCTGGGGAGCGATGATGTTACCTCCTGTACTATATAATTGATATCTGGGGAGCGATGATGTTACCTCCTGTACAATATAACTGATATTTGGAGAGCAGTGATGTAACCTCCTGTATAACTGATATCTGGAGAGCGGTGATGTCACCACCTGTGTAATATAACTGATATCTGGGGAGCGATGATGTTACCTCCTGTACAATATAACTGATATCTGGGGAGCGATGATGTCACCTCCTGTACAATATAGCTGATATCTGGAGAGATGTGACGTCACCTCCTGTACAATATAGCTGATATCTGGAGAGAGGTGACATCACCTCTTGTACAATATAACTGATATTTAGAGAGCGGTGATGTCACCTCCTGTGTAATATAACTGATATCTGGAGAGCGGTGATGTCACCTCCTGTGTAATATAACTGATATCTGGAGAGCGGTGATGTCACCTCCTGTGTAATATAACTGATATCTGGAGAGCGGTGATGTCACCTCCTGTGTAATATAACTGATATCTGGAGAGCGGTGATGTCACCTCCTGTGTAATATAAATGATATCTGGAGAGCGGTGATGTCACCTCCTGTGTAATATAACTGATATCTGGAGAGCGGTGATGTCACCTCTTGTATAATATAACCGATATCTGGAGAGTGTCTGGGTGTATCTGGGTGATTTCATCTCTGAACTCAATGCAGCATTTTTTATATGTCAGAAGAAAAGCCATTTGTGTTTGATAACGGCTCCCGTCTTCTCCCTCACTCATCTGCACTACTCCCTCTCTCCTGCACTGGCAGCGCATTCCTGGCTACATAAGCCTGGCGCAGTTAACTCTAGGTTTGCCAAAGAATAAACTGAGTGACCCAGAGCCCAATACACCTGGATCTACAGCATCCTGTCCATACACGTGATATACGGATGTAGCAGAGCTGAGTTTACCTTCGCCCTTTTTTGCTTATTATGGTTAGTACTAGTTTATCAGTAATGCAGCATCAGTTTCCTGATAGTTAATACTTAGTGTATGAAAAGTTTGTGCTCCCCAGCGGCTATCGTCATTCTGCAGCTCATTGTATGCGTCTCGTCAGCCACCGCCTCCCATAGACCATAATGAGCGCCCCTGATGCAGTTTACCCCTTTTCTTTGCACTTTGATGCCTTTATTTCCCCCTCTGTTTTCCTTGACATCATAATTAAACGTTTGCAGCCTTCCTGTGACTGACACAACAGTAATCGGTCACCAGTTATTCAGCCCCATTCACAACCCGCGAGGTTTCCCATGGAGTGCTACAAAGTTCTGTGTTGTCTTCGACTGCAGAGATTTTCATATGAAGCCCACATGCGGCACATTTTATGAGGCGCTTTTAGTTTATTTCCATAATCCAGTCCAGATCCTTTATCTGCAGAATAACAACGGATCAGCAAACACCCAAATAAACCTCAGCGACACACGAAAGAGGCAACGCGGGCAGCACAGAAAGCGGAGGGACCTGGAGCTGCTGCACCCCTGTATACTGATATGTACTGCCTCCATATATATTGTATAGGGAATTATGTATCTGCAGGACCCGGAGCTGCTGCACCCCTGTATACTGATGTGTACTGCCTCCATATATACTGTATAGGGAATCATGTATCTGCCTGATGTGTACTGCCTCCATATATACTGTATAGGGAATCATGTATCTGCAGGACCTGAAGCTGCTGCACCCCTGTATACTGATGTGTACTGCCTCCGTATATACTGTATAGGGAATTATGTATCTGCAGGACCTGGAGCTGCTGCACCCCTGTATACTGATGTGTACTGCCTCCATATATACTGTATAGGGAATTATGTATCTGCAGGACCCGGAGCTGCTGCACCCCTGTATACTGATATATACTGCCTCCATATATACTGTATAGGGAATTATGTATCTGCAGGACCTGGAGCTGCTGCACCCCTGTATACTGATATGCAGTGCCTCCGTATATATTGTATAGGGAATCATGTATCTGCAGGACACGGAGCTGCTGCTGCACCCCTGTATACTGATGTGTACTGCCTCTGTATATATTGTGTAGGGAATGGAGATGAGCGAACGTGCTCGGCCACGCCCCTTTTTCGCCCGAATACCGCGATTTCCGAGTACTTCCGTACTCGGGCGAAAAAATTCGGGGGGCGCCGTGGCGGCACGGGGGGTAGCAGTGGGGAGTGGGGGGGAGAGGGAGAGAGAGAGGGCTCCCCCCTGTTCCCCGCTGCTACACCCCGCACCGCCACGCCTCTCCCCGCCCCCCGGCGCCCCCCGAATCTTTTCACCCGAGTACTGAAGTACTCGAAAATGGCGGTACTCGGGTGCGTAAGTACTCGAAACGAGTACGTTCGCTCATCTCTAGTAGGGAATTCTGTATCTGCAGGACCCTGAGCTGCTGCTGCTCTCCTGTATACTGATGTGTACTGCCTCTGTATATATTGTATAGTGAATCCTGTATCTGCAGGACCCGGAGCTGCTGCACCCCTGTATACTGATGTGTACTGCCTCCATATATACTATATAGGGAATTATGTATCTGCAGGACCCGGAGCTGTTGCACCCCTGTATACTGATCTGTACTGCCTCTGTATATATTGTGTAATGAATCCTGTATCTGCAGGACCCGGAGCTGCTGCTGCACCCCTGTATACTGATGTGTACTGCCTCTGTATGTACTGTATGGTGAATCCTGTATCTGTACCACTCCAGGACAGTATTCCAGCATTTATTGAATCAATACCACCTCTGACTGTATCGCTCCACTACTTACTGCTCATCCTGGTTATTGGGCTGCAGGAGAAGCGGAATTTGAAATTAAATGTATTCGGCCTCTGTATACGTTATATAGCCAAGCATATCTCTTCAGAGCTGCTGTGGTTCTTTATTTATGATGGGGTCCCAGGCCATAGGGGCCCATATACGACTTTTGCAGGCCTATTCCTACATCACTGTATGGTGCGATACATGTGGAAGATGTTACTATATTGCAGCATTCTAACCCCAGAGATTCCGGATCATCAGGTGGTTTTCTCGTAAAGAAGCAGACGTTTCAAGCCGCCATCTTCCAGAGTATCAGGGTTTCTCTGTATAAACTCATGTATATATAATCAGAAGTAAAGAAACAAGAGGAACCAGCTTACTACTTGGCGCTGCGCCTCCAGGGCCCACGGGGAGTGTTTGCCTCTGACTTTTATCTTCTTTTAGAAGAAACCACAAAGCTTCCAGGTCTGGATGTCTGCAAACGATAAACTGCAAGAGGAATTGAGAGGAAAGCTAGAAAAAATAACATGGAGGAGAACTAATGTGCTATAAAGGGGGGCATATGGGGAGGGCAGAGATGATACGGAGGGGGACACGTGGAGGGGGGCTGATATGGTATAGTGGGACACTTGGGGATGGCAAATATGGTACATAGGGGGATGTGTGGAGAGAGCTGACATGATGTAGACGGGGACAAGCGGGGAAGGCAAATATATTGAGGGACACGTGGAAGAGGCTACCATTGTATGGAGGGGATTGATATGATGTAGAGGGCGACGTGTGATAGGGCAGATATCATGGAGGGGGGCTAACATGTTATAGAAGATGACATATGGAATGGGGTGACGTGATATTGAGGGGAAGACACAGAGGGGGCAGAAATGATATAGAGGGATACATGGACGCAGCAGACATGGAGGTGGCTGACTGTATGTAGAGGGGGCAGATATGCAAAGGAAGTGGATACAATGGGATGATATCCATCCACACTGAACAAAGCATGGTAGAAGCAAAAAGTGTGGCTAGGAAGAAATGGGAGAGGAGCAGAGAGCTCTCCAGCACTTGGGGGGCCACAGTGACATTCAGCTGGTGGGAGTCATGTAAGATGAGGCTCCGCTAGGGTCATGTTCATTGAAAAGTGACACTTCCTTCTCCGAGTTTCCTAATGACTTTACCTGGACAGTAAGGTGGGATGAAGGGGAATATCGGGGCATACGTTAGGAATGTGTGCGGTGGGGGGAATGATGCAGATTTTGAACACTGGATAAGAATCGGCGTCGCTGACTGTTATGTCACTACTGTGCTGGATCCTGCAACAGACTATACAGGAATCTGGGGGGCTCCATCATCATCAGATGATGTCCTGGTGCCCCCCTTCCCCAGCCACAATTCATGGGAGAATAAGGAGGCAGCTAAGGAAAGAGTCCTGGACAGTGAGCTGGAAGATGATCCGGACAAGCAGGGGATGTGAAGAGGTGAACAGATGGAAGACAAATTGCCCGGATGAGTTACCGCAGCAGGACAGGAGGTGCTGGCAGACACATCCACTGGACAATGACATCCGCAGGATCTGGGCAGAAGCTACAGAACAGCAAGAAACAGAATTTCTCCAAGTAGCACAATGACCCCTAAAATAAGACCCCCTGAGGCTCCACCCCGAGTCCTCCTGTAGTCACTTCTGACTTCTTTTGATGTTTTACACGAGTAACAGATGCTGAGTGACCACTACTAATGGCTGCAATAACACTGCACGCGCAAGCTGACCTTCTTACTGCTTCGCCTGCGTAAGTATCAGACATCTATGCAGGAACCAGGAGGCTCTGAATGAGCAGAGGACAAGGCCGATAATGCCAAGGTTAGATCTAGAGGGTGACAGACGGGACAATTGAAAGAAAAATGCCACTCTTGACATAAATCATTCCTGAGACCAGGGGATTACACCTTACTTTTCTTCATTCACTGCTCCTCACAGCCCCTTCCTCAGAATGACCGAATAGGCACGGATTACAATGTAATAGACAAGAATAATGAAAGAAAAAAGAAAAATACTTTTCCTTCCTTATTTTCGTCTATTGTAATGAGTGTTTGATAGTGTCATTCTGAGGAAGGGGCTCTGTCCCCGAAACACATAAATGTGCTGGTTTTCTGTTTAATGAAGAGAAGTCAGGTTTAATCCCCGAGTCTGAGTAGTTTTTTCTTTCATCACACCCTGTTATATAACTAGTGGTTTTTGGCTGGTAGCACCATACATTTGTATCTTTTCCCATATCTGCCTTCATGCTCTATCAAACCAATTGGATGTCACGCTCATCTGGATTTGCTCAACTTCTCCTTGGACTCTCCTTGGACAAACTGGACAATTTCTTAGGTCTACGGTTTCCTGGCGGCATCCAAATAGTAGAGGAGCATGAAACCTTGACTTCCCTGCAGACTTTTTACAGTTAATTTCTTCATTATTTAGGCATTGTATGGCAGTAGTATTAGCCTATTGTGTGGCGGTGTTATTGGGACATTGTATGATGGTAATTGAGCACTGGATACAAGTAAATCTGTATCTGCGGTTTTTGTAATATATTTTGAATTACTTTGAACAACTTTATAAAAATGGCGAGTGGCCCTACTGTACCTGAGAGAAGAAAGTGTTGGAATAATGGCGAAAGTGATACATTAGTGTGATCACTGACTGGTCATTCTCCATATACACCAGTGAGTCCCAGCTGCGATGCCGCAAAAACCTGACAATGGTGCCTCAACATTTTCGATGGTGACAAAAAAAATTCTACCCTCAAGAATGATGCCTGCATCTAGAGACATGTCACACACGTAGCATACAAAGTGCTGACACTGGCTATGCAGACATTCATTACAGCTGCTCCTGTGCCTTCTTCATGCATCCCATCCACACTCTTTTCCTGCTTCCATTCCATCTTGGCCACAACTTCTTAGTTTTTGTGTTTTGGTCTCTGGGATTCTTAGATGCTGAAGGCCTCTGCAGAGGCAACAATAACAGAGGACCAGGGCTCACACTCAGCATTGACAGCAGCTGCCTCAAAGGATGGCAGGCTTCAGTATGCAGGAGAGTATGAAGAATACAGCATCGGGCTACCTGTCACCTGCCAGAACAGCACCAGAAGTTAGTTTCTGGGACATTAGATAGGTGACAGGTTCCCTTTAACAATACAAAAAGGTAAAGGGATTCCCTAAGTTGCTATACAAATCGGAAACCTGGGGGTGTAATGACCAATAGGGGCCAGTTTAAAAATCTGCACCCAGATATATGTGTTGTGCTTGGATTGCCTGGTGGGAGGTCATGTGTTTGGAAGGTCCTAAAACAATGAACGAGGGAGAGTAAGGACTGTGCATGCTCACTGGGAACTTTCTAGTGGCGTGATGCCCTGATGCATAAGGGGGTAAGTTGAGCTACGCAGCAGCAGAACAGCAGGTGCAACAGTCTGCAGGGAAGCTGTTTCTGGAGAGGTGCAAGAAACTGCAGAGGAGCTGCTGCTGGAGAGGTGCAACGATCTGCAGAGGAGCTGTTGCTGAAAAAAGACTGGAGAGGGAAGCAGGAGCCTGGACCCCTGAGTGTGAGAGGGGCTGTTGTGAGAGTACAGAGTGTTGCTCAAAAGGACCCAGAGACTGCGCGCTCTCAAAAGAGCGCAAGTAGCCTCATGTGGCGCAGAGTGTAAGCTCTCGCCTACGACCTGAAGGTTGCAAGTTCGATCCCCGCTTGATTTAGGTAGCTGGCTCAGGGTTAACTTGGCCTTCCATCCTTCCAAGTTCGGTAAAATGAGAACCCAGCTTGGTGGAGGGTAATAAGTAATAATTACCGGAAAGCGCTGCGGAATAAGTTGGCGCTATACAAATACCAAGATTTATTTATTTAAGTAGCCATGTTACATCCACAAACTGCTAGAGAGATCTAGACTGACCAGGAGTAACAGGAATCACACAGTAGCGTTGCCCTCCTGAGCTGAGGCAGCCTGGGTCAGTAGAAGTGGCGATTCCCATGCAACGCAACTGTAAGTGGAGCCGGCCTCCAGCAAATAAGTGTGCACACCAGAAAGGGACTCAGTCCGTTAACTAGCAGGTCTGTTATAGAACGTAGGGTTAGCGTTACGTACACTGGCCTTTATGCAAGTTTCAAGTGCTTGAATGCAGGTTATGGACTGTGTTATT
Source organism: Eleutherodactylus coqui (assembly GCF_035609145.1). Classification (NCBI taxonomy): domain Eukaryota; kingdom Metazoa; phylum Chordata; class Amphibia; order Anura; family Eleutherodactylidae; genus Eleutherodactylus; species Eleutherodactylus coqui. The sequence continues at coordinate 205,632,921 of NC_089839.1, read as the reverse complement.
TAAAGAGACATTGTAATTGGATACCAGCTTTCCAAAGGACTGCATTGGGGTGGTTGTTACAAAAGTGAAGTTGCGCATTGTATTTGGCCATAGGGCCTCATTAATTATCGTAAGTGACATTGCCCACAAAGTGTTACCGTTATAACATGTTGCGCATATAGTATTATTGATCCTAGGATTTAGTTAGCTATGGCTAGGGGAATCTGTGGTAAAGGTTAATCGCTTACATGTTCGTATACTTTTTTTCTACTTGCACTTTTTTGTTCAAAAGTAAATATTGCATATTTTTGTAGCTCCTCCTGCTGCAACATATCTTGATTCTGCGTTGAATCACCACCAGCCACGACCGCAACACATGCAGATTTACCATGGATCCACCATGTCTGGACCTGGATGAAATTGGCAGCTGTTCCCTAAGATAAACATTTTATATTCCAGTGCTAAAAATGTTGGGAACTGCTGATCTAGCCAGCGACCCCCAGCAATGAGAGAATAGGAAACCCAAAAGTAGAGGACAATACAGCATAACAATGGAACAAGACAAGAGGCTGAAGATAAGAGAGCACGCTCCAGGTCGAGGAAGCGGATGGACAGAGGCTGGACCGACAGACGCTGGCATTGATTGATTGATGAGCGGCGAGGTGGCGGAGGACTGACAGATCACAGGATTGATGTGACAGAGGGACAAATGCAGAGATGTTGGGATACATGGAGATGCTTTGGAGGATATTAATTTGAATTAGTGGGGGAGGAGTCTCAAAGTGGTGATGACAGACAAATAAGGTAGAAGTCCATTCATTAAGCCTATATACTATTCAAATGAATGGAGTCTGAAGATGGGAGGTCTGAATGAAGACACACTGCACCATAGATCGCTAGCTTTTGGACCAAGAGAATTTACAGATCGTTCTGCACAGCGATCATTCCTGTTCATTGGGGAGCTCAGGTGGCTTGTAAATGTTGCAAAAATGGCTGTCCTGATTTTTAGCTGAAAATGTAAGATTCATAATACATCTACCTCCAAGACTAATGTGGCAGTACAAAGGCAGAATTGGGACAGTATACTGGCAGCATTAAGGCATACGGTGTGCAGGACCCCAATAGGTCAGGATGATGTCCACAGTCCTCTATAATTGCTGAGTGATGCCATTATGCTGCCATCTTGTGGCCACAGCGAGGCTTTGCTGTGTGTTACGCACAATTGGGGAGCAGGGCCTCTCTCCACATTGCAGGGCTCCAGCCAAGTCACCCCTGTCCTCATTTTTGTATTTTGTTGAGACCTCTGCTGCTTGATACATGATATATTTCAGCGCACTGATCTGGCATATCTGACATTTGGAACCGACTGCTGATCGAGAATCCTAGAACTCCATTATTTTTATTTAGCTTTTCGAAACAAAAAAAGAAAAGTACATTATAAAAAGAAAAGTGATGCCTAAAACCGCATCATTCACAGCGCCGTGCAGAAACATTAGGGCTTCGTTTACACAGAGCAAAACTGATAGGGGAAAATCAGTGGTATTTTTCAATACCGGATTATTTCATGAAACTTCACCCACACACCGTGGAAAGAACCTGCGGCGCAAATTGACCCACGCGCCTGTAAAGCCGCATTATTGTGTTTATAGAAGGTTTCTATTCTAAGGCTGCTTTTACATCTGCGGCAGGGATTCAGTTTTCCTGCTCATTCGGGTAGCAGGAAAGGGGAATCCCCTGGCCCAACGGGTCCATCTTATGACGGGACCGAACAGCGCCAAATGGACCCCATTGACTAATTAACTTTCCGCTGAGCGGCCCGGCTTTTTGCCAGAACAAAACACACTGCCTTCAGCACTATTTCTACCAGTATTTTGTGCCAGATCTGTGACAGGTTCTAGTTCAGATGTGAACCCGGCCTTACAGTAAGCAGAGGTATTGAAAACTACAAACAGTTGAAACAAAGTCTATTAAGAACCTGTAAAACGTTTAATTATGCAATGATGAAGCTTTATTTACATAGGACTGCAGGAGTCCCTTTAATTCGACCACCAAGCACAGAAAAATCAGTGGAAGGTTCCAGTGACAGCCCATAAATATACATATACATGGTCTACACAAATAGGTGCCTTCATATTTGCTGCAATTTACTGCTTCATTTGCGGTTTCCTTTAAACTCGTCACATCGCCACCTATAGACAAACATTAGGTACTGACAGCGCCATTCAGTCACTGCTATTTCAGTGCTTTCCTTGCAAATGGTAAGGAACAGCTCCTCTATAGCACCACCTAGTGGCGTACAGCATTTCTGCAAGTCAATATTAAAAAACTTTAACAAGCCTGGTAACAATAATTGTGAATATACGCCAAAGTCTTCTCCAGAAGGAAAAGATCACAATGCACAGGCAGACTGTTTCAGGCTTCTGTGTGTACATGATGATCTTTCCCTTCTGGAGAAGACTATGGCTTTGGCTCATATTCCCAGTCATTGTTACAAGGCTTGTTTAAAGGTCTGATATCAACTTGCAAGAATGCTGCCTTCCAATAGGTGGCGCTGTGGATGCATTGTTGCATCTGCTATGTGTATAAAGTTCACAAAGAAGCATGCATGGCCTTATAAGTCCTCACACCCACTAGTGCTCTCCCTACGGAGAAATGATATCCTTCCTGACCCAGCCTTTTTCTTTATGCTTATGTTTAGATTGGACCTCCAAGATGCAGGCATCATTATTTTAATAGAAGACTAAAAGGAAGAAGTCTGACTGCTCCACCTGTTAGGGAATAACTCTGCTTTCCATCACAAGCAAAATTCTTGCAGGGGTTCTCCTGAATAGATTGGTCCCCATCATTGATTTAAAAAACCTCCCAAAATGCCAGTGTGGCTTCAGAGCTAACAGGAGTACCACGGATATAGTATTTGTTCTGTGACAGCTCCAAGTAGGGAACAGAACCAGGGACTGTGCGTGATTTGTGCTGACCGCACTAAAGTGATACGATTAGCAGCAAAGGCCTGTGGCAAATTTTGACTCCTCTAGGATGCTCTTCAAAATTCCTCAGTATGATTATCCAACTGCATGAAGACCTGCGAGATTGAGTAAGATGCAGCAATGAACTCTCAGACCCGCTGCCGGACTGGGGTACTTAGGGCTCATCAGTGGAAATGATGCTGAGGGCCGACCTCCCATCTATACAATAATAATGCATGCAATCTAAACGAATGCACGACTGAACGACAAATTCGTTCTTTGCTTAGTTTCTGCATACATAAAAACTAAACGATGGGTCAACCCGTATACACAGACAGATTTCCATCTATGAATGGCTGCCTGTTTATTGTGAATACAGGCGGGCTGGAACGCTCCGCCTCCGTTCTTTAATGATGTTTATTCCTGTGTAAAAGGAACGTTCATCACTGGGACTACCTGCCAGGCTTCTAGGCACAACAGGTCATCCCATGTAACATCACTAGAGATGAGCGAGCATACTCGCTAAGGACAATTGCTCGAGCGAGCATTGCCCTTAGAGAGTACCTGCCCGCTCGGAAGAAAAGGTTTGGCTGCCGGCGCGGGTGAGTGGTGAGTTGTGGCGGTGAGAGGGGAGAGAGAGGGGGAGAGAGATCTCCCCTTCGTTCAAACCCCCCCCCCCCCCGCAGCTTCCCACCTGCCGCCGGCAGCTGAACCTTTTCTTCTGAGCGGGCAGGTACTCGCTAAGGGCAATGCTCGATCAAGTAATTGCCCTTAGCAAGTATGCTCACTCATCTCTAAAGATCACCCTTCCTATTGAATTAAATGGAGCAGTTATCAATATCCTAAAGTAAACCGTTTTTTCTTTGTTACCCAGATATTTAAATCATCAGTATAGCTGACAGAAAAACTAAATAATAGCAGAGGGTGATGGGAGAAAAAAAATGCATCCATCAAAAACGGCATATAGCTGACATGCGGCGGCATCCCTTATTTTGTAGTACACCTTGATACATTTAAAAACATGGTGCAATGTAACTCCTGCATTAGTGCACTATTAGGGCCTTCGGGCTCGTTGTTTGTTTCCGTTTCTTTTCCATTTTTATTTTAATGATTAAATAACAGAATGAAAGAAAACTGAAAGCTTTCTGTTTATTTAAATCAATGAGGGGAAAAAAAAGATCTGTTTATTTCCGTTACTCTGCGCAAAAAATGTAACAGAGACTGAAAGCCATAATGGAGCCCTAACACACGTGAGTGAGCCCTAAATTACAGGTTTAGAGAATATGACCCAAACATCTGAGCACATTTTTACATACACATAGAATATGGCCAAACGAGATTGATACACTGAGCATTTTGAGAAAATCTGCAGCAGTAAAACATGTTGCAGATTTGGGTGTGGAAGTGCTGTGGATTTGCCACAGATTTCAGCCCTTGTATAGCAAATCGACATCACGGGGATTTTGTGTGGATTTTTTTTGCAGTGTGTGGATGAGATTTGATTAAAACTCATTCACTTTGCTGCTACTATAAAAGCTCCAAATTTTCTGTACTAAACATTTGCATTTAAATTCGGCAACATTTACACGCCCTGTGGAGCTACCCCCATGCACATTGCAATACACTGTATGTGTACAGCAGCATATCTCCGCCTAATACAGGCATACTTGCACTGGTAAGGCTCCTATCCACTTGCGTTTTGTTAACGCTGCGTTTTTTTAACACAACTGTCAATGGGAATTTCTAATGTTAAAAACGCATTGCACAAAAATCGCAAAGCACCAACTCACAATGCGTTTTTAACATAAGAAAGTCCCATTGACATTCGTGTTAACAAAACGCAAGTGTGTGTGTTGCCAAAAGTACCTTAGGGCTTCATCGCTGGAAATATTGAATTCGGGAGACATTCATCCTGTGTACACATGGCCATGGAGCGACAAGTCACTCACTTGTCAGAGTCATTTCGTTTTTAGCGCACTTAAAAAATTTTTTTTTTAAATCGAGCAACTATCGGCCTGTGTAAACAGGCAGTCACTCATCTATGAACTGTCTGTTTGCAGGAAATGGAGGTGAGCAGCTGAAAGATCTCCAACCTAGTCTGTCTTTCTTCACAAAACGACTATTGCTCCTGTGTAATGGCACAGGAGTGATGGCTGGTGGAACGGCTGTTGGGCGCCTAGAAATGGTTCCTACAGACACAGGGGTGTAATGATGGCACACCCTGTCTCTGGATGGTGGAAAGTGAAACAGTTGGAGCTGCAGATGCTTGTTGGATGATCGGATGATCCTCTCTACTGGTGTTCTGTCGGGGGTCCTGAGCCCAGTCGCCTTGTGTGCCCTCACACATCCACTGGGCCCAACACCCCCTAACAGTCTGGACAGAACAGCCCAGAGGGGACAATTCATCGATACAACCATCCAGCTTCTCACATCCCAATAATGCGCCCTTCTCAGACTCTGGTAACGGGGTGACATCTCTTCTCTGCGTCGTAGAGGCGTCTAGTGGTCAACAAGCTCTACACAAGCGGAAGAAGAGGTCACTACACACAAGGAGCCTCCGAGAGCCTTTTATAGGCCAAGGGGGGAACCACTTTTAGGGTCTCAGGTAGCAAAACCATTCATCCAATCACCACAACTCTAATCTTTTACATATCTGCCTAAGATGGAACTGCAGGCCGGGTATTTCTGCAAAACGACAACGCTTTCTAGGGGCGGTTTTTGACAAGGATTATTTATACACACACATTATGAACATATACACAGACACATTATACATATACTCACCATGTCTCTTTGCCCAGGTCACGGTCTTCCTACAGGGTCTGCATCCTCCAGTCCCTCCTCCTTCGCTTTGGCCCGACTGCACAGCAGGCTCAGTAGAGAGTGGAGACTGCTGTCGAAAGCAATCAGTCGGCTCTGCACAGGGCTGGCGACCTCCTGACCTCCACTACTAGCAGCAGCATGGAGGGGAATCTCCAGCGGAAGTACAGCGTTCTGCAGGCGGGAAGCACCGTGTGTTATTGCATTGGTGTGTAGGTGGGACCACTCCTGGCTTAAGGGTCCACTGGGGAGCCAGTCTGAGCCTGCTCACAGCTTCTTTCCAATAGACAGCGGTGTAAAGCAAGGCTGTGTCCTTGCACAAATCTTCATGATCTTCTTCAGTATAATGTTTCAGAGAGCCACAGCAGATCTGGATAACCAGGATGGTAACCTGAGGACACTAAAGGCCCATACTAAGACAACGGAAGAACTCGTCTGAGAGCTACGTTTCCTGATGATGCTCACTCGGAAGCAGCACTGCATCATACAATCGTTTGCTATGCCGAAGCTGCCAACCTATCTGGACCGGAGATTAGTTTGAAGAAAACAAAAGTTCTCTATTAGCCCGCAGCTCAGGAAGACTATCTTCCCCCCCTCACCTCCCGTATCACCATGGGTGAGTCAGAACTGAAGGCCTTCCAGCAGTTCAGCTACCTGCGGTGTATTATCTGCTCAGATGTCAAGAATGATAAAGTGATTGACAATAGACTGGCAAAGGCAAGCATCGCATGTGGCAGACTATATGAAAAAGTATGTTGCAACAAACACCCCAAGAAAAGCACAAAGTTCAGTGTGTACAGAGCGGTCGTATTCACAACCCTTTTATATGGCTCCAAGTCATGGGTCATCTATCATCACCATCTACGACTCCTCGTGTGCTTCTATCAGCATGGTCTCTGCACCATTCTTAACATTCATTGGTACAACTTCACAACCAAAATTGAAATCCTCAAACAGGCGGAGACCACCAGTATTGAAGTCATGCTGTTGAAGATGCAATTACCTTGGGCAGGACATACTGTATTTCCAGAATGGAGAATCATCATCTACCTAAGATTGTGTTGTATGGCAAGCTCAGAACTGGTCACCGAAACAGAGGGGCACAAAAGGAGAGGTGTAAGGATTTTCTGGAAAAGACCCTTGAAGCCTGTGATATTGTCCACAAGTGGTCTACTCTAGCCTCAGATCGCAGAACTTGGAGGCACATTACGTACCCAGCGGCCTCCTCTTGAGAACGCTCGCTGGGTTGATCTTAAGGACAAGAGGAAACTGATTAAGAACCAAGACATTGCAGCACCAAATTCACAACAAACTTTGCCCAGATCTGCCTATCCCAAATTGGGCTCATCAGCCACCAGCGAGCCTGTAGTAGACGTGGACAGTCGCTTACTTAAATCTGTGTTTGTGAAGCCGAGCTAAACTAATACTACTATACTATGTCCACTGTGACATATTCTTTACAATAGCTCACAGATCTCAGTAAACATCTTTACCACTATAGGCTGCGATAACACAAGCTCCAAACCCTCCACATCAGCCTCATCTCTGCCACCTGGGCTCCAGTTTCCCAGACTATACCATATCTTCAGACATTAATATAGTACATAACGGTGATTAGCCGTTGCAAGGTTGCAAGTTCGATCCCCACATGCGTCAGGTAGCCGGCTCAAGGTTGACTCAGCCTTCCATCCTTCCGAGGTCGGTAAAATGAGAACCCAGCTTGGTGGGGGGTAATTAAGTAATAATTACCTGAAAGCGCTGCGTAATAAGTTGGCGCTATACAAATACCAAGATTTATTTATTTTATTTTATTAGCCAGTACTTACCTTGTGACACAATTATAATTCTACCCTGTTGACTATATATTAGTAGTTTCATGTATTGGTCATTTTTCACGTTTTTTTTTTAACAGTGTTCACAGTACAGGGTTTGTTATGAAGGGGTGAAATCATAGAGATACTTTGTGTTCTCATACTGTAACTGACATAATTTGCAGGGGTTAATTGCGCTGTTATCTGCAGCGTCATCCATGCCCTCTCAAAGCCCAGAAAATACTTCGACCCAGCTCACTTTGTACAATATGTGGATTTGTTGTACAATTTATGCCAGCTGTACCTATGTAATTATATATAGGAGATACACACGTTATAACAGCATCTTCCGTATCACTATATATATAGGGAGATGTATAACCTATACCAGCTCTACATATATAAGTATATACAGAAGATACCCAGGTTATACCAGCATGCACTATATCATTATATACAGGATGTATAACAGCTGTATGTATGTGTGATTATATATGTATACCGGTATATATTTACTATATAATTATATACAGAATATGCCCAGGTTATACCAGCATGGTCCGTATCACTATATACAGGGAGATGTACAAGTTATACCAGGTGTTCATATATTATTATAATCAGGAGATACCCAGGTTATACCAGCATGGTCCTTATTATAGACAGGGAGATATATATGTACAGCTAATATAAGTTCTACAATTCTATATAGGTGATAACGAGATTATACCAGCATAGTACATGTCACTATATACAGGAGAGGTACAATGTATACCAGCTGTACATATATAATTATATACAGAGGATACCCAGGTTTTACCAGCATGCTCCATGTCACTTTCTATAATTAGACGCTCAGATTATACCAGGTTATACTTTATTGCTGTGTCCTGAGGGATTACTGAGCATTTATGGCCACATTCCAATAGATTATACATGAAACACAACATAAATATAATATCCTTGTGATCATACACAGCAGTAACTTATCCTCAGTAAAACATTTTAAGCTGCCCCCATCACCGCACTCACCGGCCGGCTGCACTTTCGCTTGCACATGACTTACTGTTCATAATCCTCAGTGAGACCTTTTAGCCCCATCTGGTCTGAATCTGAGAAATCCCTTTTATAGATATGTAATGCAAGGGACAGATAGTGCTGCATACCACCTATTGTTATAGATTACAGGAACCACAATCAGTTACAAAAAGCACATAATCATAAAGGGAAACTAATAAGAGTCACGGTTTTGAAAACTTCTTTAAAGCGGACAGATTCCAGTTACACTCAATGATTACCGCTCTGATATATCATTAGTCTCAGAAGTGAGTACTTAAGGTGTCCTTCCAGCAATGTTTTTGGAAGGTGGTGCTCAGGGGAGGGATTTAGCTCTCCTTAGTCTCCACCCCTGAGGAGTTCTACACACTACACTGTATACATCAAGCACAATGTTTACATTGGTTGCAATGTTTATTAATAAAGTGTTGGCCCACTTCCCCCATCATGGAGACTTCGACAACTGGGATAAGCAGCACATTTATTCAAAGAAAGCTTACAAAACACAGGGAAAGGTCTGTACATTACGTGTCCCCCAAGTGGGGCTCCGAAGGTTTCAGAAAAGAACAAGGAAACAAGGGGGCGATCTGCATATATAAGCTCTCCACCTATAATACACCCCAGGCTTAAAGTGGACCTGTCAAACCTGCAGCGTCCTGTACTGAAGAGGGGATATGGCTCTTATCTTATAACACTCCCCCCTCCCAGGTACAGGGTCGGGAGCCATATTATTGTGTTCATTATAAATACGAATGAGGGGTAAGTAAGGAAATGCCACAAAGAGGCACAGAGGAAACTGCTAAAAAGTTACACTTCATTAAAAAGTTTCAGTACTAAACTTTTGTAGGTAGATTTACCTTTATCTATGGCGAGAGGTCCACTTTAATGATGGCCATTGAGGAGAGGTGAAAATGAGGGTGCACGGCGCAGTTATTTATTTAGCGTCATAATGAGAGGGATTAGAGAAAATAACTTTCCTCCAACAGTGCATAAACCTCTAGCAACTAAGGGGATGCGGAATAAAAATAAAGGCTCTGCTCTAGCAGTGAGAGGGTAAATGGGATAATGTAATGGGAGTTAGTGCTGCAGTTCTGCCTAGCAATTGACGGGACTGGCATCGCTCTGTGCTGCAATCGTGCAGATCTCTCTGACAGCGACAATGTTAATGACATGACTGCAGAGAACCCCTCCTGAGTAGAGGGGAAGGAAGGGTTAATGAGAGTATGCTCTGCGGTGAAGAGGGTGTTGGGTTGTCTGCTCTTTCTGGAAGGTTCTCAGCCGGTTCCGTCTGGAGATGGGGTCAGCAGAGTTGGAGTGTCCTCGGCTGGTGTGCTGGCTGGTGATGGGGCTGGGGTTGCCAGGCCTGGCGTCCTCTCGTCTTCCTTGGATGGAGAAGGAGTTTTGGACTCTGTCTGTTCTGGAGCTCGCAGCCTTTTCATCATGGTGGTTACTCGTACGGCTTTCTGAAATAAGCACAGGGGGACACGCAAGATGTGAGCTTGTGGAAAGTGTAAACTTTTTTTTGTAATTTCAAAATTTTTAAGCATTTTTAATAAATGATAAACACTACAAGTCAAAAGAAAAAGACTTAATACCCAAAAGCAATCTGATAATGTATACATAAAACAAAAGCAAGAAAAATAGTTCCTCCCCACAAACATCACAATTTTCTACATAATTTCCAATTATTCCAAATCAGTTCAAAATAACAAATCCCATAAAATCTTTGTACAATAATGATTTCCCCAAGTATGATATAGGCCCCCTGTCCACAACCGTGAATTCGCCAGCGAATCACGAAGGCTGAAGCTTTCCATAGCAGTGCGGCAGCAACGCCCGTGGACAGGGGGCCATAATCTATTCTGTCCACTACATTATCTAATTAGAATACACTATGTTAACAAAAGTATTGGGATGCACATAGGAGGCGATGACATTTGATTTTATTCACATTTTTCAGTCCAGTGTTGGGCTGCCTTTGGCCTTAATGGCTGCAGTAATCTTTCGAGGCTGCTTTCCACCAAATTCCAATAGATGTTTGAAGGGATTCGTCTCCATTCCTTGCGGAGAGCTTCAGGCAATGATGCGGGCTATGTTGGGCGTGCACGGATACGGTGTTCTAGTTTGTCCCAAAGATGCTCGATGGGATTGAGATCCGGACTTTGAGGAGAACATCTGCAAACTTCATCGGCCAACCCAAACAGAGCCTTAACACTGCATGCTGTAGGACATGGCACTCATCATGTTGTTAGAGACCCGGAGCTGTACCAAAGTATTGTCACTGGGTAGGTGATGCCACATTGTCCAGAATGTTGCTGTACTCGTTGGTGTGAAGGTGGACATCATTTTAACCAATGGCCCTAGTTCTTCACAGCAGAAACACCCCACACCATAACAGAACCTCCTCCAAACTTCACTGCTTGGACGATACAGTCACGTAGAAACCGCTTTCCAGACAACCGCCTCACCCAAGTGCCGCCATCCGATCAGAAGATGGTGTACTGTGATTCATCTGTCCACAACACTTGCCTCCACTCATTTACAGTCCGACGCTGAGAGCACCATCGCAGGCGCCGCTGTGCATTCCCTGCTGTGATGCGGTGTACAGCCGCTCGTCCATGATAACCCTTCACATGCAGTTCCCTACGGATGGTTCTGGTGCTAATGGATGTTCCAGCGGCCTGTAAGACCTCCTGACGAGGGAAGACGATGTGTGTGATGCCCTCACAGCTGGTACAAGGCTTCGTTGTCCACGTTCTGTCAGTCTACCAGGTCTCCCTGAACGTGGCTGCACTGCACACACCAGATGGCTTCCATCTCCCAATAACATGGCCAACAGTGGACTTTGGAAGGTCTAAAAAGCACTACGATGTCCCGTACTGATTGGTTGGTGACATCCCGCCACCAGACTCCATTGTCGGCTCTACACCTGGGGGCATCTGATGGTTTCTGTACTGGGATATGACGTGTGATCCTCTCCTTTATACCTTATGCTCACACATCACCGGACAGCACAGGACAGGTGGTGGGCCAATACTTATGTCAACATAGTGTAGATTACTTTTCAGTTTTCTAGCTAAATAAAAACTCTACTGGTGAGCAATAAATAAAACCTATGCTCTATCAACTTATTTGATCTGGATGAAACCTCCTCCTCTCGTTGACAAACAATAAGTGATTGGCAAAACTATATGCTCACTTATTGCTCTCCAAATCAGTAGCATAGTAGCTCACAGCACATTAAAGGATGCACCAGAGCAATCTTCACAGTCAAAATAATGTAACAACATGCAGGATATAAACTTGTTTCGTTCCTCCATTATATGCAATGTTGCAGTCCTAGATCGACCTTGTCAAGCATAATCTTGAAGAAGTAAATTTTAAGTTGTGCGTAAAAGTAGCCTTACAGTAAAGTGCTCTTTTACACTCCTCAACATTTAAATTGCTACACCAAGAAGTAAAAAAGTTGCAAGGTTATGCAAATCTGGGAAGTTGAAGATGTTGCTAAGATATGCAAATGATCACATTTTCAAGCACCAAGCCCCATTCTGTGGCATGTGGAGGGGCTTCAATGATATTAAAGGAGATGTCCCGCGCCGAAACGGGTTTTTTTTTTTTTAAACCCCCCCCCCCGTTCGGCGCGAGACAACCCCGATGCAGGGGTTAAAAAAACAAACAGCACAGCGCTTACCTGAATCCCGGCGGTCCGGCGTCTTCATACTCACCTGCTGAAGATGGCCGCCGGGATCCTCTGGCTTCATGGACCGCAGGGCTTCTGTGCGGTCCATTGCCGATTCCAGCCTCCTGATTGGCTGGAATCGGCACGTGACGGGGCGGAGCTACACGGAGCTACACGGAGCCCCATAGAGAAGAGGAGAAGACCCGGACTGCGCAAGCGCGGCTAATTTGGCCATCGGAGGGCGAAAATTAGTCGGCACCATGGAGACGAGGACGCCAGCAACGGAGCAGGTAAGTATAAAACTTTTTATAACTTCTGTATGGCTCATAATTAATGCACAATGTATATTACAAAGTGCATTAATATGGCCATACAGAAGTGTATAGACCCACTTGCTGCCTCGGGACATCTCCTTTAAAGCTAGACGAAAGCTAATTCTTCCAGTGACTTAAAGGGGTTGTCCCGCGGCAGCAAGTGGGTCTATACACTTCTGTATGGCCATAATAATGCACTTTGTAATGTACATTGTGCATTAATTATGAGCCATACAGAAGTTATAAAAAGTTTTTTACTTACCTGCTCCGTTGTTAGCGTCCTCGTCTCCATGGAGCCGACTAATTTTTGGCCTCCGATGGCCAAATTAGCCGCGCTTGCGCAGTCCGGGTCTTCTGTGTTCTTCTATGGAGCCGCTCGTGACAGAGAGCGGCTCCGTGTAGCTCCGCCCCGTCACGTGCCGATTCCAGCCAATCAGGAGGCTGGAATCGGCAGTGGACCGCACAGAAGAGCTGCGGTCCACGAAGCAAGAGGTTCCCGGCGGCCATCTTCACAGGTAAGTATAGAAGTCACCGGAGCGCGGGGATCAAGGTAAGCGCTCCGGTAAGCTGTCTGTACGTCCCTGCATCGGGGTTGTCTCGCGCCGAACGGGGGGGGGGTTGAAAAAAAAAAAACCCGTTTCGGCGCGGGACAACCCCTTTAAAGCTTCAAAAATGGGATAAAATCTTGTGGTATGATTGTGCGATGCCTCCTGTTTGTAACAAATGGCAATAACTGGCACGTTGACAAACTGAGAGGGACAGAATTCTTGATCTAAGAGACCTTGGTTTATCACCTCAGTAGATTGCTGCTTGCACAGGCTGAGATGTCAGCACTTTTCAGCATTGTATGTCCCAGCAGTTGGGGGTCAGAAATGCTCTTTTCTCCTTAGGGAGAGCAACTATAAACTAAGTGAGGAGACTCAAATGGCCAAGCACACTCCTCTCCTCTGGGTAATATGCAAATAAGGGAGATGGAATAAATCCTCCACAGTGCCACCTATTGAAAGGCAGCATTCCTTCAAGTCAGTGTCAGACTTTTTATACAAGCCTTGTTACAATGACTGGGAATTAAAAGCAAAGCCAGACCCCATGTACATACAGCTGTTTCCGGGTTATTGCCCTTCATCAGTGTACAGTAGGAGTCTGGCCTTTGCTAGTGAGAGGCCTGGGACGGGGGTCAGAAACACTCTTTTCTCCTTAGGGAGAGCAACTATATACTATAAAGGTGGCATATAATATTACCCAGAGGAGCGTGCTTGGCCATTTGAGTCTCCTCACTTAGTTTATAGTATATAGTTGCTCTCCCTAAGGAGAAAAGAGTGTTTCTGACCCCCGTCCCAGGCCTCTCACTAGCAAAAGCCAGACTCCTACTGTACACTGATGAAGGGCAATAACCCGGAAACAGCTGTATGTACATGGGGTCTGGCTTTGCTTTTAATTCCCAGTCATTGTAACAAGGCTTGTATAAAAAGTCATTGACACTGACTTGAAGGAATGCTGCCTTTCAATAGGTGGCACTGTGGAGGATTTATTCCATCTCCCTTACCAGCAGTTGGGAGAACAACAATGATCTCGAATGACAGCAAGAGGTGCACAGAGGCGAACCTGTACATGGAAAGATTAGAAGAACAGCGCATAGCGATACAATCTGTACTGCAAGTGAAATTGGAGGTCTCATCCCAAAGCATCAGAAGGCGCACAATATTGGGCTACAAGTCAGACATCCACCCAAAGTTGTTCATTTAATTTCATGCCATCGTTCTCAAAGGCTAGGATAGTGCAGAGCAAGACAGGAATGGAGGTCTACCCTCTTCAGTGAGGAGTCCCACTTTTGTCTTTGGAGACCACTTGAGCAACGCCATGAAGAGACCTTCACAAGGGAACGTCACACTGGTCCTACTCCCAGGCTTTTAGTGTAGGGTGGCATAATGTACAGTAGCCAGACGCCTTGAGTCTTCATTCAAGGTATATTAACAACTCAGCGTTAGATCGATTTAGTCGTGGAACCAATGGTATGGCCATTTCTCCAAGGTATACCCAAGACCCATTTTTCAGCATGACAAGACCAGGCCGCATGTTTCTCGTGCAACTGTGAGGAGCCTGTCTGGCTTAAACGGCCATGGCCTGCAGCCTCTCTGGACTTATCTCTTATATCTGGGATGTCATTGGTCAGCAATTGCAAAGGGAGCTGCCATCTTGATAATTTGCATGCCCAAGTGCATTCAGTGTGGCAGAAAATTCCTCAGACAACCATTAATAATCTCTTGGATAGTATGCCAAGGCATGTATGTGCATGCATTTCTTCGCTCATACTCGATACGGAATAAATTGATAGCTTTTAAATATTTTGTTTCCTTTTTTTCATCATTTACAGGATTAATAGATTTGTTAATGATATGCAATGTCCATACTTCCGTGACTTTACCTTTGTGGTGTTACAATTTCAGGGTTATAGATGCATATATTGAAGGGATCTCCTCTTACAGCCGAGTGGTCTGTTCCTACATCCAAGTGGTATCATCTTACAGCCGAGTGATATTGAATCAGAATGGTCTGTTTTTACATCCAAGTGGTATTATCTTATATCTAAGTACTCTCATCTGACATCGGAGTGCTCTGTTCTTACATCAAAATGATCTCCCCTTCATCAGAGTGCTTTTACCTTAGGTCAGAGTGATCTGTTCTTACATCCAATTGGTATCCTTTTAAATCCAACTGCTCTCATCTTACATCAAAGTGATCTCCTTACGGTTGAATGCTCTCATCTTATGTCAGTCATCTTTTTTATATCCAAGTGGTCTCATCTGATCTCAGAGTGATTCTATCTTACATTCAGGTGATCTCATCTTATATCAGAGTCATCCTTCCTTACATCTCAGTGGTCTCATACCATTTGTGATCTTACATCTAAGTGATCTCATTTTATCAGTCATCCATCCTTACATCCAAGTGGTCTTATATCAGTACTCTCATCTTACATACAGGTAATCTCATTTTACACCCAAGTACTCCTAATATCAGAGTAGCCTGTTCTGAGTGCTCTCATCTTACATCCAAGTGGTCTCCTTTTACATCAGAGTGGTCTCCTCTTACAGCTAAGAGCTCTCATATCAGAGTGATCTATTCTTATATCCAAGTGGTCTCATCTTCTGTCAAAGTGCTCTCATCTTACATCCAAGTGCTTGCCTCTTAAGGCCAAGTGCTCTCATTTTATATTAGACTGGTCTGTTCTTACATCCAAGTGATCTCATATCAGAGTGCTCTCATCTTAGATCCAGGTGCTCTCTTCTTAGATCCAGGTGATTTCATCTTATATTCAAGTGATCTGTTCTTCCATCCAAGTAGTTTCATCTTCGAGTGCTCCCATAAATGGGTCTAGCAGGGAACAACCCCCGCCTATCTGCCTCTGTAGGTGGATTGGATGATTTATTTCTTGTGGCGCCCTCTGAGTGTGCAGGCCGGACATGCAGCTGTTCATAGAGGTAGAGTAAGAGCCCTCAATCATTTCCTCTCTAGGACCAAGCTACCTCAGACTGATATGGACCAGAACCAATATTCACCCATTAAGAAGAAAACCCAGCACCAAAACATGGATGAGAACATCACAAGAGCCCTGCTCGGTACAGGAGGATCCACGGTGGGAGTTACGCTCTGCTCAGTAGCCGCCAGTCTCAGCTCCTCATAAACACAATGTAATTCAATAACACTGTGCCGAGACTGGGGCGATGATTACATTGAGACGCCGAGAGCCGCGGGGTCACATCATGTGTATATGAGACGCTGACTTGTTCCCAGCACATTACATGCTAATCACACGCTGCAGATGTAAATGAGCGCCACTTTATTTACTGCTAAATACATTATAAGCCTCAGACCCGCACAACATGACGGCAATCAGCGTGCCGGAGTCAACTGCATATACACAGCCGATTACTGTTCTCAATTCAGAGGCAGCAACAAAAAGAAAAAGCTTCAAGACCTAAATAATGTCAGACAAGATTTAGGAGAGGTCTTCATTATAGAGAACTCACTGCTGAGCAAGACACAAAGTAAGGAGCTGAGAACATCAGCAGAGGAATACAAAGTACTCAAGGAGCAACCATCTGCAGAAGAGGCTATATACAGAAGTTATATTCTTGTACATAGGGGGCAGTATTATAGTAGTTATATTCTTGTACATAGGAGGCAGTATTATAGTAGTTATATTCTTGTACATAGAGGGCAGTATTATAGTAGTTATATTCTTGTACATAGAGGGCAGTATTATAGTAGTTATATTCTTGTACATAGGGGGCAGTATTATAGTACTTATATTCTTGTACATAGAGGGCAGTATTATAGTAGTTATATTCTTGTACATAAGAGGCAGTATTATAGTAGTTATATTATTGTACATAGGAGGCAGTATTATAGTAGTTATATTATTGTACATAGGGGCAGTATTATAGTAGTTATATTCTTGTACATAGGAGGCAGTATTATAGTAGTTATATTCTTGTACATAGGAGGCAGTATTATAGTAGTTATATTCTTGTACATAGGGGCAGTATTATAGTAGTTATATTCTTGTACATAGGGGCAGTATTATAGTAGTTATATTCTTGTACATAGGAGGCAGTATTATAGTAGTTATATTCTTGTACATAGGGGCAGTATTATAGTAGTTATATTCTTGTACATAGGAGGCAGTATTATAGTAGTTATATTCTTGTACATAGGGGCAGTATTATAGTAGTTATATTCTTGTACATAGGGGGCAGTATTATAGTAGTTATATTCTTGTACATAGGAGGCAGTATTATAGTAGTTATATTCTTGTACATAGGGGCAGTATTATAGTAGTTATATTCTTGTACATAGGGGGCAGTATTATAGTAGTTATATTCTAGTACATAGGGAGCAGTATTATAGTAGTTATATTCTTGTACATAGGAGGCAGTATTATAGTAGTTATATTCTTATACATAGGGGGCAGCATTATAGTAGTTATATTCTTGTACATAGGAGGCAGTATTATAGTAGTTATATTCTTGTACATAGGAGGCAGTAATATAGCAGTTATATTCTAGTACATAGGGGGCAGCATTATAGTAGTTATATTCTTATACATAGGGGGCAGCATTATAGTAGTTATATTCTTGTACATAGGAGACAGTATTATAGTAGTTATATTCTTGTACATAGGAGGCAGTAATATAGCAGTTATATTCTAGTACATAGGGGGGCAGTATTATAGTAGTTATATTCTTATACATAGGGGGCAGTATTATAGTAGTTATATTCTTGTACATAGGAGACAGTATTATAGTAGTTATATTCTTGTACATAGGGGGCAGTATTATAGTAGTTATATTCTTGTACATAGCAGTATTATAGTAGTTATATTCTTGTACATAGCAGTATTATAGTAGTTATATTCTTGTACATAGGGGGCAGTATTATAGTAGTTATATTCTTCTACATAGGAGGCAGTATTATAGTAGTTATATTCTTGTACACAGGGAGCAGTATTATAGTAGTTATATTCTTGTACATAGTGGGCAGTATTATAGTAGTTATATTCTTGTACATAGCAGTATTATAGTAGTTATATAGTAGTTATATTCTTGTACACAGGAGCAGTATTATAGTAGTTATATTTTTGTACAGGGGGGCACTATTATAGTAGTTATATTCTTGTACATAGGGGCAGTATTATAGTAGTTATATTCTTGTACATAGGAGGCAGTATTATAGTAGTTATATTCTTGTACATAGGGGCAGTATTATAGTAGTTATATTCTTGTACATAGGGGCAGTATTATAGTAGTTATATTCTTGTACATAGGGGCAGTATTATAGTAGTTATATTCTTGTACATAGGAGGCAGTATTATAGTAGTTATATTCTTGTACATAGGGGGCAGTATTATAGTAGTTATATTCTTGTACATAGGAGGCAGTATTATAGTAGTTATATTCTTGTACATAGCAGTATTATAGTAGTTATATTCTTGTACATAGCAGTATTATAGTAGTTATATTCTTGTACATAGGGAGCAGTATTATAGTAGTTATATTCTTGTGCATAGGAGGCAGTATTATAGTAGTTATATTCTTGTACATAGGAGGCAGTAATATAGCGGTTATATTCTAGTACATAGGGGGCAGCATTATAGTAGTTATATTCTTATACATAGGGGGCAGCATTATAGTAGTTATATTCTTGTACATAGGAGACAGTATTATAGTAGTTATATTCTTGTACATAGGAGGCAGTAATATAGCAGTTATATTCTAGTACATAGGGGGGCAGTATTATAGTAGTTATATTCTTATACATAGGGGGCAGTATTATAGTAGTTATATTCTTGTACATAGGAGACAGTATTATAGTAGTTATATTCTTGTACATAGGGGGCAGTATTATAGTAGTTATATTCTTGTACATAGCAGTATTATAGTAGTTATATTCTTGTACATAGGGGGCAGTATTATAGTAGTTATATTCTTCTACATAGGAGGCAGTATTATAGTAGTTATATTCTTGTACATAGGGAGCAGTATTATAGTAGTTATATTCTTGTACATAGCAGTATTATAGTAGTTATATTCTTGTACATAGGGGGCAGTATTATAGTAGTTATATTCTTCTACATAGGAGGCAGTATTATAGTAGTTATATTCTTGTACATAGGGGGCAGTATTATAGTAGTTATATTCTTGTACATAGCAGTATTATAGTAGTTATATTCTTATACATAGGGGGCAGTATTATAGTAGTTATATTCTTGTACATAGGAGACAGTATTATAGTAGTTATATTCTTGTACATAGGGGGCAGTATTATAGTAGTTATATTCTTGTACATAGCAGTATTATAGTAGTTATATTCTTGTACATAGGGGGCAGTATTATAGTAGTTATATTCTTCTACATAGGAGGCAGTATTATAGTAGTTATATTCTTGTACATAGGGGGCAGTATTATAGTAGTTATATTCTTGTACATAGCAGTATTATAGTAGTTATATTCTTGTACATAGGGGGCAGTATTATAGTAGTTATATTCTTCTACATAGGAGGCAGTATTATAGTAGTTATATTCTTGTACATAGGGGGCAGTATTATAGTAGTTATATTCTTGTACATAGCAGTATTATAGTAGTTATATTCTTGTACATAGGGGGCAGTATTATAGTAGTTATATTCTTCTACATAGGAGGCAGTATTATAGTAGTTATATTCTTGTACATAGGGAGCAGTATTATAGTAGTTATATTCTTGTACATAGTGGGCAGTATTATAGTAGTTATATTCTTCTACATAGGAGGCAGTATTATAGTAGTTATATTCTTGTACATAGGGAGCAGTATTATAGTAGTTATATTCTTGTACATAGTGGGCAGTATTATAGTAGTTATATTCTTGTACATAGCAGTATTATAGTAGTTATATAGTAGTTATATTCTTGTACACAGGAGCAGTATTATAGTAGTTATATTTTTGTACAGGGGGGCACTATTATAGTAGTTATATTTTTGTATATAGGAGGCAGTATTATAGTAGTTATGGTCTTGTACATAGAGGTATTACAGTAGTTATATTCTTGTACATAGGAACAGTATTATAGTAGTTATATTCTTGTACATAGGGGGCAGTATTATAGTAGTTATATTCTTGTACATAGGGGGCAGTATTATAGTAGTTATATTCTTGTACATTGGAGGCAGTATTATAGTAGTTATATTCTTGTACATTGGAGGCAGTATTATAGTAGTTATATTCTTGTACATAGGGGGTAGTATTATAGTAGTTATATTCTTGTACATAGGGGGGCACTATTATAGTAGTTATATTCTTGTACATAGTGGGCAGTATTATAGTAGTTATATTCTTCTACATAGGAGGCAGTATTATAGTAGTTATATTCTTGTACATAGGGAGCAGTATTATAGTAGTTATATTCTTGTACATAGTGGGCAGTATTATAGTAGTTATATTCTTGTACATAGCAGTATTATAGTAGTTATATAGTAGTTATATTCTTGTACACAGGAGCAGTATTATAGTAGTTATATTTTTGTACAGGGGGGCACTATTATAGTAGTTATATTTTTGTATATAGGAGGCAGTATTATAGTAGTTATGGTCTTGTACATAGAGGTATTACAGTAGTTATATTCTTGTACATAGGAACAGTATTATAGTAGTTATATTCTTGTACATAGGGGGCAGTATTATAGTAGTTATATTCTTGTACATTGGAGGCAGTATTATAGTAGTTATATTCTTGTACATTGGAGGCAGTATTATAGTAGTTATATTCTTGTACATAGGGGGTAGTATTATAGTAGTTATATTCTTGTACATAGGGGGGCACTATTATAGTAGTTATGTTCTTGTACATATGAGGTAGTATTATAGTAATTATATTCTTGTACATAGGGAGCAGTATTATAGTAGTTATATTCTTGTACATAGTGGGCAGTATTATAGTAGTTATATTCTTCTACATAGGAGGCAGTATTATAGTAGTTATATTCTTGTACATAGGGAGCAGTATTATAGTAGTTATATTCTTGTACATAGTGGGCAGTATTATAGTAGTTATATTCTTGTACATAGCAGTATTATAGTAGTTATATAGTAGTTATATTCTTGTACACAGGAGCAGTATTATAGTAGTTATATTTTTGTACAGGGGGGCACTATTATAGTAGTTATATTTTTGTATATAGGAGGCAGTATTATAGTAGTTATGGTCTTGTACATAGAGGTATTACAGTAGTTATATTCTTGTACATAGGAACAGTATTATAGTAGTTATATTCTTGTACATAGGGGGCAGTATTATAGTAGTTATATTCTTGTACATAGGGGGCAGTATTATAGTAGTTATATTCTTGTACATTGGAGGCAGTATTATAGTAGTTATATTCTTGTACATTGGAGGCAGTATTATAGTAGTTATATTCTTGTACATAGGGGGTAGTATTATAGTAGTTATATTCTTGTACATAGGGGGGCACTATTATAGTAGTTATGTTCTTGTACATATGAGGTAGTATTATAGTAATTATATTCTTGTACATAGGAGACAGTATTATAGTAGTTATATCCTTGTACATAGGAACAGTATTATAGTAGTTATATTCTTGTACATAGGAGGTAGTATTATAGTTGTTATATTCTTGTACATAGAGGGTAGTATTATGGTGGTAATTTATTGTATATAGAGGACAGTATTATAGTAGTTATATTCTTGTACATAGGGGAGAGTATTATAGTAGTTATATTCTTGTACATAGGAGCAGTATTATAGTAGTTATATTCTTGTACATAGGAGCAGTATTATAGTAGTTATATTCTTGTACATAGAGGCAGTATTATAGTAGTTATATTCTTGTACATAGAGGCAGTATTATAGTAGTTATATTCTTGTACATAGAGGGTAGTATTATAGTAGTTATATTCTTGTACATAGAGGGTAGTATTATAGTAGTTATATTCTTGTACATAGAGGGTAGTATTATAGTAGTTATATTCTTGTACATAGGGGGCAGTATTATAGTAGTTATATTCTTGTACATAGGGAGCAGTATTATAGTAGTTATATTCTTGTACATAGGGGGCAGTATTTTAGTAGTTATATTCTTGTACATGGGAGCACTATTATAGTAGTTATACATACAAGCTTAGTGCTACAGTTTTCAGATAAAACTCTGTAGACAGATACATTTAACTTCTCACCTTCCATTTGGCTTTAGCAAAGTTTTTCTCGATCTGAGCGCAGACGCCATCTTTGATGTTTTTGTCTGATGCTGCATTCCCTGAAATCCTGTAACAGATGAGGGACATTATTTATGATAATTTTTGTACTCTAATGGTTGTTTTTGGACAATGTATTGTCTCTTACTTAAATGTCCACAGCTAGACAGGATTGTGTATTACCTCTGGGTGTCACATACTTTCTTCCTTTGGTCTTTATTAGAGATGAGCGAACGTACTCGGATAAGCACTACTCGTCCGAGTAATGTGCCTTATCCGAGTACCGCTGTACTCGTGCAGAAAGATTCGGGACGCGCTGCGGAGCGGGGAGCTGCAGGGGAGAGCGGGGAGGAACGGAGGGGAGATCTTTCTCTCCTTCTCTCCCGGCCGCTCTGCCCCGCTCCCCGCTGCGACTCACCTGTCAGCAGCGGAGCGCCCCGAATCTTTCTGCACGAGTACAGCGGTACTCGGATAAGGCACATTACTCGGACGAGTAGTGCCTATCCGAGTACGTTCGCTCATCTCTAGTCTTTATTCATGTTCCATAAAGCTGTATTCTGATCACAGACTAGAGGCTCATGTTTCTGCTCTGTCCTCTGTGCTGTACCCTGCAGTTTTGCTCTTTCAGTGCAAAGCTCTGTTCAGGGACTACAGTTCAGGCACAACGGTCTGAGGTTTTCTGAGATATACCTCATGTCTTATGATTGATTACTACTCTGTCCCTCATATACTATTATATTTGTCAACTGCTTATAAATGACAAAATCCAGATATATAAAAAATATAAAGTAGATTACTCCAGTGCAACCATGACAGGTGGAGGTCTTATGGCAATTGTGTTACTATGTATGCAGCATGTCAACATGCTTTTAAGTGGCTGTTTGTCCACTACCTAGCATTAGTTTCACTCTGAAAAAGGGAAATTTAACAGACATTTGTACTGTCAGGTGACCCAGTGATGGAACCCTCACCCACCCCAAACACTGATCGACTAGTCTATGGATCCAGGTCACATCTGGTTATGACATCACCAGTGACACGTGAGAAGGCCCACACAGACCTGAATGAGATCCATCTGATCGATCATCTCCTAATTGATGAATGTGTACAGGGTTTACCTCTTCTGCACACGACATACAGGCTGGGACATGATGGGAATGCTGGTGGCCGATGTGAAGATGAGAATGAGTAAGGCCTATGGTGAGAGAGAGGTAAACATCACCATTCATGGCTGATGGCGTCGGCCGCTGTCACCCGCTGGTCCTGGTCCACCTCCATCAGACGGGCCACCAGGTCTTTGGCTGCAGAGAATGAAGTGTTAGTTTTGAGTGATGAACAGCTGTTCATTATTATTGATGCTGCTATACACTGTATAGTCACTTTATTAGAGACCCCAGCCTTCTTCCCTGTATGGAAATTATCCCCGAGACCCGGAAGTGCAGCACAAAAAATTAAAAAAATTTAAAAAAAAAAAAAAAAAAAAAAAAAAAAAAATCACATGACAAGTTTTCCGTGGATCAATTTTTTGTGTGAATCCACATTATATGGATCGAGCGATCTGTGCAACTTCCAACAAGGCCTGGTCATCAGTGCTAGACTAGATGGGGACAGGATGTCACTGCCGTACCGAGAATGGCGTGGTCAAGGAAAAATATGCAGCGAAAGGGGATCCTGTGAATGAAAACAACCCATCACCAAAAGGAGTCAGAGGAGGATGTCAGGAATCATTCTTACAAGTGCTGCACAGTCAGGTGTAGCCAAATACAACGCTAGAGCTCCAACTAGCATGTCCGAACGCACAACTCGTTGTTTCTTAGCATGGATGGGATATAGCAGCAGACGACCAATTCCAACACCAAGAGAAACAGAACGAGGAGACTCCAGGGAAAATAGAGGCCAAAAATATTGTATCACTGAGCAGCAGAGAAACATCACCTGGTCAGATGGATCCAGATTTCTGTTGCATCATGCTGATGGCAGAAGCAGAATTTGGTGCAAGCAGCATGAATAATGACCTTTTCATGTCAGAACATTTTAGCACCTCCATCTAATCTGCAGCAAATACAAGAAGCTTCCTGTCCGCAGGGGCCGATATTCCTGCAGAATGATTTTATCACCTGGTTGAATGTACGCTACAACGAATTGCTGCAGTACTGAAGGCCAAAGGAAGTCTAACACACTAATAGATGGGGGTCTAATAAAGGGACCATTCAGTGGATATCATCAAATTCAGGGTTTGTGTTTCAGTTAAAAAATATCTGCTTGCTTTCTTCAAATAGAAACATTCATCATTACATCCAGAGGCAGAAAAATCATCCTGACCTAATATAACAAATTATACAATTCTAGGCAATCCTCTGCGAGTTCAAGGGGTTTTCCACACAGCGCCCGCTGTCCATGCTGGAATACAGCAGGATCGGAACGGAAGCTGCTGCTCTGACCCCTGTGTAGTGGCCGGTGCTCGTAATTGCAGGTGCGGCTCCGATTAATTTCAATAAGACCCGATCCTGCAATTACGAGCATCGGCCATTACACAGGGGTCAGAGCAGCAGCTTCCGTTCCGATCCCAGTCTATTCCAGCACTGACAGCAGGCGCTTCCTGGAATAGCCCCTTTAAACACAGCAGCAGCACAACTCTAACATAGACGCCAGGCGGATTCTATGCCAGCGTTTCCCAACTCCAACCCTCAAGACACCCCAGCAGGTCCTATTTTCAAGATTTCCTCAGTGTTACACAGGTGATGTAATTATTGTCGGTGCCTCAGATATTACCACAGGTGTTCTTACCATAGGATATCCTGAAAACACGACCTGTTGGTGTGTCTTGAGGCCTGTATTTGGGGGAAGACTGATCTATGCTGATACATTGTAACAAGGTATCAGCTGTGTATGGAGAACTAGAAAGTTAGGGCGGATCAACACAGGCGTATTTGCGCACACTACTTTTGTGCACCAAAAGGTCCCACAGAAGTCTATAAGGGGTGCGCAAATGCATGCACAATACACAAGCAGATGCACACTACCGTGGGGAAAAGAACACGTCTGGGACTCAATAGGCAAATACATTGCGCTGAATCGTGCACAATTGTGTATATGACTGCGTGTAGCAGCCTTAGGCGGCATATCTTTCTTGCAAAACGCAGGTGAACCACTAACCACAATTGGCACCTAGACTCGTAAATTCAAACTGCATGAGGAGTATGGGTGCCAGCCGCAATCAGTGGAACGCCAACTGTGTAATAGCAGGCTAAGGGCCTATTCAGACTGCTGTGATTTTTGGCTGTTTTCACGGATACAAATCGGATATGCAATGGGTATTGTCTGTGTAGATCGGACAGCACTCACAGGGGTGCCCTTGTGCTGTCTGATGCAAATTGCGCCCAAATGTCCCAGGTGCAACTTGCAAACCGGCCATGTAATTAACGCCTCACAGAGGTTTTCATTATACACTGATGAAGCTCATTTATATAAGACTAGACAAACCCTACTGATTAGTCAGAGTATGTGGATCACTTAATCCTCACACGAGCGTATGCCGAAAATCACGTTGAAAAGAAAAAATAAAATAAAGCTGCCAAAAGCGTATCTCGGCAAAAGATAGGGCAAGACTTTTCCTGCAGCATATAAAATCAGTCGCCGATGTCCTATTTTTCCCGGAGCGATGTTTTTACGCAGCTACAAATTGGTCGTCTGAATGAATACACTGGAATTCATTGCTTTAAATGGGCGTGATTTTTGCCCAATATGTGGCTAAATAGCGGGGTGTATATGGTTGTGTGAATAAGGCCTTACCTGCAGGTGAGATATCATCCCAGTATGGCGAATCAAACTCGTAGTCTCCATGCAGGATCTTCCTGAACAAGTTTTTGTCATGGCTTTCATAGTCCTCGTCTTCCATCTCGTCATAAAACGGGGGGTTCCCAGAGAGACTACAGAAGAAGATATGTGAACCTCTTGTATGTCCTATACGCTCCCCACTATGCTGATTAGCAACTCTCCTACTACTCACAGTATATACATGATGACTCCGATCGCCCAGCAGTCAACAGGTCGTCCATATCTCTGGCGTGCAACCACCTCAGGGGCTGCAAAACATGAGACGTGGCGGTTAGGGCGTAACCCTCGAATGTTCCCTGCTTCATGCTGTTGAGCCATTGACTAGATGTGATCTTTACATCTAAAGTCTAGGTTCATCTTGGGGGTAAAGTTACTTAAAGGGGTTTTCCCATTAAAGACATTTATCTCCTATGCACAGTGGTCGGAACCCCCAGCAAACCAGAGATCCTCGCACCCCAAATGTCCTATGTGAATGGAGCGACCATGAAAGCGACAGACAAGCGTAACCAACCCTCCATTCACTTCTATGGGATGGAGGGACATAGCCAAGCGCATCAAACTTTCTCCATCCCATAAAAGTGAACGGAGCGGTGATTATGGTGGCCTTATGGAATCATGGACAATTAAGGGCCCTTTTATTTCGGCTGGTTCTGCCCTTCACACCAGCGCATGATCAGTAATTACTACAATCGTTCGTCTCCATTTATCAAAAGACCTTTATCTACCGTATTACGTCAGTTGAGCCTCCTACGTGGACATAAGATGCAATGATTACACTATAACACTTTTTGTCCTTGGCAAGTGAGTGTTATTTCCTGCTTTCTTAGGTCTAAAAAGTTTAGAAAATGACCATTATACCTTCCAAAGTTTGATTTTGTTCTCAGAAGAATGAGTTTTATATTTTGCATATCCCCATATACGTAAATGGGTAACAATATTTTTTTCTTTATAAAAGTGTGGTTTTTCTAGATTTACGGTGCTACTGCACACCACTTTCCTGAATTAGTCCCCATATGTAGTCTCCCATCACGCTCTCATTGTACTGTCCTTGGTATCGATGTTCAAAGGCCATAATATCTTGGTGGAAGCGTTTGCCGTGCTCCTCTAAGTATTCTCCCAAGTTCTGCTTGAAGTGATCCAAGTGAGCATCGAGGATATTTAGTTTTAAAAAACATCCTGCAACCCATCATGGTGTTTTCATTGGACCACGGGTAAAGAAGCTCATCAAGTGCACCGAACTCCCACAGAAACTGACCAGAAAGGAAAATGCAGCTTGGAACAGCTTTGCGGCAGTAGTTAAAGGTTTCCTTGGGAATCACAAGGCCCACAACTTTGTGAAGCTGGTTGAAACTCTGGTTAAAGAACTATAACAAGACGGGTTGCAGGATGTCTCTAAAACTCCATATCCTTGATGCTCACTTGTATCACTTCAAGCGGAACATGGGAGAATACTTAGAGGAGCACGGCCAACGCTTTCACCAAGATATTATGGCCTCTGAAGGTCGATACCAAGGACAGTACAACAAGAGCATGATGGGAGACTACATATGGGGACTAATTCGGGAAAGTGGTGTGCAGTACCACCGTAAATCTAGAAAAACCACACATTTCTAAATGTTGTCTTTGTTTTGAAGTATAAATAAACATTACTTTTGATCTGGATGTTGTCTGTTTATAAAAATAAATTAGTTACCCATTTACATATATAGGGATATGCAAAATATACAACTCATTCTCCTGAGCACAAAAGCAAACTTTGGAAGGCATTATGGCCATTTTCTGTACCTTCGAGACATAGGGAAACAGGAAAACACAATTAATGCCCAAGGACAGAGTAGAAATTAAAATTTGTTACATAGCGTTATCACTTAAAATTCATTCAAGCGATCAAAAGTGAGCGATGGTTTTGCTTTTAAAGACGACCGTTTAAACTTAATGATTATCGTTAGAAAATGGACGATAAACGATAGTTTGTTTGAACAGCGTGTGCATCAGTGAAGGTAAAAAAATGAGGCAAAAATCGTTAAACGACTGAACGATTTCCATTTAAACCAAACGGAAAGCAAAGTGCCAAACAATGGATTTTAAGCGGACTGAAAGACAAGGATGAGCAAATTACTAACGAAAAGTGCACGATAGGCATACATTTACACGTAACGATTATCGCTCACTTTCAACACTTTTGAGTGATAATCATTGCGTCTAAATGCTTAGGCTTCTTTCCCACGAGGGTATATGGGCCGCCGTTTTCACGGTCGGCCGATATATGCTACCATCTGTGTTGTTAAAGCTCCTGAACGGGGGCACCACATGGGTGCATATACACCAAGGCTACCATGCCATCGCCCCTTTCCTCTCCATCCCCCTCACAGGCTTACCTCTACTGTGGAGGTGGAGAGGAGGCAGAGAGGGGCGGGAGCTCAGAGCTCTGCTCCCAGCTCTTCCAGCCTCCTCCCCCTGCAGACAGAGACGCCATATATCGGCCGGCGTGAATACCCGGCCGATATACGGTGGCCTGAATGCACCCTTAGTCGGTGATCAATTTTAAGGTGTCAGTGTTGCATCACTCACCCAGATACTCCGGGGTCCCACATGGCTCCTTGATCAGACTTGTCTCCACTTTGGCCAAATGAAAATCGCTAATGACTATTTTCGAATTCTTCATCCGGTTAAAATACAACAAATTCTCCAACTGCAGGAAAAGAACAAAATAAGGAGAGCGATCAGCGATCATCAGACTGATAACCATGACATAACTTCGCCCGCCCTAGTCACACACCCCTGCCCACCCCTTCACCTTCAGGTTCCTGTGCACGATACATAGGGAGTGTAGATAAGCTACCGCCTCCAGCACCTGCCGGATGACGTTACTGGTGTCCTTCTCAGAGTAATATCCCTGGTCCAAGATCCAGTCAAAAACTTCACGCCCCGATGCCCTGAATGTGAAAGAAACAGCCAATCAGAGAGGCACACTATCTGTGGGATACTTACGTTGTGTTTAATCAGTTAGAAATTAGCGCAACTTAACCCCTTCGTTACCGCCGATGGTAAATTTACGTTGCTGCTGCCTGGGCTCTGTGCAGCAGCTATGTAAATTTATGTCACCTGCACCACCAGGGATCACGGGCCCCCCAGAGAGGGTAAACCACTTGAAACAAACTGTTACTAACAGACTGTTCAGGTGGTGTTGTCACAACTTGATTGATTCAGGTCCTCATGATGTCATCACTGACAGCCAATCACAGCACTGGCCAGGAAAGTTTGTATACAACAAACTTACTCAGCATGTCAGCCCCTGGGAGTCTCTCCCCCTCTGCGAGATCAGACAAAAGCTAAGGAAAGTGTATGCAAAACAGCACACATTTGCAGGGATGAAGGAATCCTCTGTCACAGCTGTGACAGAGTTCTGCGATGCTATCCCATTGCTTTCAATTGGGCCGATGCTGCTGCCGCCCCATTGAAAGCAATGGGTTGCAGGCAACACCTGCATGATTTTCGGGGAAGGGCTTGAAATATAAGCCCTTCCCTAAAAATCATCCCTAGCTGTAAAAAAATAAAATTTGCCCGGCTCTTGTCTCTGGCCTTGGCAGTCGTCTTCTGGAGGCCGGGGATTCAAAAATCCCTGCCTCCAGAAAGCGCAGCCTCTGATTGGTCACAGCGCTCATCCATAGTGGGAGTTGATTACTGTGGGGATTTTTTTAACCCCTTGCGTGTCAGCTCCACTGCCACCAATGTTAGGGGGCATAGAAAATCCCTTTAATGCACAAACAGGCTTGGTCTTGAAGAAGGAGTTAAAGGAGTACTCCACTATTACAGGCTTTAGTACCCTGTTGTACCGCCTCTAGCTTGGATACAAGATGTGATACGGGTGGGCATGGAGGCTCTAGTACCCTGTTGTACCACCTCTAGCTTGGATACAAGATGTGATACAGGGAGGCATGGCGGCATACATACAGGTTCAGTATGTGATAAATCTGGTGACACAGAAGTGTGACAATGTTATGGGGGCTCCTGTGACCCCCTTGTGTGTGCGGCCGACCATTATCCTGCTGGAAAATGCCTCTTGGAAGCCACCATGAGAGGAACACATGTGGTTGCAGGATGTCCTGAAGATATCGCAGAGCTGTCATTGTCCCTCATACCACTACTAGGGGTGACCGACTGTCGTATGTGATGCCCCCCAGACCATCAGACCAGCAGGGGGCAGTGTGCCGCTCGACCACAAAGGCAGGATTGAGGCGCTCACCCCGAGGTCTCCAGACATGAACACAGGTGTCATCAGTGCCCAAACTAAACATGCGGTTCCACTCCGTAGCATCCAGTATAATTGTTCACAACTCCACTGCAAACAGAGGTGACAGTGGGTGTCAAAGCCATTGCATGTAATGGGCGCAGTGAGACCACATGACCTTCAGCCAAGCCCCTGGAAATGGTCCCAACAGACACAGGGGTGTAACAGTGGCGCCCCCTGTCTCTGGATGGCATACAATGAAGCAGTTGGAGCTGCTTGTGCTTGTCGGACGATCAGATAATCCTCTCTACTGGTGGTCTGTTTCTGTGTCCATTCTCTAATGCGTCCACTGGTCCCAACACCTCCTAACAGTCTGGTCAGAACGGCCCCGGTGGGGGACAATTCATCGATACGACCATCCAGCTTCTCGAATACCAATAATGCGCCCCTCAGACTCTGGTAACGGGGTGACATCTCTTCTCTGCGTCATAGAGGCGTCTAGTGGCCAACAAGCTCTACACGAGCGGAAGAAGAGGTCACTGCACACAAGGAGCCTCCGAGAGCCTTTTATAGGCCATGGAGGGGGAACCACTTTTAGGGCCTCCGGTGACAAGACCGTTCATCTAATCACCACAACTCTCATCATTTGTATATCTGCCCGAGATGGAACTGCAGGACGAGTTTTGCTGCAAAACGACAACTTCTTCTAGGGAAGGTATTATTTTTGACAATGAGTGTATCTATGAAGGCTTTCAGTGACTGCGGTGCTCATTATGTGACTCTGTATTGTATGGGGACAATGACTGAGCAGCAGTTCACGAGAAGATTTCTGCTTCCAGCGTTTTCTCTTCTCATCTCTTGGAATCAAAAATCTTCAGATTTGATATTCAGCTGCAGTTTGCACACTGGAGGCAGATGTACCACAGGCCGCAGTATCTGAATATTGATCAAGACGCGTCCTGCAGAACATCAACCCTGCTTTGGTGCACTGCAGAACATTAGCACTGGCCTGGAACCCTGCAAAGTATCAACCCAAAGGGACCTTTCACACAGGCGGGAATTCCACCACAGGACGCAGCTAAATCTGCAGCTGTGGAATTACACACTAAAATCCACAGGTCCGACTGCGGATTTTGATGCAGAATTGCAGGCAGAGTTTAAGCCATTTTCATTTCTGCATCAAAATCCACAGTTGGCCTGTGAATTGTGGTGCAGAATTTATAGCGGCTTATATAACCTATTTCGTCCGGTGTGAAAGGTCCTCAAGACAAAGCCCTGCAGAGTGCCATTCTGAAACCAGAGCACCATAGGGCATTGACCCTATCCTGGATCCCTGCAGAACACTTCATCACATTCCCTTCAGGGCATCGACCTCACAATGGAGCACTGCAGAACATTAACTCTCTACTGGAGCCCTACAGAATATCAACCCTAAGCAAAAGCTCTGCAGAGCATCAGTCCTAAGTCAAAGCCCTAGAGAGCATCTGCTCTACGCTGCAGAACAAACTGTGTACCGCTACCCTGCAAAACGTGAACCTTACACCAAAGCCCTGCAGGACATTAATTCTGCACTGGAGACATTCAGATTATCAGTCTTAAACTACAGCCCTGCAGAGCATCAATTCTACACTAGTGCACTGTAGTGTCAATTCTGTACCAGAGCCCTGCAGAGTATCATTCCTAAACCAGAGCCCTGCAGAACATCTACCCTAACCCAAAGACATGTATGCAGCAATCTTGACAATTATTCTTTACACTGTATAAAGTTTACAGGACACATAAATGGGGTGAACTGCTGAGACGCATGCGGATGCTACTAGGTTATCAATATCGTTCAGATTTGAGAGTCTGGTGCCCAGATAATGTCTCTGCTCAAAAACTATTAAGTAAGAAGATTGCTGGAGAGCTGCTTGCAGTTCTGCGCTCACACCACCAGGTGTCAGCACTGTTCCATGTGGCCCATACTGGTGACAGACAGAACCTGCTGTCTGGACCTATATGTAGACTGCAATGCGCCTGGTACAGAGGAGCCAGAACTGTGCCCGCTGCTAAGTGCCCTATGTGCCAAATGCCCTCAAGTTGCTGCTATGGTTAATCACCTCTATGAGACCTGAGATGTCTCCAGGCCCCAGTGCAGTAATGACAGGATTGTCCATTCCTATGAAACAGTAACACTTACAGCTCTGTTTAATTAATGTATTCAGCTGAATCCTCACAATATCCAACCTTCTCCTACGGAAGATTTGCAGTTTTTATAGCGATGTAATTACTGTGATAAGTCATTGGACTCAGCTAAATGAGATTAGCGCGAGGAAAAGTTATATAACTGGTGCATCATCAGCTATATCAGTGTTATACAACCTGCTGACTCTAGAACATAAACTATAGAGGCATTTAAAGGGCCAGTAACCCAAAAGCCTGAGGCTTCTAGCAGTGCTAAAGTGTTATAAGAGGAGCAGCTGATATCACAAATATGACATAAATGGTTCTGGAGGTTATATCAGCACTGTAGCATTATAAGAGGAGCAGCTGATATCAGTCACATATATGATGTAAATGGCTGGAGGTTATATAAGTATTGGGGAATTATAAGAGGAGCGCCTGATATCAGTCTTCATATAGAAGGATCTGTAGATATGGTACATAAAGTACAGATTGAGGGGGCTGGGAGGTTCCTGCCTTTCCTATCACGCATGCCATTGGTAAACACTACAGTCAACGTGAAATGGCTGATAATAGAGAGCAGTAGATTTTGCTCTCTTTTCCTACGCTCCGCCTCTTTAGCAGTTTAAACTTTTGTTGCCACTTTGGGCAACACGTCACTTCTTATACCCTGTGATCATTGTGAGGGTGCACTGGGGTGATGTTTGCTATATTTTCAGGGTCCTGAGGTGTGGGGTTTGATGAAATTGCAGTAATTATTGAGCAGCCCTAAAAGGTCCTTTTAGAGACGACGATTATCGCTCAAAATTTGCTCATCTTCCATCTTTTTAGCGATAATCGTTCTGTCTAATTACGCGGCTGTCGCGCACTTTTCGCTGATGGTTGATTCTCAGCGGGATACAGCTGATACTATTGTTTCAGCTTGTATCCCGCTCGGAGAACAAATCATAAGTATGCAGAAGGCAAGCGGTCCAGCTTCTATTCTGCACACCTCGCTCGGAGCGCTCAGCTGTATACCAGCTGTGCGCTCCGAGAAGAAAACAGTTGTATACAGAACACAAGCGGTCCCGCTTGTCTTCTGCATACCCCGCAGCTCAGAGCGCTCAGCTGTATACCAGCTGTGCGCTCCGAGATGAAAACAGCTGTATACAGAAGATAGCGGTCCTGCTTGTCTTCTGTATATAGTGTGAGCTTCATTTACACACTAATAAGCTGTTAAGTAGCTAACTAGCTACTTAACAGCTTATCCAAAGTGAATGCTCTAAACTGCCGTTTGAGTGAATTTTGAGCGATCATCTTGCCGTGTAAATGTTCACAATGATTATTGCTCAAAAGATGAAAGAGGAGCAAATTTGGAGCGATAATCGTTGTGTCTAAATAGGCCTTAAGTACAGAGTTTATAAAAGTATGGGAGTGTTATAAAAGAGGAGCAGCGGATATCAGTCACATATGATGTAAATGTCTTTGGAGGTTATATCAGTAGTACCACTAAGGCTGATGTGGTTACACCCCGGGCCCAGGAGCCTTAGGGGGCCCATAAGGCCTCTCTTCTCCATATAAGGAGCCCAGTACTATGAATAATGCATTATAGTTCAGGGCCCTGTTAGAGGTTTTGCATTGGGGCCCAGAAGTTACGCCTCTGATCAGCACTGTAACATTATAAAAGCAGTGGCTGATATCAGTCACATATATCATGTAAATGTCTCTGATCGGGGGCAGGGAGGTTAAGAGTTAAACATTCTGTTTGTTACTCACAGCTCCATGAAGATGAAATATTCCTTTTTTGTCTCAAAGACATCGACCAATTGCAGGATATTGGGGTGTTTAACCCTGCAAGACATAAAAGAAATAAAGGAAGAAATAATCATTAATCGTCATCACATCACAAGAGTCCTGCAATATACATCAATCACAATGCAGCACATTGTCCTTCACCTCGGAAGGACCTTTCACACGCGGCAGAATTACACCGCAGGACGCAGCCAAGTGCTACACCAGAATCCACAGGTCTAACTGCGGATTTTGATGCCGAATTGTAAGCAGGTTTTAAGCCATTTTCAATTTGGCGTCAAAATCCACAGGTAGCCAGCAAATGTTGGTGCGGAGTTTACAGCGGCTTGCGGTGCGTCATGCAGCCTATTCTCGCCCCAGCCTACTGCAGACACATCCTTGTTACAATGTGTCATCTGCAGTCACAGAGGAGAGTACATACAACAACCTGCATTACACATCCTTGTGTGGGTTTCATTTTGCAGCTCAGGTGAACCCCAACACCCATAGTATAGCGATAGTGATGTCCCCATTGTGGGCGCTGGACACTCACATTTTCAGGATGTTGATCTCGTTCTTGGCTGCCTTCCTGACTTTGCGGCCATCTCTCTTCAAGAACCTTTTGCAGGTATAAAGTTTCCCAGAAGATTTCTCTTTGGCTCGAAAGACTTCACAGAACTCCTCCCTGGGGAATAAACATTAACAGAGGCTCTAGAATAGCGGAGTGGCAGCCATATTAGGTGTCACACAACTTTCCCACACACTGATAGGACTTAGAAAAGGTTAAACAGGAATGGTAAGTACTTGACAAAGAAGGAGGGAAGGAGACTACAAGGCGGAATTGTAGTTCTCAGGATGAAATGTGAATATTAGCTCTGTAAGGAAAGGGCGACGCTAGTGACTACATGACGGGCGTCTGCCGCCAGTCATGGTACGTGACGGGCGTCTGCCGCCAGTCATGGTACGTGACGGGCGTCTGACGCCAGCCATGGTACGTGACGGGCGTCTGACGCCAGCCATGGTACGTGACGGGCGTCTGACGCCAGCCATGGTACGTGACGGGCGTCTGCCGCCAGCCATGGTACGTGACGGGCGTCTGACGCCAGCCATGGTACGTGACGGGCGTCTGACGCCAGCCATGGTACGTGACGGGCGTCTGACGCCAGCCATGGTACGTGACGGGCGTCTGACGCCAGCCATGGTACGTGACGGGCGTCTGACGCCAGCCATGGTACGTGACGGGCGTCTGACGCCAGCCATGGTACGTGACGGGCGTCTGACGCCAGCCATGGTACGTGACGGGCGTCTGACGCCAGCCATGGTACGTGACGGGCGTCTGACGCCAGCCATGGTACGTGACGGGCGTCTGACGCCAGCCATGGTACGTGACGGGCGTCTGACGCCAGCCATGGTACGTGACGGGCGTCTGACGCCAGCCATGGTACGTGACGGGCGTCTGACGCCAGCCATGGTACGTGACGGGCGTCTGACGCCAGTGATTGTATGTGACGGGCGTCTGACGCCAGTGATTGTATATAATAAGATTCTGACACCAGTGATTGTATATAATGGGCGGCTGACACCAGTGATTGTATATAATGGGCGGCTGACACCAGTGATTGTATATAATGGGCAGCTCACACCAGTGATTGTATATAATGGGCGGCTGACACCAGTGATTGTATATAATGGGCGGCTGACACCAGTGATTGTATATAATGGGCAGCTCACACCAGTGATTGTATATAATGGGCAGCTCACACCAGTGATTGTATATAACAGACAGCTCCCCATTGAACATGTCAGTTTGATGCTCTCACACTTACGTCTTGATGAGTTGACCCAGATCATATCTGTCGCTCACTTCTGTTGGGTGATTATAATCCTTCTTGTCGCCTAAAGTGACGCATCCAAACGGCATTGCCCGCCTGCACAAAGACACAGAGAACATACTATCATTACATCATCTGAATCGTACATCATATCAGTATCCTCCTGGAGAAGAGGACCTCCGGGACTGAAACAGACAGGGACCTCCCATATGCTTACATCTCTGGGAGAGTTGCTGGCTGCCATCTGGGGGTGCAGGAACAACAACGAGCCCCCAAACCCACATCTATGTAACTCATCCATTGATATCTCCAGGTCGCACAGGGTGGAGCCTGGAAATGAGCTGTGTATTTGTGTTTGTACAGGACGTGAGGGCTGTTTGCTCTGCATGCATTCCCCCGGGAGCAGAGCGTTGTGCACCCGCAGAGCGATGCGTAGTGACAGGACGCAGGGGCTGTTCGCTCACTGACCTGGAAAGGGAGCACTTAGGGGGAGAGATGCTCACAAGTCACTACCTCTAGGATTGGCGCACAGTTAACTAATGTGGTGCCGATTGCAGCAGCGACATCACTGGGGCCATCCTATGTGATTACTATATGCATTGCTCAAAGAAAATAAGGGAACATTTAAATCACACATTAGATCTCAAGGATCAACACCATCTCCAGACTCTTTCACATCTGTGTATGTGTTCATTGTGAACCTGCTCTCATTTGTTAAGAGAACGGGACACCAGTGTCGGACCTGACAATTCTGGTGAAGACCATCTGAGCTGCATGGTGCTGGGCTGGGCGCACAGAACCCACTATGAGATGTCGGGCCCTCTGACCACCCTCATGGAGTCTCTGACCGTTTGGTCAGTAGTCTACTGCAGGTTATTCTGTAGGGCTCCTCCAGTTCCCCCGATGCCGGGTTGATGCCCTTTTGTCCAGCTCTCCTCATGTAATGCCCCATGTTCTGCTCCTGAGAAGGCACAGCAAACCTTCTTGCTCCGGCACGTACGGATGTGCCATCCTGGAGGAGGACTACCTGTACAACCCAATTGGGCTGTAGGTACCCTTCATGTACCAGTAGTGACAAGAACACCATCAAAATACAGAACTAGAGAAGAATCAGGAAAAAGAAGGAGGGAGGAATTGTATCCAGTCCCGATTTGGGTTCTCTTGATGCCATCTCTCCAGTACTCCCATTTTCACTTTCATTCGCACCAAAGCAGGTGATATTGATTTACAATCACTTCTGCTTCCTAAGGGCCCTTTTACATGGAACAATTATCAGTCAAATAACTGTTGAATCGTGTGAAAATGTAAACATGGCTACATCGCAGACATCTTTTGAAAGCAAACTGCTTGTTCGCTCGTTTCAACTATTAATTGCTTCGTGTAAAAGGATGCTTACTGGACAGATTGTCATCACTGAAGTATAAGTGACTTCAGGTTATACTGGGATGCTTAAAGGGGTTGCATCAGAATTTTAAAATATCCCCTAATCTACATGATATCCACAGGAAAAGGGATAACTTGCTGATCGGTGGAGGTCTCACTGCTAAGACCACTGATGATCTCAAGAATAAGGGTCTCGTGTCCCCCGTCCTGCTTACTGCAGGGTTCCTGCACCCTCCTGCAATGAGCCATCAGCGTTGCATTCATTTTCAGTGGGACTGGAAATCAGGATAGATGTGGATGTACCTCAGCAGTGTGTGTGATATGTGGGAATCAGCATGGATGTAGTAGAGCTGTGTGTCATTTGTGGGAAGGAGCATGGATGTAGTAGAGCTATGTGTGTTGTGCGGGAATCAGTATGGATGGAGTAGAGCTGTGTTTGTTATTTGTGGGAATCAGGATGGATGGAGTAGAGCCGTTTGTGTAAGGTGTGGGAATCAGAATTGATGTTTTAGAGCTGTGTGAGAGGTTTGCAAATCCGCATGGATGTAGTAGAGATATTTGTGTCATGTGTGGGAATCAAGATGGATGTAATAGAGCTGTGTGTGTCATGTGTGGGGGTCCACATGGATGTAGAACAGCTGTGTTTGTCATGTCCGTCCATCAACATGGATGTTGTAGAGCTGTGTGTGTGTGAGGTCTGTGAATCAGGACGGATCTAGTAGAGCTGTGTGATGTGTGTGGTCAGGGTGGATGTAGTAGAGCTGTGTGTGTGATGTCTGGGGATCAGGATCGATGAAGTAGAGCTGTGTTTGTAATGTGTGGGAATCAGCAAGGATGTACCACAGCTATGTGTGTGGAAATCAGCATGGATGTAGTACAGCTGTGTGTGTAATGTCTGGCCATTAGCATGGATGTAATAGAGCTGTGTGTGTAATGTGTGGGAATCTGGGTGCATGTAGTAGAGCTGTGTGTGATGTGTGGAAATCAGCATGGATGTAGTAGAGCTGTTTGTGTTATGTGTGGGAATCAAGATTGATGTAGTAGAGCTGTGTGTGTTATGTGTGGGGATCAGCATGGATGTAGTACAGCTGTGTGTGTCATCTCTGCCCATCAACATGGATGTAGTAGAGCTGTGTGTGAGATGTCTGGGAAACCGGATGGATCTAGTAGAGCTGTGTGGGGTCAGGATGGATGTAGCATGTAGCACAGGTGTGTGGCACATGGGCCACCAGAAACACTGGTACTAGAATTTTCTAATAATTACTAGTAGATTCTGCTATTAGGGACCTTGCTGCTTCACAGCAGTTGTTTAGATTCAGGTTCTTCTAATCTGGGCAGAGCTTTCACCCCAGTGATCAGAGACAGGTCCCCTTCCTACTGCCTTGTGACAACGACAACTGCTGTGGACACATTCCTAACTCGGGGCAGCAGTTGTCAGATTTCTACTGTGTGGGCAGATTCTTGTAAGGGCTGTTTTACGCGTACAGCATGCAGTGGGAATCTGAACGATTATCGTTCAGTGTGAATTCCCTGACTGAACGATGAATGAGAATTTGTCTGCTTCTCGTTCATCGTTTACTTTCTGCACGCATTAAACTGAACGACAGATCAGCCCCTTCCACATCCATTTACTAGTGATGATGGTTCCTGGGTAAAGAGATACCTTCTCGTACATGTATCAGCAACAGCCAAAATGTGTCATTCCGTCATCAGCTGATATGTTGGTGGCAGTGACAGTGGACGGACACAATCTGTGTCACAACACCTCTACCATAGCAAACAATCTATAGCGCAAACAGCAACAAGGACTTGTTTATTGGCCCTAGGGTCCCTTTTAAAGTCAAGAAATCAAGGACTTCACAAATGTGCCCTACCCAAGGGCCGATTTGTATGACTGGTGTGGTCTTCTGTATGTATGCACCAATTCTGATGGAGGTAGCTGATATAAAATTAATTGATACAAATGTTGCCATATTGGTGTCTAGCCTCACCCTTTTTATAAGGTAAATATTTACAGCTTTTACCAAAATGGCGCAATGTGTTGGTGACTATGGCAATTGGCATTGGCTTATATTGGACCTTGCGGTGACTCTTTTTGAGCGTCCCTTATTGCCATTTTCCCATGTTCCTGTATTACATCAGACATTTTACAGCTACTGTTGAGACCGGTATCAAACGAAACATTGTCATGACCCCGACACCGCTGATCACTGACAGGATGATGCCGTTCTCTCGCCATGATGCTGTAATAATGACTGCTTTGCTGCAGCTTTGACTTTCCTTCGCTTTGTCATGTCTTTGTTACTTCCCATCGTTCTGGTTTTACATTTGTATCTGTAGTTCCAGTTTTAGTTCATTTGTTTTTCAATTGTCCGCGTTTCCTTTGAGACGAGCGGCCTGCAGAGATGAGCGTGTCCCAGGATCGTTTCATCAAAGCTCTCTCTCTACCTCTGGTAAAATGTAAATGCGCAGTCACGTGAATTTCACTGGGGTCATATTTTATTCATAGTGGTCGTCCGCTCACCCGCACGACGAGCTTTTGTCTTCCTTGTCTTCTCGGTCGTCTTTGAGCTCGGGAGGGGAGAGCAAACGTGTGGTGTGTGCTATTGAGGATGTATTACGTGTGCAGCGTGAATTATTTGTCTAACATTTTTAATTGTCAGTAAAATCACAGTCAAAAAGATAAGCAAGAAATCTGACACATATACTGATAGCCAGAGCAGTTACATCCAGTATTCTATTCCAGAGCTGCACTCACTATTCTGCTGGTGGAGTCACTGTGTACATACATTACTTATCCTGTACTGATCCTGAGTTACATCTTGTAGTATACTCCAGAGCTGCACTCCCTATTCTGCTGGTGGAGTCACTGTGTTCATACATTATTTATCCTGTACCGATCCAGAGTTTCATCCTGTAGATCTTTTTTTTTTAATAATAAAATTAAAAAACATAACAAGAGCACAAATATCGCTCATAAAAACATGAACATATAACAAAACCAAACTGAAACCCGCCTTAATTTAGGGAAAACAAAAAGGTCCATCTGGTCCAAACTAATCCCCACACCATACTACAGATAGACCGCACTCACTCACACTTAGCAATACACATAATATAACACTCCATGGCAGCAATAATATATACAGAACCATAAACACAACCCACAGTATCCAGTCAGAAATGAAACAAGGACCAACTGAGAAACAACTGAAACTCCAATAACAATTACCCTCTTTTTAAATTTTATATACAAACCACCACACCCCACCCCTACGGTGCAGCCTGGGAGCCACGCTTGCATCCCAAGTCCGCGCTCAATGTCTATGTCAAGCTGCACCTCATACACACACCCTGCCCGCCGCAGCCTGAGGGCCACGTCCGCACCAACAGTCAGTGCCCAGTGTTCATTGTCCGGGACGTGTCAAGCTACGGCTGAGTCATAAATCCCCCCTCCCCCCCAATAACACCCCACCCAACCTATCTATAACCTCTTATACCAAACTTATAATACCGTAACTCACAATAAGAACTAAGCACAAACACACAATACTACCCGAAAGCCTAAGGTTCAGTTACCTGCAGCTGTACTACTTTATTGTAGACCAAAAAGAAAACTCTACTAGTGTCACACACAGCCTTCCACCAGGACTGGATATGATAAACCAGGCACCGATAACTAAAGAAATCTATCCCTAGGGTTACGCTATACCTAAAATTTCCCTACTCCTTCACCTAAACTTGCTCTCAGAAAAACTGTCCCTACCTCTCCCTATTCTTCCCCTAAAATGACCCTAACAATAGAAAAAGAAACTGTCCCTAACAAAAGACAAACCCTCTCCATAGCAGAGAGGCCTTATCTGTGCCCAACCTCTCATAATCCAGAGAGCGCACCTTCACCAGGTCGCCCAAGAGGTTTCTATTCACCTCATTCATGGGGAGGATTTTCTCTTCCGTCGACACTAAACACCATGCCTTCCAAATGTGAAACCTGACCACTAAGCTGACTAAGAATAAAGTGCACCGGTCCCTGCCACCAAGGTCCCTGAATGCCCCATAAACCCATTCCGCATAGGAAATGCGTGCCAGCCTAGGCCAACCAATGGAAGCTCCCACCCAATTGTACACCTCTGTATTGAAGGGGCACTGAAGCAGGAAGTGCTCCATGCTTTCCAGCATGTTGCTGCACTCCTGGCAGGGACAACCCTTATCCACCAGTGGCCTGCTCTTTAGGTTACCCCTTACATACAGTCTCCCGTGGAAACAGTGCCTAGTCAAGTCCCAAAACTTCAAGGGGATCCTGTCAGAATTTAATAAACGCAACCCTACCACCGGGTCCCGACTTGGGCAGTCCTTGAGTGCCAGGGGCTTCTGGAAATGGGTCACCAGAACCTTCCTGTCGAGGAGCTTCCTCGACAGAGTCCTGATCTTCCACATCGTCAGACCCCACTGGCGTATCACCTTCAGAGCCATGGTAGCGTAAGCCGGAAGATGCCCGGGCGGCGTGCGAAAGTCTTTCGCCCGCCCTCATGTCTCCCATTCCTGAAAGAAAGGCTGAAGCAATCCTCTACAGGAGAATACCCACGGAGGAGCCCTCTCCTGCCAGAGGTTGCCTATGTTGATGTTAACAAAAGTGTTTACGAGAAACACCACGAGGTTGACCATAGATAACCCCCATAGTCTCCTCGTGCGGTACATAACATCTCTCCTAATTAGGTTCAACCTATTCCCCCACAACATTAGGAAGAACAGGTTGTAGACCCGATTCCAGAGAGGCTCGGGCAAAATGCATACACTGCCCAGGTAGATAAATACAGGGAGCAGGTATGTTTTAATCAGATTAACCCTTTCCCGAAAGGTCAGAGACCAACCCTTCCACTGGGCGACCTTCTGAGTGGCACCATCAAGCCTGACCACTCAATTTTGCATGGGGTAATCTCCCCGGCCAAATTTCATGCCAAGAACTTTAGTGGAGTCCTGGAAGGGTGTCCGGGAGACCAAAAGTAGGATCTCCCCTTCCTAACCAGAGACTTTCACACTTATCCCAGTTGATACCAGACCCGGATGCTTCAGAGTAGCGATCCACCTCCGCCATCACGTACTCTGCCTCCCCCTCAAGGACACAAAGACAGTGACGTCATCAGCGTACACTGCCACTCTCAGGGTGGCTTCCGACACTGCCCGATCCATCCCGACCCCCACCATAGGCCCACCATCAA
The DNA here is from genome assembly GCF_035609145.1 of Eleutherodactylus coqui. Classification (NCBI taxonomy): domain Eukaryota; kingdom Metazoa; phylum Chordata; class Amphibia; order Anura; family Eleutherodactylidae; genus Eleutherodactylus; species Eleutherodactylus coqui. Next base: position 205,590,116 of record NC_089839.1, on the reverse strand, counting down.
TCCTCCTAAGGAAAGGATCAATGGCAAACGTACAGCAAGGGGCTCAGAGGACAACCCTGACGGACACCAGACCCAACCTCAAATGGGTGGCCGACTCAACTGTTCACTAGCGGGAAAGTCTCAGCCCCTGTATACAATGTCCTAAGCCAATTGACAAACCCCACCGGCAGGCCATACCTCAGAAGAACAGACCAGAGGTACTCGTGGTTAAACCTATCAAACGCTTTGGCCTGATCCAAGGCCAGCAAGTATCCCTCCTAGTGACCCGCCCTACTCTGCTCCACTGCCTCTCCGACACCAAGAACAGCACTAAAGGTGCTACGGCCTGGAACAGAGCAATGCTGGGCCCCCGAGAGGAGCCGGGGTGCAAAACTTGACCAGCCGATTGAACAGCACTTTTGACAGAACCTTCCTGGAGTATTGAGAAGTGCTATGGGATGCCAGTTCTCAGTATGGCTCGAATCTTTACCCTTTGACAGAATGATCAAGGCTGACCTCCTCATTGACTTTGAGAGAGTGTCCGAGGAAAGACACTCCATTGAATACCTCCGTCAAGAGGGGACTCAAGATGTCAAGCCAGGACCTGACGATTTTTTTTGAGCCCAAGCCCATCAATCGCCAGTTTAACTTTCTCTATGTTGATGTCCTCCATCAAAACATTAAGAGAGATGTCTTCCACTGGTTCAGGAGCAGCTTCAGCCTGGAAAGCCGACAGGAGGAGAGTTGGGATTACCTTCCTGTCTCTGGACTCGTGTAGGAAAAGTTTTCCTTTTCCTCATTTTTCCTTTCCCAGTGGCCTGTTTGCATTTTTTCTTTCGCCACTCCTTGTCATCCTCACCCATACTTGCATAGTGGGAGGAATCTGAAGAAGTGGCAGCCTCCTGCCTTTGGATCCTCCTGACCTCCTCATCCAATTCCCGGTCCCCTGGAGCCTCAGCTACATGATTTGCATCCGGAGCAGGGGCCAGCATTGACCCACCTGCCACCTGAGTTTTCACCAGCTGCCTGCTCTTTCTGCACTTTTCTTGGCGCCTCAGCTTGGCAGCTCCAGCATGCTTGTTCCTCCTGGGCTCCATCGTCTCTGCTGGTTCCCTCTCCCGCAGGAGGCAACCTCACGGTTCTCCTCCACTGGGGCGACAACCGCATTGGCAAAAGAGCGCGATTCAGCAACTGAATGGGTGACCGAGGTCACCGCACAGGTGACACCTAATCTCTGCACAAGATGACCTACCTTGCCACACAGAGCGCACTTGATGACTTTACAGGCGGCACTCAAATGTGTGGGGTCGCCGCACTTTTGACAAAGCTTTGGTTGCCCCTGGTAGAAGGCCAAGATACGATCCTGACCGAGGAAGGCCGCAGATGGTATGTGGGCCACAGAGTTCCCTGAACACTTTAGTTTCACAATAAACGTCCTGGCTCCGGACCAGATGCAGTGTTCGTCCCGGTTCTTATTGGGCATGTCCACCACCTCACCATAACGACTTAGCCAAGTCATAATATCATAACAAGAGAGGGACTCGTTACGAGTCAAAACAGTCACTCTCTTGACTCCAGTCTGGCGGGTTACCACTTGTGTAGCGAAACCGCGCCAGCCGGGCTCGTCCTTCATCAACTCATAAAGGCTACCCGAGCAATCCAGGACTCGCAGAACTTCAGGCGTACTCTAAAAACGCACCTCTTCAGGGAGGCATACCGCATTCCCTAAACAAACCGCTCTGTACTCCGCCTGATAACATGCTCCCTGACCCATTGACTGCAATCCCTGCTAGCCATCATAATCCGCTCCTGTAGTCATACCATTTCTGCAGTCACACGGCCAAATGTCTGAACCTTGTCTGTGTATAGAATCCCTCACTCTGTACCTCGCCATACCGTTCACATCGCCAGCCCTTTATCTTCTGTATCACCCCATTACTTGTAGTATGTAAGCTTGTTGGAGCAGGACCCTCACCCCTATTGTTTCCATCAACTGATTACTATGCAACCGTGGTTCTGTAATTTTTGTACTTTTGTCTTTCTGTATTCCCCCTGTCTATGTAAGCGCTGCGGAATATGTTGGCGCTATACAAATAAAGTTTATTATTATTAACTCGTAGTTCACCCAAAAGCACTCAAGGCATGTCATTCACCCTGAACCCAATCTTCAGCAGAAGCTCTATCACCTTACTCCTTGAAGGGCATGCATCATTGCCTCTCCACTGAAGACGGGCTACATTCCTACAGCCAATGTCCTGCCCGGTTGTTGGCAGGGACCATACGGTCTCTCCCCTTTGCTCTCGGAAGGCACCGAGTCCATGTCTCTCTATCCATAGAGACAAATCCACTACTCTACCCCCTACATTCATCAAGCTCTCCCCACCCTCGAGGCCTTCAGGAGGCGCTGTTGTAAAGCATCGTCCCCAGAGCCTAAAGACAAGGAGAACGCCTCTCCCCTCCCTCCAGCGGTGACACTGGAATAACTTTTACCAGATGTTGTTGCCGCTGGAGGGGCAACTGGATCCTGCCCCACCCCCTGACTACCCTCCGAAGCACCACCCACCTGTACACAAGATGGCGTACTAGCCAGGGAACCGGGGACACCTGGAGTTCCCAGGGTTCCTGCAGGAATAGGGGTAGCAGGGGTACCGACAGCCACATCCATTATCTCACTCACTTCTCAATTAGCTGCTGGACCAGGACCCATATTATCTTTACCCTTATTTTCCCCTTTATGCCCAGAGGGCAAGATCATGGCACCTCCGGTTGGTGGCTGGAGATGCACACCAACAGCTTCCTTGTCTGGCCTTTCAACATTTCTCTTAGCTTTGTTGCCTGTAACTCTGCCCACCTTAGCTACTCTGGGAGTTGTATTTCCTCCAACGTTTCTTCCGGCAACAGGCGGATGTTTACCATGGGTGGGAGGATCGGCAGACCCGGCCACCACCCACTGCGCCCCCTCTGCACCTGAAAGGCGCTTTAGCAGCACAGGGGAGACAGCCAAGCCACCACAGGTGGGACCTGGTGCCGGATTACCACCCCCCCCCCTCCCTCCCACCGGGAAGTGACCAACAGCGCCAGCACCTCTAGACTGGCCGTGACCTTTAACTTTCCCAATGCTCTTCTCTACCTCCTTTACTCCTCCATTCCCTCTACTTGCACAAGCGAGCTTGGAGTTTTAGGCTGCATTAACCCTCTTTCCCAGTCCCCTGCACAAGACCCACCACACAGCCCGGGACTAGGAGCTCAGAGTTACCCCCTGGTCTAAATTTTGCAGCCAAACCAGAGTGCTTTGTGACATAAATAAATTTCTCCTGCATGTGTGTTTTTTCCTTTTTCCGCCTCTTCTTGCTTGATGTTTCCAGGGGCAAATCTTTTCCAAAATAGAAGGACCGCATCCTATCTGGGGACTCTTGCAGCTGGATCTGCCGCATTATTAGCGCCCCCTCTCCACTGCTCTGCAGCTGTCCTCAGTGTCCTCCAGGTCAGATTCGCCCGGCGTGGGGGCAGGCTGACCTGTTCAGCTGGGATGCTGGGCCCAGTAGTCTCACCTGGCAGCGACGATTGCCGCTCACCAGAACACCCAGTTCGCCCATCCTGAGCACCGTCGGATTCTCCCGAGCTGCTGCTTGAGTTCCTGGCAAAGCACTCTTTAATGCCGCCGCTGCTCACGGATGCCATTTTGCTAAACCTCTCATCGTTTAAGAGTTTCTCTTTGAAAGGCCCACTTCTTTGCAGAATCCTTTCTCTTTCTTCTTCATAGAAGTCAATGGCCTCCTCACAGGCTTTAATCTGCCACGATTTGGCCAATTTCCTGGTGCGGCATCTGGCCTGCTCTGCATCATAGCAGGCAGCGCGCAGCTCCTGCCTATATATATTAAGCTGCCTCCCGACATGCCCAAAGTCCTTCATATATCTGGCAATACGCGATGCCACATCCGTCACTGACTCGCCCTCCCTGCGATCAGCCCAACTTGCCTGCGTATGTTGTTTTGCCGCATGGTCCTCCCCTTTCTTCCTCTGGCTGCGAGTCATCTTAGGCTCCTCCAGGGAAGTCAGGGTGACATTGCTGCCACCCCGAGCAGATCTTCTCCCCTCCTGGGGTGCAGTCCTCCCGCCCCCCCAACCAAATCCAGAGGGAAGAGGTCCGGGACTCCATGGCTGGAGCAAGCCCCTCACCTATAGCCTTGGCTGGGTAACTTTTCCTCTGACTGATGACCACACCCTGAATCTTGCAGAGCTCTCAAACACCCAACCTTCTCCAGAGATGCACTCACTATTCTGCTGGTGGTGGAGTCACTGTGTACATACATTACTTATCCTGTACTGATCCTGAGTTACATCTGGTATTATACTCCAGAGCTGCACTCACTATTCTGCTGCTGGTGGAGTCACTGTGTGCATACATTACTTATCCTGTACTGATCCTGAGTTACATCTGGTATCATACTCCAGTGCTGCACTCACTATTCTGCTGGTGGAACATTACTTACCTGTATGGATACCGAGTTGCACCCTGTAATCTGAAGTAACTTTTCTCCACCTCAAGTTATTATAGTCTGATCTTTCAGCAAGAAGACATTGAGGATGGGTTTAGTAATCTAGGAACGATCTCCGTCCACTCCGCCTGCACTCACAGAACAGCTATGTAAAACATAGTTGGCGGGACAGCAGTCTAGCACTGACAGTCATCCTATGTAAAAGGTACCTTAAGGCCGCCTGCAGACGAGCGGGTCGGATCCGGCAGCGAGAATTCTCGCCGCGCGATCCGACCCGAGCGCCTGCAGGGACGAGCGCGTACTCACCCGCGCCTGGCGGCCCCGGCTCTTTCATGTGCCGGCTGCCGCGCAGCCGGTGCATGCGCAGACCGGAGCCGGCGGCCGGGTGAGTGCATGCCCCGCAGAAAATTAGAACATGCCGCGGTTTGTTTGCCGCGTGAGATTTCGCGCGGCCAAACCGCGGCCGTCTGCATAGGAGTGCGTATTTTAATGCACTCCTATGCAAACTTTCAGCGGCGGAAATCCCGCGGGAAATCCCGCGGCGGGATTTCCGCTCGTCTGCAGGCGGCCTAAATCTATACGTTTGGTGAGGTTTGCACCATGACTTAATATATCCATATAGTACAAAAAAGCAACACTACTGTATGTCATCTGTATGATGTTTTTGATAGATGGTTTTCTTCTGCTGTTTTTTAAAGGGCCATTTCACACCAGCGTTTTTGCTATCTGTCTAGCTGTTCTGTCGTGGGAGCAACAAGGCAGAAAGAAAACTGTTCAGTTTTCCTGCTCATAGAAATGCACAGAAGCGGAAGACCTTTTGGTTGGTCTGTTTCTCAATCTTCTGTCTCCATTCTGTTTTTTACACTGGAACAGAACGCAGACTGCCGCACTTTTATTTTCAATTAAAAAAAAAAAAGAAAAATCACTTCCTTTTTTTTCCTCTTCACATTATCGATGGGAAACAAAAAAAAGAACAGAAACCAATCCGTTTCCATTCATTGCACTTCTGCTGTGTTCAGGTCCGGTTGTTGTAAAACAGGATTGCCTAAATTGTGAACTCAGCCTCATAATGGTTTTAAACATATAAGGCTAGGGCTACGTGGCGGATTTTAACCACGATACGGGTCGCACGACCAAAAATTGCTGTATAGCTCTGTGACCTCATACTATCACTGAAATTAATGGCTTCCAATGCGACTTTCAAGTTGCTGTGACCCACAGGTCACAAATGATCCACTTGCAAGTCACATTGTGATACCACTGACCTTAGAGTGCAAGGTCACAGAGCTACACAGCAGTCTTTGGTCGCACAACCCCTGTCTTGGTTAAAAGTCAATCTGCAGCCCTAAGCTTGTTTTTCGCACAGTATCTATATAGTAAGCTTGGTTCTGGTACTATATCCATGTAGTAAGCTCTGTTCAATTATTGTATCTATGCAGTTAGCTTGGTTCTTGTACCGTATCTCTATAGTAAGCTTTGGTTCCTGTATCATATTCATGTAGTAAGCTTGGGGCTCATAATTTTCATACAACCCCAGAACCTTGGTAGCCTTAATCCAGCCCTGCCAACAAGTACTCACCAACGGTTTCCTAATAAGTATGCACCCATCAGGCCAGCTCCTTCTACCATCCTAATGAATACTCACCAATGGTTTCCTACCATCCTAAGGCTGCATTCAGACGAACGTTTAATGGCTCAGTTTTCACGCCGAGCCGATATACGTTGTCCTCATCTGCGGGGGGGGGGGGGGGGGGGAGGATGGAAGAGCCAGGAGCAGGAACTGAGCTCCCGCCCCCTCTCTGCCCCTCTGCACCATTTGCAGTGTGGAGAGTCGGGGCGGGGCTAATTCTCGGAACTTAGCCCCGCCCCTCCCCATTGCAAATAGTGCAGAGGGGCGGAGAGGAGGCAGAGGGGGCGGGAGCTTAGTTCCTGCTCCTGGCTCTTCCATCCTTCCCCCCCCTGCACACGAGGACAACGTATATCGGCTCGGCGTGAAAATCGAGCCGATATACGTTCATCTGAATGCAGCCCAAGGAGTATGCACCAACATCGTACCAGCTGTTCCTACTATCCTAACAAGTACTGAGCTACACTCCTCAGAAATAACTTCTCACCATCTGAACACTAGCATCATCATGATAATCCTGGAATATTCAGAAGGAAAGACAGTTTACGAGAGGGACCACTGAGCACCACGCAGAGATTCCACGTTATCTCCTCATCCACCACACATTAGATTTTTTTCAGTTCAAGTCAAATGTTCCTTTCAACAATTTCCGAATGGTCACCACCATAGGATAGGACAGTATATAATAATGGGAATACTGACCCTGTGAGTGGAGGAGAGGCAACTCCTGGCCATAAGGCCCATTTAGACGGGACGAATGTCGGGCTGTTGCACAGGAGCTAGTAGGGCTGGCTCACTCACAGAGTGGCCAGCAAGGGGGCGGGGAGGGTGCAAGAGATTTTACTCCTCACTCTCCCCGGACCCTCTCCATTCACTTAACATAGCGGCCATTCAATACTGAACGGCTGCTATTTACACTGAAAAATCATCGTTTAGCTCTTCATCCATCGTTTATTTTGCTTAACCCCTTGAGTGGCACTCCTGGAAATTTTCCGGGATGAGCTCCACTGCCCATAAGCTTTGGCATTGTGCTCTGCCTGCACAAACCCACACAAAGCAGTGCAGAACTTTGAAAAACAGAAGCAGGAAGATATTGCCGATCTGCCGGCAATCTCCCGCTTTTATTTTCAAAGTCCTGCTCTGCTTTGTTTACAGGTTGCCATAGAGACCATAGGCTTGTCAGAAGCCAGCCGATGGTCTCTGTAGCAGTGAGAGCTGGTGCATGGCTGTCAGAGGATAGCCAGGCACCAGCTCTACACAGCAGAGAATGAAGAAAACCTCCGCTCTGCTGTGTTAATAACCCTTTACATGCCGCAGTCTATGAGACTGCAGCATGTAAAGGGCTGACAGAGGGAAGGGGTTCCCTCTGTCAGAGGATAGCTGGGCACCAGCTCTGACACAGCGGAGAATGGAGAAAATCTCCCATCTCTGCTGTGTTAACCCTTTAAATGCTTTTTTTGAGGGAAAAAAAAATGTTAAAAAATTATTAAAAAAATAAAAATACTTGTCTCCCTTTACTTTGTAAAAAATGTAAAATGTGGTATCCCTGCATCATAATGACCCAGAGGAGGAAGTTAGTACATTATTTAACCCCTTAATGACACGGACCCTTTTTTCCCCCCTTTTCTTTTCTTCCTTCCCCCGTTTAAAAAATCATAACTCCTTTATTTATTCATTGATGTCGCTGTATGAGGGCTTGTTTTTTGCGGGACGAGTTGTATTTTTCAATGGTGCATTTTCCCTATAATGTACAAAAAAAACTTACAAAATTCTAAGTGGAGTAAAATGGAAAAAAATAAAATGACATTCCGCCATCTTTCAGTGCGTTTTGTTTCTACGGCACACAAACTGCAACAAAATTGACCTGATAACTTTATTCTATGGGTCAGTATGATTACTACGATACCAAATTTGTATAGGTTTTTTTTGCTGTAGTACTTGTATTTTTTTTTTTCAAAGACATTTAATTTTTTAAAATTATTTTCTGCTGCATTTTCTGCACGCAATAACTTAATTTTCTGTCGACGTAGTTGTGCAAGGGCTCATTTTTTGCGGGATATCCTGTAGTTTGCGTTAGTACAAATTCGGAATACGTATGGCTTTTTGATCGCTTTTTATTTCATTTTTTCTAGGAGACAGGGTGACTGAAAAAGTGCATTTGTGGCGCTCTTTTATTTTATTTTTTTTCCGGACTACATTCACCATGCGGAGTAAATAATGCACTACTTTGATAGATCAGACTTTTATGGACACGGTGATACCAAATATGTATTTTTCCTTTGTGATTTCGATTTTTTATTATAGATATGGCAAAAGGAGGGTGATTTAAACTTTTAATACTTTTTTTCTTTTTCAGGGTGCATTCAGACGACCGTATATTGGCTGGGTTTTCACGCCCAGCCGATATACGGTGTCCCTCTCTGCAGGGAAAGGAGGCTGGAAGAGCCTGGAGCAGTGCTCTGAGCTCCTGCCCCCTCTCTGCCTCCTCTCCACCCCCTACACTATTTTCAATAAGGAGAGGCGGGACGGGGCAGAGCTAATTCTCAAAACTTAGCCCCGCCCCTGCCCCACCTCCTCTCATTGCAAATAGTGCAGAGGGGCGGAGAGGTGGTGGGATCTCAGAGCACTGCTCCCGGATCTTCCAGCCTCCTCCCCCTGCAGAGAGAGACGCCGTATATCGGCCGGCGTGAATACCCGACCGATATATGGTCATCTGAATGCGCCCTTAAACTGTGAAAAAGTTGCGAAAAAGAAAAAACTATTTCAATTTGGTATTGGCATAATCGTACTGGCCTGTAGAATTACTTTAATATATTATATTGCTCAGAGAATGCAGTGAAAAGTAAAAAATAAAAAGCATGCCAGAATTACAGATTTTGTTAATCTTGCCACTAGAAAAAAATGGAATAAAAAGTGATCAAAATTTTACATGTTCCAAAAATTTAGATAAATGAAGACTAGAGTTCACCCCGCCAAAAACAAGGCCTTCTGGGGGTCTGGCACTGGAAAAAAAAAATCAATATGGCTCTTTGAATGTGGCTACACAAAAGCAAACCTTTAAGAAAAAAAAAATGTTTTAAATGTACAAAAATAGCAAAACATTAAAAAAACTGTATAAACTTGGTATCGCCGTAACAGAGAATAAGGTTATCACATTCATTATTCTGTACGCTGAACGCCGTAAAAATGAAATCCAAAAAAACAAATGGCAGAATTTCTTTTTTTCCCTAATCTCCCTACAATTTTTTTTTACAAAAGTTATGTAATACATTATATATACCCAAAAATGATTCCATTAAAAAGTACAACCTGTCCCACAAAAAACAAGCCCTCATATGGCTGTGTCAATGGAAAAATGAAAAAGTTATGGCTCTTTGAACTCGACTGCAAAATTAGTTGAAATTAAATGATTAGACCATTTAAAAAACCTGCCCTGGGGGGTCCGACAGGGTGGTAAGAAACCGCCACTCAAGGGGTTAAACCATGGACGATGAACTAATCGCTGATCACTCAGTGTAAATAGTAGCCGATCAGTACTGAACGGCCGCTATGTTAAGTCAATGGAGAGGGGCGGGGAGTGCAAGGAGAGAAATCTTCTGCAGCCACCCCGCTGTGAGCCAGTGATACTAGCTCCTGTGCAACAGGATCGTGTATGTGCGGGGACGAGTGTTGGGCATCGTTTGCCCGACATTTGTCCCATCTAAATATGCATTGTGAGCAGTGAGACCTTATAGAGACCGGGGGGTCTTTTAAAATGACTTCTAAGGTGTAAAACTTGTGTACAGTATAGTATGTATATATGGATCTTGTGCATTATAGTATGTGTGTATTCGGATCCCATGTACAGTATGATTATATACATATATATATAGATCTTGTGTACAGTATAACATGCCTGAATACACGTCCAATGTACTGTATAGTGCGTATATATATAGTGGATTTTGTGCAGTATGGTATGTCTGTATACAATTTCATGTACGATATGGTATATATATATATATATATATACACACATACATACATATATATACACACACACACACACACACACACACACACACAGATCCTGTGCGCAGTATAGTGTGTGTTTATATGGGTCCCATGTATAGTATGGTGTGTACATACATATATTTATGGATCCTGTGTACAGTATAGATGTATACAGGTCTCATGTACAGTATTGTGTGTGTATATATATATATATATATATACGGATCCTGTGTCCAGTATACTGTGTATATATATATATATATTAGATCTTGTGTACAGTATAGTATGTATATACGGATCCTGTCTACAGTATAGTTTGTGCATATATGTATATATATTCTGTCTACAGTATGGTGTGTGTATACAGATCCCATGTACAACGTGGTGTGCATATATTCGGATCCTGTCTACAGTATGGCGTTTGTATATAGGGATTGTGGGTGCACTATAGTGTGTACATACAGATCACATGTGAACGTCTTCGGTGCGGGGGTGCTGACATTAGCTAATGAGTCACACACAGAAAAATGGCGTCCTCGGCTCAGGTACATGCGGAGGATGGATTGTATTTAACTTTATGATGGGGTTAAATCTGGGCGTTACCATAGCAACGTATCCCCAGCTGGAGTATTCAGCTCCTGCTATTAACGCATCAGGATGACACGTGAATGCTCAGGCTGGGGGTACAGAGACAGCCGGGGCAAAGAGGGAAGAGACAGCCGGGGTGCTTGGGATAGAAGGGAATAGACAGCCGAGGAGCCAGGGCAGGAAGGATGAGACAACCGTAGTGTTGGGTCATATATCATGTTATATTTCTCTCGTATTTTCATACACAGTGTTATATCAGCAGATGAGAGGAGGTATAATATATTATCCCCCTTCATCAACTCATACATCATATTATTACATCTCAATCCCTTCAAATATTATGTTATTACACACAATTCATCCTCATATATTATGGTATTATGTCATATTACTATACCCTCCCTCATTCACTGATACATAACTTTATTACACTCCACCATCCTCTCATATCATGTTGTTACATCCCCTCCTTGGCTTGTATATCATGTTATTGTACTCTTTTTCAACTTGTATATCATGTTATTATACCCCCTCTCCCTTCTCTCATATGTTATGACACCCCTCATCCTCTCATATATCATATTACACCGCACCTCTCATACCATATTACAAACTCCTCATCTTCATATATCATGTTATTACATTCCCTCATACATTGTGTTATTACATCCTCATGTATAATATTATTACACCCCCTCATCCTCATATATATTATTACACCCCCATATACATTGTATTACAGCCTTCTCATCTTCATATATAATATTGTTACACCCCCCAACATCCTCATATATAATATTGTTACACCCCTGCTCATCCCAATACATAATATTATTACATCCCCCTCATCCTAATACATAATATTATTACACCCCCTCATCCTCATATTTAATATACATACATAGTAGGTTAGGCTGATGTCCATCTAGTTCAGCCTGTAGTTACACCCCCTCATTCTCTCATACATCATGTTATCACTGCACTGTTATAAGGTGTGGCGACCGGTTTTATCTGCGTTATTTAATTGTGCAGTTGACTCCCTGGCGGCCTCCATTTAGCGGCGCTCAGCATCTCATTAGCCGGTAATTCACAATCCTGTTCTCTGCTTGTTTAATTGACTGAATGAGATTTCGGCCTAATCCTTCATTTTTCCAGGATGTCAGCAGACGCCAGAGACATTTGCCGACTTCATAATTCTGCAGTTGCTCTCTGGCTGCGACCCATGGCTTATCTGTCATCAGTTTATATATCAAAATGTTAAGGTCCGAAAGTGCAGCCAGTAGGTCACATCTCCATAGCTGCCACACCATGCACCTACGATCTACAAGCTGCATCCTGCAACCCTGATCCTGCACCCCACCTACAAGCTGCATTCTGCACCTCTGAGTTCACACCCTGCATCTGGCATTCCACATCCCACACACTGCACTTTATGCTCTACATGCTGCGTCCTGCACCCCACCTTCATGCTGCGTCCTGGAGCCCTGACCTTTCTCTCGTCTGCCAACATCTGCACTCTGCGGCCCACACCATGCACCCCACTTACATGCTGTATCCTGCATCCCACCTTCAAGCTGCATCCTGCAGCCCTGACCTTGCACTCAGCTGCCAAAATCTGGCACTCTGCACCCCACCTACATGCTGCATCCTGCACCCCTGACTTTGCACTCTGCTCCTAACAGCTGGGACACTGCATTCCATACCCTGCACCCCTGATCCCACACTTTGCACCCCGCACCATGCACCCCACTTTCTACATGCTGCATCCTGCACTCCTGACACCACAGTCTGCACTTCACATCTTACATCCTGCATCCCATATACTGCACCCTGCACTCCTGACCCCACACCTCACACTCTGCACCCCGCATCCTACACTGTGCACCCAGCACTTCTCACTCCAATGTAATTACAAGCCGTCTCCAGAGTAATGTTATGTCCCTGAAAGGAACCAAGATTTCTTCTGTAATAAGCGCTTTCCTCGGAGCTTCCAGACATGACCTTCAGTCTCCAGATAGGAAGAGGCTCACAGCAGAGGCGTAACTTGAAGCTCCAGGGCCCCAATGCAAAACCTGTAACAGGGCCCCCCAACTATAATGGTTTATTCATAGTACTGAGCTCCCTATATGGAGAAGAGAGGCCTTATGGGCCCCCTAAGGCTCCTGGGCCCGGTTGCCACCGCATCCCCTATAGGTAAGCCCCTGGCTCACAGTACAGGGCTCTCACCAAACTGGGGCTCCCGGCAGGAGAAGTGACGCCCCAGAAGTACAGTCAGGCGTGGAGCACCAAATGGTCTCCTAAAGAACACAAGTGAAGATAGCGCTGCCTCGTGTCCCTAACATGTACATGATACTCTGCACCCCAACATGTCACTTACATCCCACTCTGCCCCCTACATTTTGCATCCTGTGCTGCACTCCTGTAGAAGAGTACCATTAGGGCTTATTTACACAAGTGATATTCTTGCATGAGTGTTGTATGATGCGATGCGCACAAAACCTGCCTGAATATGAATGGATTTATTCCTTGCAGCATGGCAGCGAGGGGGAAAAAAAATAATCACAGCATGTTCCATTCTTGGGCGTTCTGTAAGAATGCTTCGCCAATTGTACGACATGACACTTGCATGCCGTGCGATGTGATGTTTCTCATTGAAGTCAATGGGAAACACTTGTAATCCTAACACGCACGTGAAGCTCACAATTTCACAGAAGCGATGCGATTGTGAATCAAAAACGCTTCACATCACCATTAAAAACACACGCTGGTAAGTGTTTCTCAGCCTGATATCACGCTCGTCTGTGTGAATAAGCCTTTACAATAAGGGGGGTGTACCGCCTGCTTGTCGGGGGCTCCTGACATGACTGTGCCTTATGATGTGGTGGCTAGAGGCGCTGTGCCCCCCCCCCCCCTATGTCACCTGACCTGGTGACCCTATGAGTGTAGAAACAGTTTGCAGATCTGCCCATCATTACAATACCTTCATTTGATCAGCTTATGGCATTTATGATTTGCTTTTGGAGTGTTGAAGCTATTTACTCCGATGGACTTAGGCCCCTTTCACGTGAGTGTATGTGCAATTGCACACGCATGAGCGTAGCGTTATTGCAGAACAAACTGTTTTTATGCATCTATTTTATGAGCATTAAAAAAATTAATTAAAATAAATAAAAATAAAAAAATTAATCGCAGCATGTCCTATTTTGGGACTGCGTAAAGATACAGCAGATACATAGTTGCATGCGTACTCACTGTGTTTTTACACGTTGGCAGGAGATGGTTTAAAAAAAATTATGAAATCAATTGGACCTTCTTGCATACTTTTATGTGAAAAAAAAATAAAATTGCATACACACCAAATACGCAACAGGTACACATATATACTTGCAGTACAAAATCTAAGTATTTCACAGGCCAAATACGCATACACCCGTGCGAATGAGCCCTAACAGTCCGTCCGCTCAACTTGTGTGGTAGAGCCTGATAGTCATTTACTCTCTGCTATCAGCCATTTTAGACTGAGGAGATGTGACCGCAGGACAGTGCAACCTATTACTCCCTCTTATCAGCCATTTCAAGCTGAGAAGATGTGACTGTAGGACAGTTGAATACAGTCTATTGCTCCATGTTATCAGCCATTTCAGGCTAGGGAGTGGCTGACTGTAATGGCATGTCAAACCACCATCTGTATTAGGGGTGTATTTTACAGTCTCCGCCATGGGAGCCTAAGCTTGCTTGGATGACCCCCTTTACAAACCCTGCATTCAAGGCATGTGGACAGCTGGGTGACATTTGGTGGCCATTAGTAGAGGTCACTCAGCATTTCTCACCCGTGCAGAAGATGCCACAGAGGCCTTCTTTGGTTTTTGGATCTCCCAGACATTCCTGCACTCCCCTTTAGACTTTGCATACATGAGCTGCACCCTGCTTTTTCGCTAGCGACCATCTTATTCTAGGGATCAGCACTAATGAGCAGGACTCTGACTTTCTGAAGTTAGTCAGGACCCCGTTGTACTCTTCATTCCACCATTATAGTTATCTTCTTCCTTCCAGAACTTTAACGTCTTTGCCGTGTTATTACCCAAAACTCCGACCACGCAGAGCCCACAACATGTCATAGCCTAAATTTACAGCAGACCATCCCCACAGCTGGAGACCTGCCCCCTTATAGGGCATCCCTGCTCCCAGCAATCATCCTGATACATGGAGGCCATTTGTCAATGTCCAGATTGTGACGCGGTGCGGCAGATGTAATCCGGGCAATATGGAGCTGATCTTACACAAATGTCCCTATAGATTTCACATTTGTACCAGAGACGAGGAGAATATGCTGATGTAAAGTGGATCTTTAGCATCGCTGCAACAGCTGCTCATGGAGCTGGGGGAGCGGATTTAACCCTTTAGAGCTACACAGTTCATTGTTCATCCTAGGATCATGATATTAAGATGGCATCCAGGCCTGGCAATGGATATTTTGGGAGCAGAGAGGCAGCAGGGCACAGTACGCCGGGGGCTGGAGTCTCTCTTTATGTAACGCGCATGAGGGATGGAGACGACTCCGGGGGTGAAATGTTCTCCCAAAAAGACGAGAGAGAGAAGTCGGCATCATGGGTCCAATCTGATCAGAAGAGAGAACGAGATGAGCGGTCAGGGAGGTGACAGGAGCTGTGCCTTTTGCCAATGTCACCTCCAGGGTGCCTGCCATCATAGAAAACTCTCTTGTCTCTGCTGTATTAGAAATGCGGCCCCGCTGCTTCCCTGTAAACGTTTTGCACTGTGTTATTTGTTACCCGGCATGAGTTTTGTTCTATGGGAAGATGTATAATGACCACTGAATGTTATCTGGAATCGATGGGGAGTAGAGATCTCTGCAATCCTATTAACAGGTCCCAAAAGACCTGCGTACAGAAAATAACGGAGGAAATCAGAGAGAAAAATTCAGGCGAGGATAACGAGACCGCATTAACATCTACTGCTGTCTGTCCAAAGGAACTACAAGTCTCAGAGTGCTGACGGTTTACCCTTTATTTCTCCAGTCCAGGAAGGGGAAGCCGAATCAGCACCACGGACAGCGCAGAGCTCACAGCACATCCTGACTGCTCCTAAGTGCAGCCATCCCGACTCCCCCCATATACATGAATGCTCATTCTACAGACAGCTATTTCCCCCCAACTCCCTCCATATACATGAACGCTCATTCTACAGACAGCTATTTCCCCTCCAACTCCCCCCCATATACATGAACGCTCATTCTACAGACAGCTATTTCCCCTCCAACTCCCCCCCATATACATGAACGCTCATTCTACAGACAGCTATTTCCCCTCCAACTCCCCCCATATACATGAACGCTCATTCTACAGACAGCTATTTCCCCTCCAACTCCCCCCATATACATGAACGCTCATTCTACAGACAGCTATTTCCCCTCCAACTCCCCCCATATACATGAACGCTCATTCTACAGACAGCTATTTCCCCTCCAACTCCCCCCATATACATGAACGCTCATTCTACAGACAGCTATTTCCCCTCCAACTCCCCCCATATACATGAACGCTCATTCTACAGACAGCTATTTCCCCCCATATACATGAACGCTCATTCTACAGACAGCTATTTCCCCTCCAACTCCCCCCATATACATGAACGCTCATTCTACAGACAGCTATTTCCCCTCCAACTCCCCCCATATACATGAACGCTCATTCTACAGACAGCTATTTCCCCTCCAACTCCCCCCATATACATGAACGCTCATTCTACAGACAGCTATTTCCCCTCCAACTCCCCCCATATACATGAACGCTCATTCTACAGACAGCTATTTCCCCTCCAACTCCCCCCATATACATGAACGCTCATTCTACAGACAGCTATTTCCCCTCCAACTCCCCCCATATACATGAACGCTCATTCTACAGACAGCTATTTCCCCTCCAACTCCTCCCATATACATGAACGCTCATTCTACAGACAGCTATTTCCCCCCAACTCCTCCCATATACATAAACGCTCATTCTACAGACAGCTATTTCCCCCCAACTCCCCCCATATACATGAACGCTCATTCTACAGACAGCTATTTCCCCCCAACTCCTCCCATATACATGAACGCTCATTCTACAGACAGCTATTTCCCCCCCAACTCCTCCCATATACATGAACGCTCATTCTACAGACAGCTATTTCCCCCCAACTCCTCCCATATACATGAACGCTCATTCTACAGACAGCTATTTCCCCTCCAACTCCCCCCATATACATGAACGCTCATTCTTCAGACAGCTATTTCCCCTCCAACTCCCCCCATATACATGAACGCTCGTTCTTTAAACAGCTATTCCCCCCCCCCCCCCCCCAACTCCCCACACACACATGAACACTCATTCTGTGGAAAGCTATTTCTCCTCCCCCCCCCCCCCTCATATACATGAATGCTTGTTCTGCTGACGGCTATCTCCACCTAACTCCCCCCATAGACATGAATGTTTGTAATGCCCCCCCCCCCCCCATATACTTGTTCAACTGATAGTTATTTTCCCCAATTCCTCCCATACACATGAACATTTGCTGGGCCAACAGCTATGTCTTTTCCTGATCTTCCAGTCCACTAGTACGGTCAGTTCTTGCAAGTGTGCATGTATTTTCAGCAAGGAGAGGACAATTGCCAGACCGCTCTGGTGGCCACCTAATCTCCTGGAAGGACAGAGGATCAAGCAGGGTGACAATCTACATTCCCAATCCTTCTTTCTTCTAACAGAATCTCGGCAAACGCCCAACAAACAAGCTAGTCGGCAGGTCTCATTGAAATCAGAAGGTTCCACTTTGAGCAGCTTTAGAGCCGATTCACACGAACGTACTTGTAGAGGTATTTTCGCATGTAAAAAAAATTTGCCAGTATAACGCAACCAAGCCATGCCTTTAACCCTTTCCAATCCACTGTCTGAAGACATTATGATTTAAGTCTGTACAGCTCTGATGTTGGAAGACGTCCGTCGGGGTTCTCTTACTGTATATTGCCAGCCTCTCTGTTATCAGAGCCTATCCAACGTGTCACCTCATGCAGTACTGGCTTTAGCCAGCATATAGCGCTGTTGTATAATGACAGAAAAAGAGTAAGCCCCCTAGGAAGACCAGGATACAAATTAGATTCGAAAGCGTTAATTTCAAAAGATTCTTTCAGACGAATGTTTTTTTCTGCGCAAAATCTCCATCCGCCAAAAGATAGGTCTTGTCCTATCTTTGTCTGTGTTACGCAGAAAGCTTCTATATGGGGAGGGAGTTACCCTGTGTACAATTTAGCATTTAATTGCCATTCTATTCCACAAGAAGATTGTAACAAGCAAGTGTGTAAACGGGCATATTGATCACAAAAAGAAATGATCGAATGGCTGCCATCTCCTCCATTTATGTAAAAAAAAAATTATATATATTAATTAGTCAAACATTAACACATACGCTCGTCTGAATAAGCCCTCAGTGTACTTTCATAGAAAACCCGTAGCTAAAACCATTTCAACATTTTGCCACAGGTCTGGAGCAGACTTCACCCCTTCCATTGAAAGGGTGAAATATGCCGCAGATCTGCAGCAAAGACTACATCAAAAACTCTGCTCTGTGTGAACACCTTTCTAAAGCTGTAACTTTACAAAAATAGTTTTTTTATAACAAGTACTCAGATCAATTTCTAGATCTCTGCTGGCTCTTATTGAAGGAATAGGTTTGCTTGCACAGCTGAGGGTTTTGCTACCTTTGTATCAAATCATCTGTTAGCAAATCGCCAGACTCCAGATTGATACATTGTAACAAACCCTATAAACAGGTTAGACATTTGTGCTGCTCCTGTCTTTATCTCATAAAGAAGCATCTACACTGAAGCATTGTAACAACCCCCCAACTATGTGAGCAGCCTGTGGTGCCATTTTCTAATAAATTAAGGATTTCCTGTTGTGTATAAGGTGATATATCATCTCTCATATCGCTTCCAGCATCCGTGTCCAATCTCTGTGGTATATACACCGAGCAATATACAGTATTAACTTGACAGATATCATCCTCTTCCCAACCTAATGTGGCTGATAACAGTGAACAGCGGATTGCATTCTCCTGCTAATAAGGGACTACAGGGTTAACCTTGTGATGAGTTGCAGTGGTCTGTAAAGTCTATAGCAGGGTCTCTACTGGATAGCTGATTGATGATATACTGCATACGGTAAGGTTCAGTTTTGGGGTCCGGTGAGGAGCCAACAACCAAAATCAATCCAGTGTCCTTTTGCAATGTGGACCCCACCGTTTCACGAGGAGCGCTGCGGGGAATCTCCGTCCATGTTAATCAGTGTAACTCCGCTGCATTCTGCCGCTCGCCTCTGCCAGGCTCATTAAACACAATACCTGTGGGAGATGTTATGAAACACATGAGACCCAAGAGCCTTCCACGTGGATGACGGGCCAAGCACACAGCAAAAAGTGCGCAGCGTGGACGTGGGCGCTGCCTGCACGCCCCTCATATTGGGGGTCAGTGTGAACTCAACTGGGCCAGATCAAAGTACAGTGTAATCCCACATACCACAGTGATTGGCACCTTGCCTGCCCTGTAGTCGTTACAATGCATTAGTCCGGAGGATTGTCTACATTGATACAAACAGCAGCACAAATCTCTCTCCTGTCTTGATAGTTGTTACAATGTATCAGTGCAGGTAACATGCATTAGGCCGTATGCATGGATAATTGAGTTGCACCTAATATTCTCGAGCGCAACTCACAGCACATGGACCCTCTGTCTGTGTGGGACACGTTACAAGTCGTCTTCTCATACGAGACTTGCACGAAATTAGGACATGCGGTGATTTTTCAAACTCGGAGGGAAAAGTTACTCAAGTGAATGGGCCGTTTTCCCGTGCGAGTTCTGTCCATATCGCAGTTCTACGAAACTCATACGGGAATATTGCTTATGTGCATGAATCTTCAGTCTGGAGTCCAGGATGTCACTTCACAGAGGATTGTCCAGACAGGTTACATTGTGAGAAGTATTAGGTTAGGATGGAGTTTTCAGCATCTGGAGGTTAGCGATGTGGTTTCTACACACTGATAGCAAGCAGAGATCTTGAAAACAATGATTTGAAACAAAATCTATTAGGGACCTTTCAGACCAGATGAAATTGTCTGCAGGACGGAGAGCAGATGCGGATTTAATCAATGTGGATTTTGTTGCTTTTTTAACTGCAGAATGCGTTCTGTGGAATATCTTACTTGTACCTTTTTTCCGCAGACTTTAATTGCAGAATTATATCTTCTGTATGTTGGAATCACAATTCCACAAGACGTCTTTAATCCTGCGGTTTTGAAGTAAAGACGCACAGATTTTAACAGGTGTAGCATTCATGCCCCATAGGATAATATTGTGACGCAGAAATGTTTGATTCTGTCCCATATAAGAGGTCCATTAGGCCTCTTTCACACGAGCGGTAATATCGCACCTAAGTCAGCTAAACACTAAAATCATAACTACCTCTGCCGAAAATCGCGTGAATGGACGATTTTCCGTGAACAAGTCCTGAGCTTAGTTAGTGGTTTCTCGTCCATACACACGGCCGGGTGGGAAGTATTGCTGAAAAAATGCGCTGCTGATCGTAATTCCCTCGGTCGGCAGAAATCCTACTAATGACTTAAATAGAGGCACCTGTCATCTTTTTCTGGCATTGCACGCAGCTAAACTCCTTCCTCCTCCCTTTTTGCAGCTCCCATAGGAGTCTATGGAGGCTCCAACGTTTTTCGGTCCAAAGATAGGGCAAGACCGACATTTTCCAACAGCAGGAAATTTCGGTCACTTAATTCAGTCACTTATGTGTTATTTTTTTCAGTCCATTGTTTCTGCACAGCTAAAACTCGTTTGTCAGAATGAATACATTGAAAACCATTGGTTCTGATGGTCGCGATTTTATTACGCCGCTAACTTAGCTGCGCAAAAACATTTGTGTGAATGAGGTCTTAAGGGCCTTTCACACAGGATTGAATTGCTCGCAGGACACAGCGTAGATGTGAATTTTGTGAATTAGGGTGACTTTACACAAGCATATACACATTTCTGCGTGTCTCAGTCAACGTTTTTGTGCACGGACCGAGGCTTTTTTGCGTGTTTGTCGGTGTATTGTACTGTACTTTTTCCGTCCGCAGGGCATATTTATCTTGCGCTGCAAACACAGATGCACCACTTGAAATGGCTAATTCGTCTAATGAGTTCCAGATGTGTTCTTTCTCCAGCAGAATTACGCAGCATATTATGCATCTGCATATTGCGCTCATTTGAACATCTCCCATTGACTTTTATAGGGACCTTGCGTAGGAAAGTAGAGCATGCTGCGTTATTATTTGTGCGACCAAAATGCACACGCAAAATACAGAAGTGTGAATAAACCCATTGAAATCAATTGGTTCTATCTTCTACATATTGTGGGTGTAAATTTTATGCACGCAAATACGCAAGCGTGAAGGAGCCCAAAGTGCGGATTTAATTACAGATTGCATTCTGCAGGACGCCTTATGAAATTCCTTGTGTTGTATTGTGCAGACTTTAATTGTGGAATTACGTGGCCTGGCCTGTATGTTAGAAATCCCCAACAACCCTTCCTCAAGACGTATTCAATTCTGAGGCAGAAAGCTTTTCCTCTGCAGAATTTAATTTAGCGGTTTTGAAGATGCGGATTTCTGCAGATGCGGAATTCAGCTCCCATAGAGATAACATTGTTACGCAGAAATGTCCGCGCGTCCCAATTCCATCCAGTGTTCATTTCCGTTACACTGGATGCGCCCCTCAACGTGGCTATAAACAGATGGCCCGCAGATCCCTCGTGTCTGCAGCCTCTTTTACCTCGTCCCATTCTGGTCATGTTAGAGTACTTTTACAAGTACCATGTTTTTAAAAGCACAGGTATCAGCTGTTGGATACCCTACAGTCGTCTCATGTAAAAGTACCTTCACACAGACTTGGTGGTGTATTTTATAGACATCTGGACTTCTTGAGCAGTGCCGGTGATGAGCGGTCGCGCAGGAACGATAGAATTAACCGACTAGAATGGTAAAACCTGATATAGGATATGTTCACACATAGTGAAAATGGTGCAGATTTTCTGCAACTGAAAAAACTGCATGAGAAACCACCTCAAACTCCGCACCATTTCCGCTACTTGTGAACGTACCCATAGAGAGAGAACAACCCAGAGCTGCGTTCTCATCATAAACACAAGCAATGCTGCAAGTAAAATAAGTCCATGGTCCTTCCCCCATATTGCCGGCCCCTATATGTCATCTTGTCTATATGTTCGGGGCTGGGACTCTTCACCTGGCTCTGTGATATAACCAATCCCACTCCCTACATAGCCCCATCTACTGCACAGGGTGGACGAGGGGCTGCTAACCCCTAAGCTGCCGGTCCCTGAGCAATAAAAACATTTGGCGCCAGGCATTCCTCAGGTTGACCTGCCCCCCCAATGAGCTCCAATCCTCTTTTATTTGTGGTACACTGATGTATACCAGCTAGACGGGAACCAAAATGATGCTCTTTTCGGCTCTCGACTGCCTAATGGACCCCTAGGGACACATTTCGCATGAACATTGGGAGCTTTCATGGTATGCACACTAAGGGGCCTTTCACACGGTACGGAATAATCAGTCCCTGAATTCTGCACCAAAATCCACGTTCTAGCAGTGCGGATTTTGGTGCTGAATATTCCATCCTGTGTAATAGGTCACTAAAGGTACGGCAAAAACTTGATGTTGATGGGGCCAAATGTGTATATATGTGTGTAACGTGTATATTTATATGCAAGTATGTGTTTTGTGAGTATATCTGCATGTGTACAGGGCCTTGCAAAAAAGTATTCACCCCCTTGGTGTTTTTCCTGCTGTGTTGCATTACATCCTGAAGTTATATGTTTTAATGTAGATTTTCTATAATGAAGCTGAGAGAATAATCCAAAAGGGATACAGATGGAGGAAAAAATGCCAGAACCGAAAAATAGTATATATGTATTAACCCCTAAATAAAGTCTAGCGCAACCAATTACCTTCATAGCCACATAACCAGGTGTGTGCAATCAGCGCATCACATGATGTCAGTATAACACGCCTGTTCTGTAAGCTGAAAACCAAACAGGTGAGAGGCCAGGACCCTCCTGTGGACCATTACATCCAGTATACCGACATGGAGAGAGAAGGGGCCGCCAAAACTCACCGACTGGGCAAGAAACAGCAAGGACACCAACAACGACTGACGGAGATGGAAGGAGCTGTATATAGGACGCTATAAGCCGTACACTATATAGAGGAGATGGAAGGAACTGTATATAGGACACTATAAGCTGTACACTATACAGAGGAGGTGGAAGGAACTGTATATAGGACACTATAAGCTGTACACTATACAGAGGAGGTGGAAGGAGCTGTATATAGGACACTATACAGAGGAGATGGAAGGAGCTGTATATAGGACACTATAAGGTGTACACTATACAGTGGAGGTGGAAGGAGCTGTATATAGGACGCTATAAGCTGTACACCATACAGAGGAGCTGGAAGGATCTGTATATAGGATGCTATAAGCCGTACACTATACAGAGGAGCTGGAAGGATCTGTATATAGGATGCTATAAGCCGTACACTATACAGAGGAGATGGAAGGAGCTGTATATAAGACGCTATAAGCCGTACACTATACAGAGGAGATGGAAGGAGCTGTATATAGGACACTATAAGCTGTACACTATACAGAGGAGATGGAAGGAGCTGTATATAGGACACTATAAGGTGTACACTATACAGAGGAGCTGGAAGGATCTGTATATAGGATGCTATAAGCCGTACACTATACAGAGGAGCTGGAAGGATCTGTATATAGGACACTATAAGCTGTACACTATACAGAGGAGATGGAAGGGGCTGTATATAGGACACTATACAGAGGAGATGGAAGGAGCTGTATATAGGACGCGATAAGCTGTACACCATACAGAGGAGATGGAAGGATCTGTATATAGGACGCTATAAGCCGTACACTATACAGAGGAGATGGAAGGATCTGTATATAGGACACTATAAGCCGTACACTATACAGAGGAGGTGGGAGGATCTGTATATAGGACACTATAAGGCGTACACTATACAGAGGAGCTGTATATAGGACGCTATAAGCTGTACACTATACAGAAGAGATTGAAGGATCTGTATATAGGACACTAGAAGGGCTCATTTACACGACCATGATGTCACCGCTTATTACGCCTGCATTATACGCAGTGAATGGCGTCAATGAAAGTACATTGATTTTCATTGATCCATTCACATTAGCGTGAAAAAGATCGCAGCATGCTCTACTTCACCACATATTACGCGCGAACAGCCCTATTGTTTTCGATGGATTGTGTATGTAATGCTGTCCATACGCAACTGTATATAGGTGACATTGCATATGTAAGGCTGCTACGAGACACAGCAGGGAATTTTAAAAAAAAACCAGTCACACTGCACACGGCAGCGTGCGTAAGATACGCTATCATGCGCAGTACTTTATACCTGCCATACGAAGCGATAGCCGGCTCACCGCCGTCTCCAGGGGCGGTAAAACGCTGCGTGACCACACATAACGTATATGCCCGTGTGAATGAGCTCTTAGTCGTACACTCCATAGAGGAGGCTTTATGGAAATGTAGCCAGAAAACCCCATGTGACGACTCCCCAAACACATCAAAGAAGGTTCTCTGCTCGGAGGAGACATCATGGGAAATGCTGTGTGGAGCCCCCAACACTTCCCATCACCCGCAGAATACCATCGCACAGTGACACCTGGTGGTGGCATCATGGGGGGTATAAAGAGCTGGTCAGGATGGAAGGAAAGATGGACGGCATTAAGTACAGGGAGGAGGAAGCCGGTGTCATCTGGAGATCTGAGACTGGAATGGAGGTTCACTTTCCAGCAGGGCAAGGACCCTAAACGTACTGGTGGAGCTACAATGGAGGGCGTAAGGGGGAATATGGAAATGTCTGGGAACGGCCTCAGTCCAATGGAGAATCTGTGACAATATGTAAAGACAGACACCAACGCAACCCAGAAGAGCGGGCAAACATTCTAGTGTCTAGATGTGATGAGCTAAGAGAGACCCCAAAAGAAAAGAGGGCTCAACAAAGTATTGACTCTAAGGGGTGAATATTTAAGCAAATTCTAGTTCTCTATTTTGTCTTCATTATTTCTTGTGCCGCTGTAAAAAATATTGTGTACCTTCGGCATGTTGTGTAATCAGATAGTACAACCCCTAAATATCATTAGAATCCCAGGTTGTAATGCAACAAACAAAGATACCGCGGGGGTAAATAACTTTGCAAGGCACTGTATACCCTCTATATACTAACCATATATCCCAGGGCCTACATATCATACGGCCTGTGTGTGTGTATAGATACGTATATTATTACCCCTCCCATTGTTTAGTTGCTCGGTTGGGATTACCAGCTGTGAAATCCACCGTTACATAATCACATTTTACATGAAACCTGTCGGTATTTTTCAAGCTGCCCTCAGTAATCTCCAAAAATGTCCGACCTCAAGGGTCACATATATAATATCTTACACAGATCCAGGTTAACCTCCAATATTAACTGCGGAGCTGAGAATGCCATGGGTAGAACTGCTATAACTGAACTCTGTTATCACTGTCTTACCTGTGGTGTTACATAGGACTGCAGGTCACAGCTACTACATTATCTGTACTCAGAGTTTCTGCGGTGTTACATAGGACTGCAGGTATCTGGCTCCATTATAATGCATGGTGCCCACACCTTATAACACGCCAACCACTTTCATGTAACAAATCTACTAGCCGCGCGGTTGCAGGGTCAGTATCACAATGGGATTTCCAGCGCATGTTAATAACACAATAATATTTCATGATCCGTCTGACGTCACGCAGAGCAATCATCCTGCCCGCAGCACAGCACATCTCCACCGTACATAGCAATCTCATGAGATGCAGAACATGATGCCCGTCCCTGCTGGCACTAAAGGGATTTATGGCACTAAAGGGATTTTAAGGCAAACACCGGCGTCTTCTGCAGCCAGGGGCTGATAACAGCGAGTCACTGAGCACTTAGTGTGTGTTGGGGGTGTATGTAGTGCACTATGTGTACCTCCAGGGGTCTCACACCCAATAGAGACAGAGGAATGTAAAGCTTTTTCCACCCTGGCACCCCAATAAACGATTAACTAGCCAGAGTGCATCCTGCGCAGGTGCAGTCCACATTGGACCTGTCCATAAAAGACTGCAATAGTGGTCATCCCTTCTAAGCTTGTCATACACCGCAGCCCAGCAGCTTATAGATAGGGAGGGTCTTCACAACCCAGCATATTAGATGGCGATGTCCAATGAAGATAGCTAGTACTGCCCTAAGAGTCCTGACCGCATCCTCCACCATCGACTCTGCTCCACTGGATAAGCTGTCGTCTCTCACTCAGCAATGTCCTCCAAGTTACAGCCCCAAATATCCCACGTGTCCTTTACCGGCCATCACCATTATGGTCATCACTGCCAAATATGTAATCCATTTTATTATGAGTAGTTGTTAGGCAGTTGTAAAGAAACGGACACTGCTTGTCTACATGCTGTGGCATCAACAGTTCCGAAATTACTATTGTTTCCATATGAGCACAGTGTCTTTGGGGTACGCAGTATAGATGTAACACACCGAATCCCTTACTGAACTACCACAGAGCAACAGAGCTGTGGTGTTATCTAGGTTTACTTCAGTAGATGGGCCACGTCTAACAGATTATTACAGATGTGGCCATTATTCTAATCTTGGAAGACACCCCGGGGTCTCCCATATACAATAAACTGAGAGGAGCAAGACTTTAGAGTCTCCCATATACCATACACTGAGGACATCAGGGTCTCCCATATACCACACAATATAGGGATCAGGAAGAGACCCAGGGTCTTTTTCGTATAGCCTGAGGTTGGCAGGACCTTGGGGTATCCCATATACCATAAACTGAGGAGCAAGATTTTGGGGTCTCCAATATACCATACACTAAGGACATCAGAGTCTACCATATAACAAGCAATATAGGGATCAGGAACAGGAAGAGACCCCAGGGTCTTTAGTATCGCCTGAGGTTTTCAGGATCTTAGGGTCTCTCATATACCATACAATGAGAGAAGCAGGACCTTGAGGTCTCCCATATACCAAATATTGAGGACATTGTGGCCTCAGAGTCTCCCATATGCCATACACTGAGGGAATCAGGTCTTCAGTGTCTTTAGTATACCATACAATGAGAGGAGCAGGACCTGGATGTCTTCAATATCCCAAACACTGAGGACATCAGGTCCTGGGGGTCTCCCATATGCCATACACGGAGAAGAGCAGAACCTTGGGGTCTTCAATATACCATACAATAAGAGAATCAGGGCCAGAGAGAGGTTGCCAGGACCTATGGATCTCACATACACCATAAACTGAGAGGATCAGGGTCTTTTGTATACCATACAATGAGGGGATCATGACCTGGATGTCTCCCCTATACCATACACTGAGGGGATCAGGACCGGGGTTTACTCCCAAATGCCATACTATGAGGTAATCAGGACCTGCTGGTCACTTATATACCATACACTGATTGGATCAGGACCTGGGGGTCTCCCATATACCATACACTGAGGGTCTCCTATATACCATATACTGAATGAATCAGGACCTGGGAGGTCTCCCATATACTGAATGAATCAGGATCTGGGGGTCTCCCATATATCATACACTGAAAGGGATCAGGATCCGGGGGTCTCTCATAAAGCATTCACTGAAGTGCTCAGGACCTGGGGCTCTCACATATACCATACACTTTGGGCGATGAGGACCTGGGGGTCGCCAGTAGTACAATTACAGCAGAGGCAGTAAGTGCTGCTAAGCTGGAGAGCAGGACGAGGGTCCCCCGGGGAGTAGACCTCATTCCTTCACAGATCTGTCTGAGACTCCGCTGGAAGGTGACAAAAATCTTTGCCAAAATAGCATCTCCCACCGGGGGACAGAAATACTCTGCGGGAGGAGATTAACCCTTCCCTCGCAGCCTGCGCTCAGTACACGTGGACAGCTGGAGATGCAGCTCCTGACCCTTAATGCAGCCAGGTTATGTAAGGCTGCGGAGCTGGGAGCGTCCTCGGCCAGGGTTGGATTGTCAGCTCTGCAGCCCAGCTTCTTACCTTGGTGCTGTAGGACTGGCAGGAGAATAGCAGCTCTGGTCCCGCAGCGTCTCCCCAGCAGGCAGCTCGCACACAGATCAGGAGGATGCAGGAGTCTCCATGTGTTCTTCACTTACAGCCCCCTTGTGAAACTTACAGCTTCAAACTGACATGTGGCCCCTCCCACACATGGGGGGGGGGGGGGGACTCATGACATCACGAGAAAACTTTCCGCACCTCCCCGGCTTCTTCTCCTGCACGGTGACTTATGGCTCAATATAGAAATCCTGCTCTATATATAAAACCGCAACTCCTGCTGGGGGTGAGGAAGATGGGGGTTATAGTAATGAGGTCGATGGAGGTTATAGTGATGAGGCTGGTGGTGGTTGTACTGATGATGGGGCTTAAAGTTAGAAAGCTGGGGGTGATTGTAGTGATGATAGGGGTTATAGTGATGAGGCTAGTGGTGGATTTAGTGATAATGGGGTTTATAGTGATGGTGGGGGTTAGAATGATGAGGTCGGTGGTGGTTTTAGTGATAATGGGGGTAATAGTGATGAGGCCGGTAGTGATGATGGGGGTTAGAATGATGAGGTTGGCAGTGGTTGTAGTGATGATGGGGGTTATAGTGTTGAGGCTGGTGGTGGTTGTAGTGATGATGGGGGTTATAGTGATTAGGTTGGTGGTGGTTGTAGTGATGATGGGGGTTATAGTTTTGAGGTTGGTGGTGGTTGTAGTGATGATGGGGGTTATAGTTTTGAGGTTGGTGGTGGTTGTAGTGATGATGGGGGTTATAGTTTTGAGGTTGGTGGTGGTTGTAGTGATGATGGGGGTTATAGTGATGAGGTTGGTGGTGGTTGTAGTGATGATGGGGGTTATAGTTTTGAGGCTGGTGGTGGTTGTAGTGATGATGGGGGTTATAGTTTTGAGGCTGGTGGTGGTTGTAGTGATGATGGGGGTTATAATGATGAGGTTGGTGGTGGTTGTAGTGATGATGGGGGTTATAGTTTTGAGGCTGGTGGTGGTTGTAGTGATGATGGGGGTTATAGTTTTGAGGCTGGTGGTGGTTATGTCAGTATTTTAGGTTCAGTAATATTGAAAAAAAACGTAAGAACAAAGTTTTGCGGTGCAGACAGATATTGAAGATGCAATGCGTACAGTAGGGGTGCTAAGGAGGCAGTACAGGGCAGGGTGTAGAGGTGCAATGCAGAGGGTGGAGCTCTTGGACAGAAAATTGGATGGACAGAGAGTAAGGGTGCGAGTGAGAGACTGAGAGGTGGACATAGAGTAGGGGTGCTGGAGAAAGACTGGTGGGGGGAAAAGAGTAGGATTGCTGGAGAAAGGCTGTGGGGTGGTCAGAGAGTAGAGGTGCTGGAGGGAGACTGGGGTGTGCACCAAGAGTAGGGTTGCTGGAGAGAGACTGAGGGGTGGATAGAGAATAGGGTTGCTGAAGAAAGGCTAGGGGCTAGCTAGAGATTAGAGATGCTGGATGGGGGGCAGAGAGTAGAGGTGCTGGAGAGAGAGACTGTGGGTGAACAGAGTAGAGAGGCTGGAGTAAACAGAATGTAGGATTGCTGGAGAGAGGCTGCAGGGTGAACAGAGAGTGGGGTGCTGGAGAGAGACTGAAGGGTGCACAAAGAGTAGGGTTGCTGGAGAGAGGATAAGAGGTGGACAGAGAGAAGGGCTGCTGGTGAGAGACTAGGGGTGGACAGAGAGTAGGATTGCTGGAGAGAGGCTAGGGGTGGACAGGGAGTAGGATTGTTGGAGAGAGTCTGGGGGTGGATAGAGAGTAGGGGTGCTGGAGAGAGGCTGTGGGGTGGACAGACAGAAGGATAGTAGGATTGCTGGAGAGAGGCTGGGGGTGGACAGAGAGTAGGGGTACTGGAGAGAGGCTGGGGGTGGACAGAGAATAGGTTTGCTGGAGACAGACTGGGGGTGTACAAAGAGTAGGGTTGCTGGAGAGAGGCGGGGGGTGGACAGAGAGTAGGATTGCTGGAGAGAGACTGGGAGTGGACAGAGTAGGATTGCTGGAGAGAGGCTGGGGGCTGACAGAGAGTAAGGGTGCTGGAGACATACTGGGGGTGGACAGAGAGTAGGATTGCTGGAGAGAGACTGGGGGACAGAGAGCAGGATTGCTGGAGAGACAAGGGGTGGACAGAGAGTAGGGGTACTGGAGAGAGGCTGGGGGTGGACAGAGAGTAGGGGTGCTGTAGAGAGGCTGGAGTGGACAGAGAGTAGTGGTGCTGGAGACAGACTTGGGGTGGACAGAGAGTAGGATTGCAGGAGAGAGACTGGGAGTGGACAGAGAGTACGCTTGCTGGAGAGAGGTGGGGGTTGGACAGAGAGTAGGGGTGCTGGAAACAGACTGAGGGTGAACAGAGAGTAGGGGTGCTGGAGAGAGACTGGGGGTGGACAGAGAGTAGGATTGTTGGAGAGAGACTGGGGGTGGACAGAGAGTAAGATTGCTGGAGAGAGACTGGGGGTGGACAGAGAGTAGGATTGCTGGAGAGACAAGGGGTGGACAGAGAGTAGGGGTACTGGAGAGAGGCTGGGGGTGGACAGAGAGTAGGGTTGCTGTAGAGAGGCTGGGGTGGACAGAGAGTAGTGGTGCTGGAGACAGACTGGGGGTGGACAGAGAGTAGGATTGCAGGAGAGAGACTGGGGGTGGACAGAGAGTAGGATTGCTGGAGAGAGACTGGGGGTGAACAGAGAGTACGCTTGATGGAGAGAGGTGGGGAGTAGACAGAGAGTAGGGGTGCTGGAAACAGACTGGGGGTGGACAGAGAGTAGGGGTGCTGGAGACAGACTGGGAGTGGACAGAGAGTAGAGAGGCTGGAGGGTGGATAGAGAGTAGGGTTGCTGGAGAGAGAGTGAACAGAGTGTATTGTTGCTGGAGAGAGGCGGGTTGTTGGATAGATAGTAGGGGAGAGAGGCGGATTGCTGAATAGATAGTATGGAAGAGAAGCGGGTTGCTGGAGAGAGACTGGCAGGTGGGCAGAAAATAGGGGTGCTGGTCATAGTGTTCAAGGTTACATCTTCGGGTTAAGGTACTCATTCAGGACATGTTAATCTCTGTAAGGTTCTGTTCACATCTGTCCCAGAGGTACAGTTTGGATCCTCCAGTGCAGATGTGTTCTAAATTCCCAAATGAAATAGTTCAGCACACTTCTAGTCAATGGGGTCTGTCTGACACTGTTCGATTCCATCATACGAAGGATCTATTCGGACAGGGATTCCTTTTTTCTGTTCTCATAACACAGCAGAAAAACGAAAACCTGATCTGAGCCTGAACTCTGGTAGTGGGATTCAGGGCTCAGCTATGGTGCTGATCGTTAGGGCTTTCTCATACGCAGGACTTGTCTCGGCTGCTCAATGAGCTCAGGATTCTGTGCATTTTCCCCATGTGAGCTGACAGCCACCAAGAATTACTGCAACATGACAGGTCCCTGAGGGAGCAGATAATGAACCGGCTGCACTGTAAAGTCACACTGAATATGACCACCCTGAAAATGAACATAAAAAACACCCCCATATTGTCAGGCAATAGAGACAGCTGGTGCCCCCCAGTATCCCTTCATCAGAAGATCATTGATGTGGACACCTAGCTCCTTAGTGTCATCCTGAGCTAGATCCCTGCTCCTTACAACGTGCCGCCTGGATAAGGACCATCATCACTATCAGACAGCCTGCAGTTTCATGTGTAATACTGTCCAGCTCCTGCATTGTCCTCGGGGGAAATAATTTAATATTCTATAACCGGCTCAGGCCTCCGGCATATTTTTCGTCCATTTGGGGAACTATTAAAGCATGGACTTCACATGGGCAGCATACGGACACATATTATTCAGTTTTGCAACACACACCGCAGCGTTTTTTCACTCTCACACGGACTACACATGCACTATTCGGATCTGAGTTGGGCGAAAACACACTGCTGTGAGCGCAACTACGCTCGGTAGTACGGAGCGTACTTGCACGTAAACGAGAAAAAAATTTTCACCCTCAACGACAGTTCAAACTCTATGCCAGAGTGCAGGAGTTTGAAAATAACAGCGGGAAGATAGGTGCCGCCCGATTTTCCCCGCACAATGTATTCACTACATATGGGGAAGATAGGGCAGGTCCTATCTTTTCTCAGCCGTAATATTCACGACCGAGAAATCCCCACAGTGGAAATGAAACCATTGGATTTCTATTGAAATCAGTGGTTTCATTTTGTCCCATTATACGTCTGTATAAGGGCGCCCACCCACTGGCGATTTTTTTTCCCTGCGAAATTCGCAGCATTTTTTTCTCTGCAGGGGTCTATGGGACTTGTAATGTTAAAATCGCGCAAAATCGCGATTTCGCGGTAACATTACAAGTCCCATAGACCCCTGCAGAGAAAAAAATGCTGCGAATTTCGCAGGGAAAAAAAATCGCCAGTGGGTGGGCGCCCTAAGGGGAGAAAAACACGTCCATATGTTTAAGCCCTTATGGATGAGAATAGCCCATTCAAGTCGATAGGGATAGAAAAAAAAAAAGAGATAGCACGCAGATGCCATCCGTCGCCTGTCCGTTTTTTAAAAAGATGCTGAAAAAAAAGAATTGGGCTTGTTTCAGGTTTTTTTTTGCAGGCATGATTAACAGATGGCATACGGAAGCCAAAAATTGGGCACAGAAACCGAATACGGAAACTGCACACTAATGGAAAAATGTCCAGTTTTTGTGGACATAACATGGATGAATTTTTTTAATGTAAGTGTGCACATAGCCCTATCTTAGCCTGTACTCCTTCAGATACCCCTACTGCACTACCTTGGTGTCCATCCATACTGTATTTTTGGCAAGCTCAGTGTTCAGTGTCTTGCAGTCTCCGTAGTGGCTGAATTTGCCACCCAGCTTTCTACAGATCTGCACAGCAATGTAGATTAACATGTCATTAGGATTGTGATGGCAGCCAATAGTGGTTGTCACCCAGAACTTGTTGCCCACAAATGGCCACAGATAATACAGAGGTCATTGCCTGGCGCCATGTCTCCCTGTCTTCTGGCACCAATCGCACACCCTGGTGTGACGCCATTCCTGCTTTTGCGATGCGCTACACTTCCCTGTCCGTACATATTTAACAGCATTAAGATGAAGCCTCCAGCATCTCCGCATCATATATAGTGGGTTATTAGCACTGTCTGCTGTCTCTATGGAGACACCCGCACAAAGTACTGTGACAATGGATGCTCCTGTTACCGTGGAAACCAAGCACAACAAATGCGGCCACCTCAGAGTTTCTGTCAAGGTCCCCTCTTAAATAAGAATAGACGAGAGCTATTAATACGGAATTATCTGCTGTGGCTGCATCACGACAATCTGCTATGAAGCACAATGACAGCAGATATCCACAGGTCCTTGTACCTGAGGGGATATGTACCTCCATCTGTAGAGGGAATAATGGGTTGTAATATGCAAAAATAACTGGGAGCTGATCCCCAAAACGTAACACCCCCAGTTATGAGCCTAACGTCTCTATATAGTTAGATGATGCTTATGGAATAGTGACTCCCATCATCCATTCTTCTGACGTGGGTTGAGGTGTAACAGAAAATACCACACCGGCACATCCAGGATGTCCGATAGGAGCGTGAGCTGTCATACACCAGACCCGGGCCCAGGAGCCTTACGGGGCCCATGAGGCCTCTCTTCTCCATATAGGGAGCCTAGTACTATGAATAAAGCATTATAGTTGGGGGCCCCGTTACAGGTTTTGCATTGGGACCCAGGAGCTTCAAGTTATACCTCTGACCTGCTGGTTGGCCTCCACATACAGTGCTGGGAGAAAGTATTTGTTCGGATTTCTTCTATTTTTCTTATTTGCCACATGTCAATGTCTCTGATCATTCAGCTAACAAAAACTGACATGCTAAAAGTCGACGGCCAGGAACTAACATCATGCAGGACCCCCTCTAGCACGGCGAAGTGCTGCAACTCATCGTGGTATTGATTCCACAAGTGGACAGATGATGTCTGTAGGGATGTTGAGACGTCTGGATAGCCCCCACAGCTCCGGGGTATTTGTAGGTACAGGATCTCTCCACAACATCCCATAAATGCTGGATTGAGCTCATGTCGGGTGAACGTGCCGGCTGCCCCAATCATAGGAACTCTCCAGAATGCTCCTCAAACCAATTTTGAACAACCTGAGGGCTCTTTCACATGAGCGTATATCAGCCGCGTTTTCACGGCTGGCCGATATACGCTACCCATCTGCTGCATTGGTTTTCAATGCATCAGTTCAGATGGACGTATTCCCAGTGCGTAAAAATGGCCTGCCTGCAAAGATAGTGCAACCGGCAGGGAGAGGGGGGCGGGCAGCTAGTAATCGATTAAATGGGGAAATCCTGTATCACATTGTGATGCCACTGTTCCCACACACCGTTATTCTATGCAGCAGAGTAATAAACACAGAGACGTATGTGTCGTATCTCGGGTCCTCAGGAATGGTTGAGCCCCAGTAAAACTTTACTTAAGGATAAAGTTGAAATAACAGGCAGTTACAGGTATCATTCACTTGCATAAAATTACAGGCAGAAGCTCAGAGGTTGGGAGGAAACACAGGAATGATACGGCCCTATAGTCTATGTTATCTATATGTTACCGATCCTGGAAATTGGGTATACTCCGGAGGAGGTAAAAGGTAGGGGTCACTCCACATACACTCTGGCAGACAATTGTTGAAGAAAGGCTTAGTCTAGATGCACCCCGCACACCATCCGCGTGGGTGTCACAATTATGTACCTCTGTGTGGTGATCCTAATGGCGGACGGCCACACAGGAAAAAGATGGCTGTAGTGTGAACGGGTACCTGTTTTCTAGGAAGTAGTTTTGCACAGTGCATCCACATGAGACAGAACATGTATGACATTTATGGAGGGGACCAGGATGTTGTTCTGGGACACTACGATAGCACATATGGTGTTCATTCCGGATGAACATTTTTACGCCGACCCGAAAAGATAGTTCTGGAATTATCTTCAGCCAGAATACGGCAGACGCTGCCATAGACTACTATGCGAGCCTATGAGAGCTGCCGGAGAAGGGAGATGGGAGGGAGTTTAGCAGCGTATATCAGCCTCGGTCTTCTGAACGGATGTTCAAAGGGGATTTGCAGCCATTACTTGGTCACGGCTGCCTCTTGTTCATGTGATTTTTGGCCATGCTGTGGCCATGACACAGCCGGCCGAAATTCGTCACACCCGTGTGAATGAAGCCTGAGCCGGATGACATGATACATTATCCTGCTAGAATATGCCATCATTGCAGGAGAATATGAAGTCTATGAGGCTATGGTCACCAAGCAGTGAAACGTAGTGGGCACCAGACAGTGAAGCATTTATGCAGACTAGTGGACCCAACCCATGTCATTAGAACACACCCCACACCAGTATGGAGCCACCACCAGCCTGCACAGCGCCTGGTTGACAGCTGGGGTCCATGACTTCATAGGGTTTGCTCCACTCAAGGACTCTGCCATCAGCCCAAAACAATTGGTACAGTGACTTATCAGACCACACCACATGTTACCAGTCCTGTATGGTGCAGTTAGCCACGTCCTGACCCTAGGTGAGATGCTGAGTCGATTGCGTGTAATGGGAGGGCCGGGACAGGGGCAGGGCTAAGTTACACCCACCCCGCCCCCTCCCATTGCAAACAGTGGTGAGGGCGGAGAGGGGGCAGAGCTCAGTGCACTAGCTCCCAGATAGGCCCGCCTCCTCCCCTTGCAGAGAGAGAGCGTATATCGTCCGGGCGTGAAAACCCAACCGATGTATGCCTGTCTGAATAAGCCCTTATGGTGAGGCAACATGAATTTTTTTCGTTTTTTTGTGTCTGGGAAATCAGTGGTATTTTCACAATATTTGGATAACAAACAAATGGTTATTAACAGTTGTTCAGCCAAAACTTTGGATGAAAGTGTACGCCTGTCTGAATAAGCCTACAAGATGTGATACGGACAGGCACAGAGGTTCTAGTACCCTGTTGGGCTGTCTCTAGCTTGGATACAAGATGTGATACGAATGGGCATGGAGGCTCTAGTGCCCTTGATACTTCTTGTATCTAGCTTGGATACAAGAAGTATCAAGATACAAGATACAGGCGGGCATGGAGACATAAAGGTTCCGTATGGTATCCTGTGGTATATCACTCCACATTTGCTGTAACTGAGCCTCTAGATCGTGCAAACTCGTAAGCTGTCGGAGTTGGCATCCCAAATGGTCCCATACATGTTCTATTGGTGATAAGTATGGTGACCGGGCAGCCACGGAAGTTTGACAATGTTGTGGAGACATTCCTGTGACCCCCTTGTGTGTGCGGCCGAGCATTATCCTGCTGGCAAATGCCTCTAGGAAGCCGACAGGAGAGGAACACATGTGGCTGCAGGATGTCCTGAACAGATCGCTGAGCTGTCATTGTCCCTCGTACCGCTACTAGGGGTGACCGACTGTCGTATGCGATGTCCCCCAGACTATCACACCAGCAGGGGGCAATATGCGGCTCCACAGCAAAGGCAGGATTGCGGCGCTCACCCCAAGGTCTCCAGACACGGACACGACCAATGTCAGTGCGTAAACTAAACTTGGATTCATCACGGAAGACAACTCAGTTCCACTCTGTAGCATCCAGGTTCATCGTTCATGACAGCAATGCAAACAGAGATGATGGTGAAGGTCAAAGGCAGTATATGTAATGGGCGCTGTGAGACCAAATGTCCTTCAGCCAAGCGCCTGGAAATGGTTCTGACAGACACATGGGGTGTAACAATGGTGCCACCTGTCTCTGGATGGCGGACAACAAAACAGTTGGAGCTGCTCATACTTGTCGGATGATCAGATGATCCTCTCTACTGGTGGTCTGTTGAGGGCATCCTTAACGCGATCGCCTTGTGTGTCCTTTCGCATCCACTGGTCCCAACACCTCCTAACAGTCTGGTCAAAACGGCCCAGCTGGAGGCAATTCATCGATATGATCATCCAGCTTCTCACCCAAAAATGCACCCCTCTCAGGCTCTGGTAACGGGGTGACATCTCTTCTCTGCATCGTAGAGGCCTCTAGAGGTCAACAAGCTCTACACAAGCAGAAGAAGAGGTCACTACACACAAGGGGCCTCCGAGAGCCTTTTATAGGCCAAGGGGGGAACCACTTTTAGGGCCTCAGGTTCAAGACCGATCATCTAATCACCAGAACTCTAATCATTTGTATATCAGCCTGAGGGTGTGGGCAGATGTGCGTAGGCGTATTTACGTTCGCACGAGCGCAACGTATAATCGCCCGAGCGATCGTTTTTCACCGATCACGACCAGAGCTAGAAAGCGTATTTTCGTTTGTTCCTACTTTGCAAACGGTCTTTTCGGCGATCGAATATGCGTTGGCGCGTATTTCGGTCGCATATGTTCCGTTTTTTTTCGAATTGCCGTTTTTACGCGCCGTAAAATCGCCCATGTGAATGAATACATTCGAAACCATTGCCTCAGATGGTCACGTATATACGTTTGGTCGCAAAAACGCGCCGTTTATGCGCTCGTCTGCCCGCACCCTGAGATGGAACTGCATACCCACTTTTGTAGCAAAATGACAACTCCTTCTATAGGAGGGAAGTGATTGTTTTTGACAAAGAATGTTGTTGGTTGTTCCCCCTTTGACAGTCACAACTGCAATCAAATGTTTGTGTTAAATTTGATTAGTTTTTCACATCGTTGTTGAGGAATTTTGGCACACTCTTCTTTGCAGAATTGTTGTAATTCAGCCACATTGGATGTTTTACAGCATAATCGGCTCCTGTAAGGTTT
Organism: Eleutherodactylus coqui; assembly: GCF_035609145.1. NCBI lineage: Eukaryota > Metazoa > Chordata > Amphibia > Anura > Eleutherodactylidae > Eleutherodactylus > Eleutherodactylus coqui. Next base: position 205,552,387 of record NC_089839.1, on the reverse strand, counting down.
TATTACAGCATCTTAATGAAAGTCAGAAATGTGACTTGCCCAAATTAAAACCTTCAGTTTGTCTTTTTTGCACCATTCAGAGGTGGATCTGGTTATTGCTTTGTATCGGTTTCCTGCTGCAAAACCCAACTGCATCTGAGCCTCAGGCATGTAATGGATGGGTGGGTGTTCTTCTACAGGGCAGAGAGCAGAGTTCATGGTTCCATCAATGATGACAAATTGTCCATGTCTTGCCCATCACACGACTGCCACCATGTACTTATTATGGAGTGTGACAGATGTAATGGAGTCCATATCTTCAAGAAAGTTCCATCATCAGTCCAGAGAATATAGTAAAAGTCGGAGGCTTTCTAGATGTCATTTGGCAAGATGAGCCTTTGTGCTCTTTTTGGTCAGCAGTGGTTTACACCATTTTTGCCCAGCGTCTTTCTTACTTTACAATCATGTATGTTAGTGTTACGACAAGTGCGGACAGCAATTATTTAGGTGTTCACGTTGGTCCTTTTGTAACCTTTTTGATGAGTTGTCGATGTGCCATTGGTAACATTTCAGTAGGCCAGCTGCCCTTAGAAGGGTTCACCTCTGTTTCATGTTTCCTCCATCTGTGGATAATGGCTCTCCTTGCTGGAGTCCCAAAGCCTTAGGGCGAGCACCCACTGGCGTTTCCCGCGATTTTTCTGCGCGTTTTTCGCGGCGTTTTTCGCGGCGTTTTCGCGGCTTTTCCATTAATTTCCATGGAGAAAAATAAGGACACATATGCAACTGACAGTTCCTATGTTAAAAACGCAAACGCAACGCAAAAAAAACGCCAGTGGACAGGAAAACATGTTATCTCTATGCCTGTGCAGGAAAAACGCAAAACGCAGGTAAAAAAACGCCAGTGGGTGCTCGCCCTTATAATGGTTTTGTAACCTTTTCCATGCTGGCAGATGTCAGTGAGTTTGTCTCTTTGGGACGTGGCATCATGTGCTGTTCTTTGAGACCTTCAAGCTGGCTTCACATCTCCAGACAGGTTCTATGTAAGAGTCGTGTAGATTCAGCAGGTCCGGCAGTAATTAGCCCGGGGGCGGCTCGCAAACCTAATTGGCAATTGAATCTGAATCCGGTTAATTGGTTGATTTAGGCGGTTATTACACGCATGCTAGTGACTGCCAGTGCAAGTGCAGCCCAGCAATTAGTGCTATTACAT